>NC_054380.1:2236250-2562500 GCF_017654675.1 Xenopus laevis
TGCTTTGATTTGTACAGTTTTATTGGGTATTATATGGATTTTGCAAATTACATATTATATACCATCACTATTTCCTGTGTAATTAAATTAGATAAATTGTCTTTGCAGTGTGAACTATTTCAATTGAAACACAGATTCTTGGCTAAGGATTCAAAAATATATAAATCTGGTCAATGATAGCCTATTTATTCATGAGTTGGTTCAATTAATTATGGTTTTAATGTAGGCTTTAGGTTACATTCAACTAGATAAAAAAAACAAAAAAAATCCTGTTTCCAGGTGTTCAAACATGTCTTAACCGAAAAACTGTTAAATAAATATAAAGACAGAACATTGTTAAGTTCTTTACATATTTACACAGAAATGAAAGGCAGAATAGGGGACATTTCAGTATAAGGCTTTGCCCAGATTCAGTTTGATGAGAAGAATTTATCACATTGTTTATCTCATGAAAACTTTATAGAAATCAATGGGAAAATTTGGAATTGAATTTGGAGATTTATATGTAGGGATGTGTAAAATAGCCACCCTTAGTATTATGTGCAGGCAGTGACTCCATGTTATTGACACCTAACTGGGTCCTAAAATACACTTGGGAGGGGTACTGTTTGCTCTTCCTGCTTTAAGCTATGCCCCTTGCTGTTTTTCACAGTGACCAGCAGATGGCATTTTGCTAGGATGTAGAAGGCTCTGAAGCCATGCTTTCAGTGTCCATCTTGTGTTGGCTCTAGCCTGTGCAGGAGGCAGAGCTTGAGTGGAACCTAGACAGGTCAGGTCTAATAAGAATAAGCTACTCACCTTTATAGGTCACTCTAGGAGTGACAGACAGTCAGTATTATTTAGCTGAGCAGTTTGAGGCTCCTACGAGGATTGTAGTGGGATTAAGATCCCAGGGTACTCATTGCCCAGAAGTAGGGACTAAGTGTACAGACCTAGGGTAGAAAGATTCCACTCAGGTTCCACTTAGGGAAAAGGCTGAAAGCTGGGTGTACCTCCTCAAAGCTGCATGTATTGTTCCTATCTCTGAGGAGAATCATACTGACCAAAGGTGTTGTGAGTACTGCCTATTCAATGTACTGTATGAACCTGCAAATGTTCTTTTTATGTATACTCCACTGAGGATTATATATTGTGCTCAATAAATCTGTTCTATGGTTAAGTTATAAGAACCATTGGCGCCCAATTCTTTGCACCCTGAATACAGTTACAGTTGCACTACACCCTGCTTCCACATCGCTGCGAAGGCTCACTCCCTAAGATTTTAAGGTCTCATCCGGAGTATATGTATTGAGAGTGAAGCTTATAGTAGAGTAAGGTGCACTCAATTTACTATAGTGCTACATATATAACCCTGGAATGGAATTGCATCTGGATCTTTGTTAGGAAGGAGAAGAAATGTTTTATTTTTTATTTTTAGTGATAGTAATTGACAGTCTTAAGTTTTTTCCCCAGAATTCTAGAACAGGTTGTACAATAGGCCTCAAATTCCTGAGCAATTTTCAGGTAATTCTTCCCCAATATGAGCAGATTAACCTGTCACCCTCATTTATTCTATCCAGGCCGTTTGAAGAACATTAAACATGCAGATGCAATTATTGTATAATAAAGCATTGATTTTTCGAGAAATGTTCCAACATTATCTTCCTTAAAATTAGCATTTACAAGAAATAAATCCAATTTTTTCATTAAAATTAACCTGACGGACACTGGAGAGTAAATTACAATAAAACAGTTTTTTCTCTCTCCAATGGATAAGTGTTTTAGATATCCTTTGATAAATTATTTTACTGTAGATACTGTCCAGTCTCAGTGAGTCCATTTTTCATGTACCTTATAGTTGAATTAGTCTTGACTGGTAATTGTCATTTTTGAAAATGAATACAAGAGGAAATTAGTGCAGCTATAGATACGATGTACAACAAGATGCTTCAATTTAAAATTGCATTGACCTGGTTCTGCAAACAACATGAGTAATGGATGTCTGCTTAAATAAATATCCATAAGGAAATGTATAAGTTCCATATTACATTAGTTTCTAAGCTTTTCCACATAATTTAATTGGAATAATGTGTTATATTTCTAGTATTTTGACACTATTTCAAGAATGTACATTTTAATTAAAATCATGATATTCCATATTCTATTTGTACATTATGTATACTCAATTTCAGTCCGTTTTGCCCATGCTGTGGGAGGACAATTTGGGTTAATAAATCTATTCATTAGACAAGTCAGGTCAAACAACATTCTCTTTTTTTAATCTGTCCAGATCCCTTTGAAGTGACTGACATACATCATTATGTGTCATTTGCTATAGTTGCAGCAACTTCAATTTCTGTTTCAAGGCCACTAGTAAACAAAGAGGTGGACCAAGATGAGATTCTTGATCTACACCACCTTGTTATTTCTTCATTTGCTTCTGCTAACCTTAGCCATCTGATATAATGTTAGTTTTATCACCAGGTAATTTTATTTTGTCCACAGATAATGTTCCCTGTTTTTCGGGGCTGCTTAGACAGCAAGTAAGTAAAGTTCAAACTAACTGCCGTAGTTGCTACAGTTATCCCTACAATTTCTGTATTAAAATTTTTTAATCTATCCCTCCCCCATAGATATAAACGTTCAACCATTAATCGAACTTTTAAAAACCTTGCTTCATTCTTGCTACAGTATATGGCAAAGTTTCTATTTAAAGGAGAACTAAAGCTTAACTAAAGAAGTAGGGCAGAAATGCTGCACATTCTGTTGTGAGGTTCTGGAGCAGCCTTGACACGTCTAACAAAATACAATATGAGGCACTTCTGTGCCAAATTTGAAGCCCTGGATCATTACTATCAATGTGATGCTGAACCTTTAGGCTTCAGTATATAAAATATGGCATTTCTAGTTATATTAATTTTTAGGGTTTAATTCTCTTTCAGTAAATGTTTTCCCTGAAAAACCCTAAAGTAAGATTGATTATTTTTTACATTAACTTCTACAGTCAGACACAACAAGCTTTTGAGTGTCAGCTTGTGTTTTCCAGGGCCCATCTGGGCTCCAACCTCAAGGGCCCACCTCCCAACGTCCGCATGACTGGGTTTTTCAGTCTGACCCTGAAGTTATTCATTAAGTCAAACATACAGTACATCAGTCCCAAGCACTCAGTGTTGAGCATTAACATTGCCACTGGGTCATGTAAGAAGGTGAAAGTGAAATGTTGTGCTGCTGGACAATGTCGAAATTGGTTGTTGTTGAAAAAGTGTTTCTGTAAAAGGTTACTTAAGGGGAAGAAAGATGAGGAACAATGTCTATTCTTGCAGTAGGCCAAGTGTCCTAGCTTTGTGGGGAGGGACTAGCTCCTGCAGACACATCTGCTCACATACTGTATACACACTGGAGTCACATTTTATCAACCATAAATGCAAACCACATTGTCTCTTTGCTGTTCATTGCATCTGTTATTTTTATTTCATCAACTGTTCTATTCTATTATTCTATTCCATTATTAATCTAGTTATATACTTAAGAATCCTTCTCTTCATAGCCGCCATTGTTGATCCAGTTAGCTCTGGTTCATTTTGATCTGTTCTCTGCCTTTGCTGTTGTTGGTTAAACGTCTCTGCCTAAGGACCCTTCGCTACACTAGACAAGTCTACTATTTACTGCAGAATGTGCATGTTTGAATTACTAATGGGCTTAACAACTTATTTACATTTTCACAATAATTATTAGACTATACAGGGTTTCTATTTGAGCTATATTGAATATAAACCCAAACACAATTTATTAATTATGGTTAAAAACAAAATTATTTCATATACTGCTTCTGACTCCACAAAAGCTTTTCCTGTAGTTCCACGGCATAACACATCAGCTAAGATGTAAATTAGATAAGAGCTGATATGACCCTAAGATATGCATTGGGATGTTTGGTGAGATGATGTTTCCTATAAATAGTGACTGATCATTTGTGGTGATGTTCATGGGTGTGCCTATTATTTACATACCGCTCAATTGTTTATTCAGAAGCCCAATTTTTTCTAGGAACGCAGATCACATTTAGCTTTTCCATCTTGTATTTTTATTCCAATTCTCATATTGCTTGGTTGATTAGAGTTTAGTTAATTTCTATCTGCACTACATAGATGTATACACAGCAGAGCAAAAACCACTAAAAATTTCAGCCAATCGCTAGTGAAAATAAATCTGAAAATTAGTGATTCGCTGTGAATTTCGACACTTCGCCGCCAGCGAATAAATTTGCTGCAAAAATTCAACTGCAAAAATTTTTTCACAGTTTTTTTTACAACCCGCCGACAATTTAGACGATTAATAGACACCCATTGACTTCAATGGGCGCCAGTGTCAAAATCCACGTTTCCTGAATGTTTTGCGAATTTCGTGGCGAAACGGGATAGATTCGCCAATCACTACTGAATGGCTTAAAAAAGGGGTCCAATAGGATCAGTGCATCTCCAATTGACTTCTATAGGACTTTGACTGCTTTTACTTTCAATGTTTTGTATTAATGTTTTTCATGGTTTATGGAGACCTATTTGCTAATTTTTGTGGCTGAGAAAAAAACAACATGCAGTGATAAATGCAAGTTTATTTTAGAAAAAAACAGGACAAAATATTCTAGCACAGTTTTTCCTCACGCCGGTGAGAATCACATTGATCCATTCATTTTAATGAGGCTAAAAAACTGAAATGTTTCAATGACCTAGAAAAATAAATAAATATGTTAGAGACTATTTATATTGACTTCTAGTACCTTCAGCAAATTTTTTTTGCCAAGCTTTTTTTTAGTCTTTTTCAATAATAAATCCCTACTATTTGTGGATTTTTGATAAATCGGTCCCTAAAAATTTCAAAATCTCAAAGTTTTTGAGCTTTAGAAATTTATTATATTTGAAAAAATTTTTAGAGAATAAAATTTGATTTGTGAAAAAATTTGAAATTCAAATGTTAGTAAAATACCCGATTTTTTGAATTTTGCTACAATTTTAAAAGTGATCTGCAGGAATGTAAAAATTTGAAAGCATCTCTGGAACATAATTTTTATATTTGTCCTCAAATTAAATCCCACTCTCTCATACACTTGGAGCACAATGTTTCCAGCTTTTAGGCAAGATTACCACTATGGAGAGCTGGTATACTAGTTTTTCCATAAATGCTAGATCATCATGACATCCATGGATTTCATAGAAGTTTGGGGATTTAACAGGTGCTTGGACAGAAGGTGCATGGCTGCAAGATAAGGAAAATATTGATTCCAGCTACTGCATGTGCTTGTGAGAAAGCCAACATTTTATTTCTTACATCTGACATTATTAAGATGTCACACTGTGTTTTATTATTATTATCTCCCTTCAGCTGTGCTTTTTTAACTCCTCTTGCACTTTTGGAGAAGACAGATGGTTTGAAGGAGATTGCAATTATACAGAGACTTATCGGCCTGAGTGGTTGTTTTTATTCTACTGTTATTTGCCACAAAGTGATGACCTGGGCCATAAACAGTTGGTTGCTGTAGGATAAAAACACCAAAGAAGCTTACTAATAACGTATATTAAAGTGAGGATGGAAAATCACAGCAACATTTACAGGTTATAATATGGTTTTGTTGCTTCTCACAAAAGCATGGGGAAAATTAAATAAACCGGGAGTATAATATTTTAAATTATGATGGGAATGTTATCATTAAAGGGCATGTAAATACTAAAATAGAATAAGGCTAGAAATGCTGTATTTTGTATACTAAATATAAACATGAACTTACTACACCACAAGCCTAATCAAACAAATAATTTATGCTTTCAAAGTTGGCTACAGGGGGTCACCATCTTGTAACTTTGTTATACATCTTTGCAAGACCAAGACTGTGCACATGCTCAGTGTGGTCTGGGCTGCTTAGGGATCGTCATAAACAAAGCTGCTTGAGTTCTGCATGGCTGGGAAGTAAGGCGGGGGCTCCCCCTGCTGTTCATAAGTATGATTGTTTCCCTGCAGAGCAGTTAGGGACCGTCTGACAATTCCTATCCACAGCAGTAAATGAAGTGAGAATTTCACTGCATACAGTCAGGTTTCTTATAAAAACGGTACACATTTTTTAATTGAAGTATATTGGAGATAGGTTTCTTTTTCATTAAAGAAAGTAAAAATGGGATTTTATTTTTTTGCCTTTACATGCCCTTTAAGTAGGAAAAGAAAAAGTATTCATTAAAATAGGAGCCACATTTTATAAATATAGTGTTATCAAGCCCTATACTGTATGAGAATTCTGTAGTGAATGCCAAAGGACAACAGACAAAGCTTATCTATTTACTTCCCAAGTCTTTGAAGCCAATAAAATTTGATTTAATCATCATTATTCATGGGCAGCAATTTTTCCCCTCACTCTTATTTTATTGAGGGATTAATGGGGAGAAGGAAGACAAATGGTAGAAGAGAAGAAACGGTCATTGGAGAAACAACATTCAAAATATAAATGTAGACTACAAATATTGATCCCTGACTATCAATAGGCCAATTGCTGCCATAAAACACAAGCCCTGTTGACATTTTAGTCAATGTTCTGCTGAGAATCATATCTCCTAAAGCCCTCTGTGGTGCTAAAGTGTTTTCAGCTCTGCATAACTGTCTGTTTGCTCCATTTCTGGAATTTGTTCTACAGAAAATGAATCTTCCAGTATCCTTAGATTATAAATTCTGCAGTATAGAGGAGAGCACTCAAATAGTATCCTTAGATTATATTCAACCAAACAATGCAAACAAGATGAACTCATTCAATTTGGCAAGCTGCAAAAGTAATAGATGTCTTACAGAACGTTTCCTATATGGCTAAATCACAAAACAATTTAAAAGCAATATGCCAATTGCCCTTAATGTTTATGCTATTTGTTCCAGTGCAGAAATAGCTTACCTTGCCTTACCTTGCTGAGCACTAGTTTGCCGTAAGTCGCTCTATATGTCTAGTCATCCCTTTAAATGACCAAAATGCTCAAAAGTCTGCACATTTTGTTGCTTGGATGAACAGCTGTATTAAATAAAACTCAACCTACATATTGCCAGAATTAGAATGAAAAATACATAGATACAGCTGCAGTAATTACTGTAGCCTTTAATCCCAGGAGAACTGACTGCATTTTTGGAAATATCACCTGTTATGCCAGCTCTACAGCTTTCTTAGATAGATTTATGTTTCCTGAATAGATTCTGAGCGAGGCATTTTATAGAAATTGATGTTAGGGCTTGCCTATATGTAAAAAAAATAATTAAAACTGGCTTTCAAACCTTCAGTCCCAGTATTCATCCATTTTTATCTAACTTTTATCTATTTTACCAAGGACTCCACTTCTTAGATAGTATGACTATGAAGATTTTCATTCATCCAGGTCATAGTATATCTAGTATAGGTCAATCTAAAAACAACTGGACTTGCTGAGTAATCAATGAAGATGTTTCACTACTCATCCGAGCAGCTTCTTCAGTACAACTGACTGGTGTGGGAAGTTCTCGCCATATAAACTCTTCCACTAATCCAATCACAATGGCACATTGTAACTCTTCAGAGAGGTGAAACTCACAGAGGTGTAGATTGTGTGTAACATCTGTACTCCAGCGGATTCAGAACACTTCACACGTGCATTCATACAACGCTCACAAGTAACAGCTGTGTCTAGTGACACATTGGATAATCCTATCACAGTAACTACACACAATCTTCACCTCTGTGAGTTTCAGATGTCACCTCTCTGAAGAGTTACAATGTGCCATTGTGATTGGATTAGTGGAAGAGTTTATATGCCGAGAACTTCCCACACCAGTCAGTTGTACTGAAGAAGCTGCTCGGATGAGTAGTGAAACGTCTTCATTGATTACTCAGCAAGTCCCCGTTGTTTTTAGATTTTTTTTAGATTTACCTATACTAGATACTTCTTAGATAGTGTTTATGCATGCAGTTAAACTGGTTGCTCTGACAAGGAGCACATTTTAGTGCCCACCCATTGGAATATAAAATATATATATATAATAAATATAATTCACGGGGAGAATGACCAATGCTCGTATAGTTCAGTGAACCATTATTCATCGATATTCCCAAGTATATCATATTTTAATGGAAATGAGAAAAATTCTTTGAAGTTTTCTATGGGGATTTTTCTTTTTCTTTTAAATGGCTAATGAAGTGAACTAGGGATTACTTCTCTTTTTTGTCATTCCAACGCCCTTAGTAATAATCTGAATTATAAATTTTCCTTATTATTTTACTAATTCTAGTCACCTTGATTTACCCATTTTACAGACTATTCTACAGATTCTAACATCATTGTGGTTGCAAGGGGTTGATGCACTTGATGCTATTGCACTGTGCCTAGCACACTTGCAGCTGATGCACCATAATTAAGTCAACTGCACAAACATTTTGTTGTAAATCGGATGCAATTGAACAGAAATCTGGTCTGTACTTTAATTTCATTTTGTTTAATTAGGGTTCTTATTATCTAGTTTTGGGACTTGCTTGAAAACAGATCACATTTTCACAATATTTATGCAGAAATATTGAAAGTTCAAAAAGATTCACATGCACCATTGTAGAGGCAGATTTATTGTTATTATTATACATAGTTGCTAAATACTTTGCTGCCTGTCAGGAATGTGTTTAACTAAGTGAGAATTTTAACAAAGCAGTTCAATATACTATGTAGTTCAACAGCTCATGACCAGCCATCTAACATCCCACCAAAGAGCATTGTGTTAAAATTAACTCAGAACAGGACAGGGTCGCCATCAGAGGGGTATGGGAGGTACCCAAGACAGGGACCCCATGGCAGAAGGGGTTCCAAGAGAGACAAATTATGGGTCATACAGGAGGTTTGGCTTGTGGGGAGTGGGCAAGGTTGTATGCATTGTGGGTGGGGTTTTTGGCATAATTGGCTGTGGCCAGGGTGGATCATGTGTGGGGAGAGGACTTTTTTCAATGAGGCCCCATTCTTATTATTGGCAGGGCCCATCACCTTGGGGTGCAGATGAATAGTGGGCTAACAATTGAGGCTTGGTAAACTAGTAGTATGGGACCCCATGATAGCTGAATAGCAGCATGACACAATTAAAAGGGAGCACACAAATTCAGAAAAACTCCCCACATTAAAGGGCTTGGTATTGATATTGTTGTACTGCACTGTAACATCTTAAAATCTGCTCAATCTTTATATTAAAAACCTTCTGTATTGTTCCTTTTCTTTCAGTTTTGACATCAGCACATGATTTGGCACTAAACTTTGTAAATAAATCGAAAATGGTGAACCAATTTAAAATTTTGTATAATTAAAGAACAGAACACAAATCAATTATAAATATAAACTAAACCCATTAATATTTGGCTTTACCTTTTTGATTCATATTCATTTACAATCAATGTTGACCATTAAAAATATGGCGTTGCTAAGTTTCAATGCACTCTATAAATTGGTTTATGCTATTCTGCTGCTTTCTTTTATTATTCCCCATGAAACTATGGAGAGCCAAATTAGAAATGGTTGAATGAGTTTTAAAGACTAGTATAAAACTATTAAGGAATATTGTAGTTTTATTTAAGTGTTCTAAAAATGCTGCCTTGTTGTTCTAAGAAGCTGTAAAAAAATAAATCCAATTTCTATTTCTGCTCAGGCTCAAGTCATAAAATGAAAAAAAAAAAACTAAATTACATTTCTATGTTAATGCTTTACATTCAAAAATTAGCCTTATCTTCAGATACTGTGATACTGTGAGGCAGCAATAAAGATTTATTAATACATTTGTACAGTTAAAACTGGAGTAGGAAAATAAATGATCATGAAATAAGCCAACTCTTCTGGAGGGAAATTGGTGGGCGGTTGTTGGCTCCGTTTTAAAACGTGGAGCAACAAAATGCAGGATAATTATTTTGGTTTAGGTATATTTTGCTAGGCATGAACTACCTACAGTAGGGCTGTCCAGCTGGAGACTTGGGGCTAGATGTGGCTTTCCAGTGCATTGCTATGGCCCCTAGTTTGCACAAGAACCCCATAAACTTCTTTGTATAACATCATCATTTTCATATTATCCTACCCTCAACTATGAAATATAAGAAACAATTGTCTCTAGCTGTAAAACTTTGAACATTACTGACCTACAATCAGTGTCGGACTGGCCCACAGGGATACCAGGAAAACTCCCGGTGGGCCCAGGTGTCAGTGGCCCCTCATACTGATAAACATTTGGCCTATTTCATGGCCATTCCCTATTTCTATGAGAACAAAGAGGCTAAATAGATGGAAAAATAGATTATAGTATGTAAAAAAAGAGACTAGGAGAATAGAGGTTGAGTCAGGAGAGGAAGAATAATAGTTCCCGTGGTTTTTGGGTGGGCCCCTGGTCTAAAATTTTTGTGTGGGCCCCTGGTGTCCCAGTCTGACATTCAGAGGCGGGCCACGCTGTCCAGGCGCCCCTAGGCAAGCCGGGCAGTAGCGGCGCTTGTGCGAATCTACGCTCGCGTGCACATGTGCGAACTTGGGCTCGCGTGTGCATGCGCGAACCTGCGCTCGCGTGCGCATGCGCGAAATGGAGTTTTCTCGCATGCGCAGAATCGAAGAAGAATCTATAACAACCAGACAGTCGGGAACCAGACTTGGGGTAGGTGACAGAGGAGGTACGTGCCTGGCGCCCCCCCCAGCTTTGCGCCCTAGGCACGTGCCTACTCTGCCTACCCCTAGTTCCGGCCCTGCTGACATTGCCTACAATATTGTGATCATTCATGCTTCCTACTCTCCATACACCATTCATTGTGTGTATCACTTTAAATTGTGAAGCCAAACATAGCCATATATGGGAATTTCAGCTCCCAGCCCCTCAGTGTGCCCTATACCATCTGCACCAATGCATTAATGCATCAATATTCCCACAAACCTCACACAAGCACCTCAAAACTATATGAATTCTAGTAGGAGCTACACATGTGATGTGACCGAAACAGGACCACATTGCATGGGAAAGGCGAGTCTATTTTGGAATCCAAGCAGCTGTAACGCAACACAAGCAGTAGTAGCGTCTGTATCAATCAACCCACCGTGCAGTTACAGAAGAGAACTATTCTAAAATTTACTATTCAGTAATCTGGCAAGATCCAACCACTGCTGTGAGAAATAATATAACATCACATGTGCCCTGTTTTGATCCAGAGGAAGACAAAAAACCCAGCCTGAAACTAGTGCCATTTATGCTTCAAGAGGGAAAAAATTCCTTCTTGACCCCAATGGCATCAGAAACATTCCCTGGATCAAGCATTTGACATTCATTTAACATAAATGAATACAATCAAGACATCCTCATTTATATTATGAAAACATGAAAAAAAAAACTCCTGACATTTTGCAAAATACGCAAAAATTGGGGAGGGTGAGATGTTTCTACCTGCTCAGAAGATAAAGAAAGTGAACTGCTTCTTCCCCTGACATCACATTCCTCTCTTTCTCCACCCCTGGGCCCGGCCATCTCCTGCCTTAATTTATTTCTTCTCGCCTAAACTCAGCTACATGTCATTCTGCCCATCTCTGACCTAGACCAGTATAATCCGGCTACTGGTCATTCAGATTCCTTGCCAAGCAGCCCCTGCATTTATTGCTCCAGGGCTTTCCTGGATGGTCAGATATTATGGAGGGTATGGTCTTGGAAGACCTACACTATCTGCACTACTTAGAGATTAGTAAACCTGAATAGTGATACTTTCTCTGGTTTTTCTCACCTATTGGTATGACTTTTTGCTCGGTGTTTGATTAAAACTTTGTTCCTATTGTGCCTGGGAAGCTGCTGTTCAGGAAGTTTCATTCACAAAACTGTAGTACAAGGGAGATGTTTAAATGTTCACTAGTGAAAGAATGGCTGTTCTCAGCTAGAACTGCAAATGAGAAAATATTAATAAGGAAGTTCATGCTATTTAATCTATGTTGTGGGACTCAGTAAATTAGGACACCTCCCATTGTATATTGTATAGCATTTCTACTAGTGATGGGCGAATTTATTCGCCAGGCACAAATTAGCGGCGAATTTGCTCGCGAAAATTCGCGGCAAAAATTAGACAGCGTCAAAAATATTTTCCCAAAAAACGGACACCGGCGTCAAAAATGAGATGCCGCGCCGTTTCACAAATTTTTCGCCGTTTTTCGCAAATTCGCCCATCACTAATTTCTACTTTATAATTATGTGTAGACTTTCAGTTTGTACATATTCTGGCTAGAAAACACTTTGGCTCTCTTTACTTTTCCTGGAAAGGTCAATCTGCATTTCTTCTCAAGGCCTATAAAAATAATCTGAAAATGTTGGCTTGCAGATTGTATATGTCATTTCATATCCTGTATGTGTGCAAGTCATCCTATTTGTTGAGAAGTAGCAACTGTGTTGGAGGGGAGAAAAAACTAACATTTGAATCAGTGCAACAGACATAAAATTCTGTTTTTTGTTGTATATTTTGCTGTTTTATTGTTTAGTGGTATGTTGGGAGCTTTACATTCAAATCCACACTCACAAGTTTAATAATCAAGCTTGGTGAGTTTCTAAGGTTTTTTCTGAATTCCAATAACTTCATTAAGCTCAAATGTTTGCATATTTATTAAAATGTGAATCTAAAAAACATGATCAAATAAAACCACAAAAAGCTTCAAATTGGTATCATTTTCAATTGGTCTACAAATGCTTCAAACATTTTTAAAAACTCAAATTGAAATATATTGCTTACATTTTGCCTAGGACAACTCCCATTTACTCCTACATGATCTTGGCAAGCTTATAGATGCTGAAGTTTTACATTTAAATTATTGGTCTTTAATAAAATAAATAAGAAACATAAATAATATAATAAAAATAAATATCAAACATTCAAGTTTTGGAGATTCTGATTTGAATTTGTGACTTTGCCATAGATGGCCAGCTTGATTATATAGTATACAAAAATTGGGAGTCCACATCTGATTTAAATTTAGTTAAGCCCAAGGGACTCGCCCCAGTTCACAGGCGATGAACATATAGAAAATTCCTTTTATCCAAAGATAGCTGTCCCAAGGCTTTCTTTCCATAAAAATTTTTCTTTATTTAAATTAGCATTAAAATACAAATACAAACAGACCCCACCAGGCCCACCTAAAAGAGGTGGGCCTGGTGGGGTCTGTTTGTATTTGTATTTTAATGCTAATTTAAATAAAGAAAAATTTTTATGGAAAGAAAGCCTTGGGACAGCTATCTTTGGATAAAAAGAATTTTCAGCTTGATTATATTGCAATATATGGACAAACAATCCCTGTTTTGTTTAAAAGCTTCATACACTCAGGGGCACATTTACCTAGGGTCGAAGTAAAATCCTTCGACTTCGAATATCGAAGTCGAAGGATTTACCGCTATTCCTACGATCGAAGGAATAATCATTATATTGAACGATTAAATCCTTCGAAACGAACAATATGAAGGATTTTAATCCATTGATCGAAGAATATTCCTTCGATCAGGAAATTGTTAGGAAGCCTATGGGGACCTTCCCAATAGACTAACATTGGCCTTGGTAGGTTTTAGGTGGCGAACTAGGGGGTCGAAGAATTTTTTAAAGAGACAGTACTTTGACTATCAAATGGTCGAATAGTCGAACGATTTTTAGTTTGAAATGTTCGATTCGAAGTCGAAGGTCGTAGTCGAAAGTCGAAATAGCCCATTCGATGGTCGAAGTAGCCATATTCGACCATTCGAAATTCGAACTATTTTTCCTCTATTACTTCACTCTAACTAAGTAAATGGGCCCCAAAGTGTGTTATTTACTAAATCTTGAATTCTTCTGGTTGGGGTTTTAAATGGGAAAACACACATTTTTTTAAAGAGACAGTACTTCGACTATCAAATGGTCGAATAGTCGAACGATTTTTAGTTTGAAACATTCAGGTCGTAGTCGAAAGTCAAAGTAGCCCATTCGATGGTCGAAGTAGCCATATTCGACTATTTTTCCTCTATTACTTCACTCTAACTAAGTAAATGGGCCCCAAAGTGTGTTATTTACTAAATCCTGAATTCTTCTGGTCGGGGTTTTAAATGGGAAAACACACATTTTTTGTGAGGGAAAAAAACTAAAATTTTTCAAGATTTATACCCAGAGGCTGCTAAAAGTCCAAATCTGAAAATGTAGAAGTCAATGGCAGATGTCCATTTCACAATTAGAAGATATCACTGGTGAATGCCAGGAAAACATTTGCCACATTTCTATCCTTACGGCATACTATAATTTTTAGTAAACATGTGATGTGTAATTAAAATACACTAACGAATTAAAATTAACTTTGGTGAAGTTAAATGATGAGAAAATTCATACTTTCGTAAATATGTTTAAAAAATGGTGTTTGCCCAGATAAAATTGAAATATTTCATAAGCAAAGTTTTATGTATTGACGTTCTTCATATTTCTCTGTTTAATTACTTCACGTAGGGGCACATTTACCTAGGGTCAAATATCGAGGATTAATTAACCCTCGATATTCGACCGTCAAAGTAAAATCCTTCGACTTCGAATATCAAAGTCGAAGGATTTACCGCTATTCCTACAATCTAACGATCAAAGGAATAATAACAATAAAATTAATCAAATCGAACGATTCGAAGGATTTTAATCCATCGATCGAAGGATATTCCTTCAATCAGAAAATTGTTAGGAAGCCTATTTGGACCTTCCCCATAGGCTAACATTGGCCTTGGTAGGTTTTAATTGGCGAACTAGGGGGTCGAAGAATTTTTTAAAGAGACAGTACTTCGACTATCGAATGGTCAAATAGTCGAACGATTTTTAGTTTGAATCGTTCAATTCGAAGTCGAAGGTCGTAGTCGACGGTCGAAGCAGCCTATTCAATGGTCGAAGTAGCCATATTCGACCATTCAAAATTCAAACTTTTTTTCCTCTATTCCTTCACTCGAACTAAGTAAATGGGCCCCTAAGTAAGGTTGCATTGAATTGCATCAGCCTTTTTTCAAGCACTGAAAAGGGCACGTGTGTTTAGGGATGGGAAAATTTTTTCGCCTTGTTTCGGCAAATTACGACCATAGACTTGTATGGAGTCGTGCATTCAAAAAAAAAAGACGCGCGTCAAAAAAAAATTTTCGTAGCGCGACAACATTTTTTTTAATGGGCGTCTGCGACATTTCGCCGGTGGCAATTTTTGGGCGAAACGAAAAATTTGATTTGCGCTATTTTTATATTAAAGTGGCCCCATATCCGTCTTCTAATCTGATTTGCATTTTGGAGACTCTAAAGAAATAAACGAGACATTTGTACGAAAAACGCTAAATCGAATAAAATGCGCTGAATATATAAACACATCCTACACATGGTTTCCTATATTTTTGTTTCCACATTGGGCAGATTTCTGTTACAATTCACACCAGAAGTTTTAAAACTGTTCTTGGCCTGGTCGATGATACGGAGTAAATCTGACAGTTTGCCGGAGCAGATGGTGATGCCATTCCATAGCTTACTAAATGCATGAATATCTTTACTATCCTAATGCAAGATGAACGTTTTATCACACTTGCAATTTCTCTGTAGTATTAACAAGTTTATTTTTAATAAGGGGACTTAAGCTCGTGATCTGAAACACTTTCTATAGAGCAGCAAATATTCTGTAGTGATGGGCGAATCACCGCCTGAGAAAAAATTCCTGAAACGCCCGTGAAATTTAGATGGGTAAAATTCGACGGCGTCAAAAAAATTTCGGAAAAAAATGGAGACGCCGGCGCCGTTTCACAAATTTTTTTCAGTTTTGCGAATTTTACGGGAAATTTGCGAATTTATCGGCGAAGCGAAACGACGCAAATTCACCCATCACTAATATTCTGTAGTATGAAACTATTTTTATTTTGTCAGAATGTTCTTTGTCTGTTAAAAACACGCATTCTCTTACATGACTTGGGGCAGCTGGGAAATTGACAATATGTCTAGCCCCATGTCAGATTTCAAAATTGAATATAAAAAAATCTGTTTGCTCTTTTGAGAAATGGGTTTCAGTGCAGAATTCTGCTGGAGCAGCACTATTAACTGATTCATTTTGAAAAAAAATTTTTTCCCATGACAGTATCCCTTTAAGTAAAAAGCCACACATTTGGGAAAGGGAAAATGTACTGAATATGGGATTCAGATCGGGATTTGGTCAAATTTAAGAGCCTGGCCGGACCGAATCTGATTCTGATGCTAATTGCACTGGTTTCTGTGCTGCCATGTAGTAATTATGTGTATTAATTACTAATCAGCCTTATATTGTGACATTTCTATTCTATGTGTACTGTATATTGTGAGTGGCTCCCTAAGCTCAGTAAGTGACAGCAGCACAGAGCATGTGAATCAGTGAATCAGCAGAAAAGAAGATGGGGAGCTACTGGGGCATCTTTGGAGACACAGATCTTTACTGCTAAAGGGCTGTGGTTGCCTTGGGCTGGTACAGAAGCACAAAACATCATGTACAACATTTCTACCTACTTTAGTCTTTACTTCTCCTTTAAGGGTCAGAGCTTTACGCTACCTGATTTTTTCCAATAGATATTAGGAGAATAATTGTGCAAAGCTTAGCTTATGGCAAACTTGGCACTATATATATATATATCCCTCATTGGGCTAAATCCATACCCTTCAGCTGGACAGATCTGATCCAGACTTGGGAATACTCAGAAAGCAAAGCCACAAACAATTAGCAGTTTTCTAAATCTACAAGTGGTCAGTACAACGTCTCTTTAACAACTGTCAATGAACTGCCCATAAGTCTGAGTTTTGCAAGTGGTACTTATGGTAACGGCATAAACAAAGGAATCAATCTAGTAACAGTGAATAACGGTGGAGACAAAACAAAAAAAGGAAATTCTTCAACATTCTAACATTGTACCAGAAACCCGAGAGCTGCAGAACACACAAACAGGCTGCTGTGTTAGATTTAGTAAAACACACATTGTTATTGCTTTATATTGGGTACAGGCATGGGACCTGTTCTCCAGAATGCTTGGCACGTGGCGTTTTCTGGATAAGGGATCTTTCCATAATTTAAGTCTACTAAAAGTTTTTTATTGTTATCCCTTCAGCAAGGACTGATTTATGGACGAATCAGACCCCTTTAGTTTCACCAGAAATGGCAAAAAAAGTCGCCAAAAGCATTGAGGTCAATGGGCCGTCATTCCTCAGCTGGAATCATGTACAAGGGGCCATTTTACTATTACAGAGAAAAAGGAAATTGTGAGAAATGGCCCTCCTGTAAATCAGAGCTTTCTGGATAACAGATTCTATTCCTGTACTATAATGGTGCAGGGAAAGTTTCTACCTGATCTGCTTAGGTCTAAGTGGTGTATTGGAATGTGCCTAAAATAATGTCCTAATAATAATATTCTGATAATGTTTCTTATAGTGAGCATACAATTCTGCAAGCTTACTTCTCCATCAGAATCATATGGTTCTTCCTGCCATAAAGAGAAGAAGAGAAGGAGAGAAGGAGAGAAGGAGAGAAGGAGAGAAGGAGAGAAGGAGAGAAGGAAAGAAGGAGAGAAGGAGAGAAGAAGAGAAGGAGAGAAGGAGAGAAGGAGAGAAGGAGAGAAGGAGAGAAGGAAAGAAGGAGAGAAGGAGAGAAGGAGAGAAGGAGAGAAGAAGAGAAGGAGAGAAGGAGAGAAGGAGAGAAGGAGAGAAGGAAAGAAGGAGAGAAGGAGAGAAGGAGAGAAGGAGAGAAGGAGAGAAGGAAAGAAGGAGAGAAGGAGAGAAGGAGAGAAGGAGAGAAGGAGAGAAGGAGCAAAGGATGGAAGCAGAGACACAAGTAGCTTATCGCCTCCATTATCGCTGCTTTTAAACATAAATTAGGAACATTAAAGTGATTTCCACATCCTTTATAATACATTACTCTGCACATGCAATAACAAACAGTATATTCTTGTAGTTCTGTGCCACTTAGTGTGGACTTACTTACACTGGGCTTTTCTGAAAATGAAATGAGGAGTCAGACTCTGAGTGGTTTGTAGCTCACTGAGCAGCTAATTGTATCTTAGTGGCTGCCACTCCAGGATCTTTGTTTAAACATGTATATATATATATAAATAGTGATGGGCGAATTTATTCTCCAGGCACGAATTAGCTGCGAATTTGCGCGATTCGCCGCCAGCGAATAAATTCGCGAAACGCCCGTGAAAATTCGCGGCAAAAATTCAACGGCGTCAAAAAAAGTTTTCCGGCGCGTCGGAAACAACGGGGGCGCCAGCGTCAAAATCGCCCGCCGGCATCAAAAAAAAAAAAATTTTGATGCCGGCGGCCATTTTTGACGCTGGCGGCCGTTGTTTCCGACAAGCCAGAAAACTTTTTTTGACGCCGCTGAATTTTTGCCGCAAATTTTCACGGGCGTTTTGCGAATTTCGCAAGTGCATGTAATTTTGAAACAGGGTTTTTTTGTAAATTTGTAAATCAAAGCTCAAACCATTAAAGGTTAAAACAAATTTTCACTTTCACCCTACAGTAAGGAGGTAATTCACTAAGGGTCGAATATCGAGGGTTAATTAACCCTCGATATTCGACTGGGAATTGAAATCCTTCGACTTCGAATATCGAAGTTGAAGGATTTAGCGCAGATAGTACGATTGAAGGATTATTCCATTCGATCGAACGATAAAATCCTTTGAATCGAACGATTCGAAGGATTTTAATCCAACGATCAAAGGAATATCCTTCGATCAAAAAAATTTAGGAAAGTCTATGGGGACCTTCCCCATAGGCTAACATTGACTTCGGTAGCTTTTAGATGGCGAACTAGGGGGTCGAAGTTTTTTTTAAAGAGACAGTACTTCGACTATCGAATGGTGGAATAGTCGAACGATTTTTACTTCGAATCCTTCGATAGTCGTAGTCGAAGGTCGAAGTAGCCCATTCGATGGTCGAAGTAGCCCAAAAAAACTTCGAAATTCGAAGTTTTTTTTACTTCGGATCCTTCACTCGAAGTTAGTGAATCGGCCCCTTAATATTGTAGTTTTCCGGCAATGAAATCAGCTTGGAGATCAAGGTTAGCAACACTTGGGGGCAAATTTATCAAGGGTCGAATTTTGAAGGTAAAAATACTTCGAGATTCGACCATCGAATTGGAATACTTCCACTTCGAATTTGGCCATTTGCTGTCGAAATAAAATATTTGATCGAACGATTTCGAAGGATTTCATCCATCGATCAAACGATTTTTCTTCAACTTCAAAAAACTTAGAAAAATGCTCTAGAAGGTCCCCATAGGCTAACATAGCACTTCGGCATGTTTAATTTGGTTAAGTATTGAAGTTGAAGTTTTTTAAAGAGACAGAACTTCGATTATTGAATGGTCGAATAATCAAAATAATTTTACTTCAAATCGAATTCGAAGTCGTAGTAGCCTATTTAATGGTCGAAGTATCCAAAAAATTACTTAAAATTTCGAATTTTTTTACTTCGAAAATTCGCTCTAATTCACTTCAACCTTTGATAAATCTGCCCCTTGGGGTGGCCAAAATAGTCACATCTCAGTGATTTCCACTCTCCTTGTCCTTTAACATAGAATGTATTTTTAAAGTAATCTAAAGGTGTTCTGCTCTACAATATGAAATGATCCCTTATTCAGGAAACCCCAAGCATTCCAGATACAGGAATGGGACCTAAATACCAGAATACTCGAGACCTGGGGTTTTCCTGATGGATTTTTGTTTTGTGATTTGGATCTTCATACCTTAAGTCTACTGAAAAAAACATTTAAACATTAAATAAAGCCAATAGGCTGGTTTTTCGTCCAATCGGGATAAATTATATCTTAGTTGGGATCAAGTACAAGGTATTGTTTTATTATTACAGAGAAAATTTTTTTGATTTATTTGTATAAAATGGAGTCTAAGGGGCAAATTCACTAAGATGCGAAGTTGCGCCAGGCGCAACTTCGCCGCACTTCGCCGCACTACCCAGGCGTAGTTTCGCCAGCGCTCCGCAAATTCACTAAAATCCGAAGTTGCGCACAGGGGTAGCGTAAGGTTGCGAAGTTGCGCTAGCGTTGATTCGCTATGTAAAGCGAAGTTACGCTAGCGAAGGCTAATTTGCATACGGCGCGAAATTCAAATTTCAATGGAGGAATACGTATCAGCACTACAAATGCCTAGAAAACCTTCAAATCATCAAATTTTATTTTGCCCTACACATGTGCCCACTGTCTAGGTAAGTTGCCATGAGTCAGGAAATGTAGGGGGGAAGGAGGGGAGCCCCAAAAAATTTTTCGATCTTTTTCAGCCTATCACCCATAATGTAGAAAAAACGCCAGTGTTTTTTGGGACTTAGAAAAAAATTTTACTTTTTTTGAAACAATCCCTATCTACTCTATTGCGCTTCGCCAGGTCTGAGGTGGCGAAGGAAGTCTAGCGTAAAAGGTAGCGTTCAGTACACTGCGCGCGTTAGTGAATTTGCGTAGTTACATCGCTAGCGAAAATTCGCCTGGCGTAAGGGTGCGAAGTAACACTAGCGAAACTAGGCCAGCGTTCGTTAGTGAATTTGCGCAGTAACGAAAATGCCAAACGCTAGCGAATTAACGCTAGCGTTCGGCGCTTTGGCGCTTAGTGAATTTGCCCCTAAGGGAGAAGGTTTTCCTGTTATTCAGAGCTTTATGGATAACGTACAATGGATCCTATACTTGTATTATAGTTTAGAACATTATTTTACAGTACTTTCCTCAGCATACATGGATAACAGGTAGAAATAAAATAAATATTTTGATGACTGAGTTCCTTTAAGGAAAAATATTGCATTTCATATCGGTCACAGTTCACAGAAGGGTGTTTTAAACAACCAATTCATTTTTTTTTAAATTAAAATATTTGCACTTGGATGTAGATTTGACTTTTGAAACGATTGGAACACTACAGCTCTCCAGAGTAGTATTATTTACAGCAGAGCATAATCTGGAACAGACTAATTACCTTACACATTTCTTATTTTCCAAAGCCACGTAAACGAGTTTGAAGTTGTACAGGTGGAACACATTAGAGCAAATAGCTGCACTCTCAAGATGCCATCTTTACTTGCTGTTGTCCTTTCAAATCAAGGAAGGAAATCAACACTCTTGAAAATCAGGCAAGGGGAACATTGTCTGACTGAAAAGCCTTGTTTCATTATTTTTTCATTTCAATGGTAGTACCTGCCTAATGCACTTTTATGATTACCATAGTAGAAAGTCAGTAATGCAGTTATTCAAATCAGGAGGCACCATGTTAATTTGAGATCCACATTTCTAATGAGACAGGAAGGACTTTGACTCAATAATATATGAATTGAATAATATATAATGGCAGGCTCTTCAGGTACTAAATAGAAATATCATAATGACCCTGTAGTCCCATTTTACTGGAGCAGATAAATCTGTATTTTTAGTTTGGTATAAACTTCCATCTTCTACCTAACTTCTGACAACTTGTAATGATGTAAATTATTATTATGTCATTGGTTAATTTACAATGTATGTTTCAGTTCCATAAAATGCATTTTTAGGGTCATCTCAATATTGATTTGTCCTGACCCATAAAACAAAATGCATCTCCTAACCACATGCGTCAAGCAGTTAACAAGTAGCCATTTCAGAGATCTATTAATATGGATACCTATTTAACTCCAAAGTATCTTTCCACTCACTATATGAAATGTATGTAGTATTAATTCATTTTAAAATGCATATATATATTTATTGTGTTACATCAACACATTTTTAAATAAATAAATATAATGTGGAAGGTAAAGGATTTGTACACCTTTACTTTGAGTAGTCCCCAGAATGGTTAGTTCAGCCTAGGGATGGGCTTGTTCAAATTTGGAAGGGGGTCTGTAATTGCTCAGATATGTAATTGGCCAGGAGAGCATCCCTAGTCTTTTAAAATGGAAGTCACCATGTGTTCTATCTACTTGGTCTTTCACTTCAGGGGGAGTAAATGTTTTTGGGGAGCCTGCAGCATAAGGCCTCTGAAAAAAGTTCAGAACCCTAAGAGAAAGAGGACCCTAGTGAAGCTGGGGAAAGGAAACCATGAATGAGGTTGGACAGTGGATACCAGATCCTTTAACAGAACACTCCAGGAGTTTAACCTAAAAAGATCAGCCTCTGCTCCGCCAAGTGGATCAAGTGTGGGGTAGTTGAGGATGATCATCAAGGTGCAAATTCATCAAGGGTCGATAATGGAGGGTTAATAAACCCTCGATATTCGACTGGGGAATGAAAATCCTTCGACTTCGAATATCGACCAAAAAAACTTAGCCAAGCCTATGGGGACCTTCCCCGTGGGCTAACATTGGGTTCGGTAGGTTTTAGGTGGCGAACTAGGGGGTCGAAGTTTTTTTTAAAAAGACAGTACTTCGACTATCGAATGGTCGAATAGTCAAATGATTTTTAGTTCGAATCATTCGATTCGAAGTCAAAGTCGTAGTCGAAGTAGCCCAAAAAAACACTTCGAAATTCGAAGTTTTATTACTTTGAATCCTTCACACGAAGTTAATGAATTGGCCCCCGAATGTACGGACTTTAGTGGGTAGGGACTCAAAAATCCTTTGTGCAATCCCTTGGAGCATCATTGAGGCAGCACAAACACTAAAAGCTGCTAAAGAGACTGTACTTTATTTTTCATGCCAAAGTAGCGGTATATCTGAATAAGCGATGTGCTGATTTGACCTGCTCTGTTGTACTTGAATTTTGTTTTCTATTAAACCCTATGGGAGGGGTGTCATTGAGTTCTGCACTGAGCACCATGTTTGGCTGCCTTAGCAGAGCATGGATGTCTTGTTGATTTGTGTTGTCAATTACAGAATGGTGGGTGAATCTGTCTTGTTTCACTCAAAAAATTCCCAAACTTTGGAAAAACTTGTGAAACGGAGAAAAATTAGCAAAATGCATTGAAGTCAATGGGCGCCAAAATAATTTTGATGCGTGACAATTTTGACACGAGCGTCAATTTTTTTTTACGCAGGACTCTTTTGACCAAATGCATTAAAGTCATGGGCGTTGAAAAATGTGAAAAGTTTCATGCGCGTGACGATTTTGAGGCTCGATAATTTTTTTTTGCAGCAAATTTTCCAAGGCGAAATGTGGAAATTTGCATTGATTCCATGCTTGCCGAATAGATTCTCCGATCACTACAGAAGATATATTTCAGGTTTTCAAAACTATAGGTTTCGCGCCATAATATATTGAGTGCGTTGTACATGCAGATTGAGGAATCACAAAATGGTCCTTCATTTAGAATGGTACCACTAACATAATAACACTCAAAGATCAAGCCAGTACTAAGCATTTGTACAACATTGGGGTATTACGGTACAGAGAATTCAAGACTTGATTTGTGCAACCCTTGGCTACCAGTGGAAACATGTTGGTGGAGGGTTTGCCAGATCTTTAGTTTCCCTTAATAGATAGACAGATAATCGAGCAACAGTGTTGTGATATAAGAGAATAAAAGTAGACTCACATGAATAGAAAATACTATGTAGGCCCATGTGTACCTGGCAAAACTTGAAAATATCAATGTGACGTATTAAATTGACTAAACCATGTATATTGTTAGTATATCTTTTTATTAGTGCAGGCTAGTCATATTTTGAAATGTAATACAGGTATGGGACCCGTTATCCAGAATGCCCGGGACCTGAGGTTTTCCGGATAACGGATCTTTCCGTTATTTGGGTCTTCATGCCTTAAGTCTACTAGAAATTCATTTAAATGTTAAATAAACCCAATAGGCTGGTGTTGCTTTAAATAAGGATTAATTATATCTTAGATGGGATCAAGTACAAGCTTCTGTTTTGTTATTACAGAGAAAAAGGAAATCATTTTTAAAAATTTGTATTATTTGGATAAAATGGAGTCTATGGGAGACAGCCATTCCGTAATTCGGAGCTTTCTGGATATCGGCTTTCTGGATAAGGGATCCTATACCTGTAGTACTGAATGTATAAGAAAGCAAGGAATCAAGTCCAAAGTTGCAAGATGATAAAAGTCTTAAGAAAATAAAGAGAACAAACTAATAAAAAAGTCTCACCAGTAGACTCACCAGTAGAAACATTGGGTTTGGGTGCCAAGCCCCAAACCAACAGTCAGAGGGAACGGATTAAACCAGTGCAGAAAAAATTAAAAGTTACTCCAAAAATAGTGATGGGCAAATTTATTCGCCAGGTGCGAATTTGCGGCGAATTTGCGCGATTCGCTGCCAGCGAATAAATTCGCGACACGCCCGCGAAAATTTGCGCGCCGTTTTGCGAATTTTTCACCGTTTCGCGAATTTCACGTGAAATTCGCAAATTTTTCTGCGAAACGAAATGGCGCAAATTCGCCCATCACTATCCAAAAATAGAAAAAGTGTAGAAAAAAAATTGTTGATTTTGTTTACATGTCCTTTAAAAAAGCCTTAAAATGTTTTGTGTTCCAAGGCACTTGTTATAATTGTGATTTGCTCTTCAGTAAACCAATCTTATCTTAGATATCTAGATGTTTATTGACAATGGACAGGTTTTAAAATTTATATTATTGCTGCTTTTCAATCTGTTTGTGTTCATTTTAACCAAAGCATTTTATGCAGAATTATTAAAAAAAATACATATATTTAATGTAATAAGACATGTATGCCCATGGAGTTTCTTTCCACCATTTACAAAAAATATATAAAAAAATACCTTCATTAGTTGGCTCACAAGACATGCATATATGATCTATAACCAATGATAAAGCAGGGATCAAATTTTAAATCAAATGAGAAAAAGTCTCATTTTAATACTCTGGTAGGTCTCAGTGAACGCCATTATTTTCATTCACTATTTGCTTGAATAATTTAGGCATGAGAGCTAAATTATACATAAAGTGTACAGTTAGAGGAAAAAGTTCATGCACAGCCCCAGGCTATAGCCATCCCCTAATGATGTCTGCAGTCAGTGGAAAAGAACTCGTTAGACTGAGAGTAATTTCTCAAGGCTTACACTTTAATCAGCATTTGTGATTTTTTTTTTACATTCACATTACAGCTTTAAGAAAACATGTAAGTGTAAACATTTTTTTTTTTTTAGAAATAAACGTTTTCGTCCTTTAATTTAGCATATACATGCTAAATTATATTGTATATGCTAAATTAAAGGACAAAAACGTTTATTTCTAAAAAAATTTCAATGAGGAAATGCCCATTTTTTATATACCGTATATATTTAGAGAGAGACTGTGAACCTTTCACCATTTCTCACATTTTTTTTCTCACATTTTTCTTACTCTGTGAATTCATCTTAGCAGACTTTGCAAGGGAGTGCCCTGTTTATTTATTGATGTACGATTCAGCAGTAACATATGGATAAAAATTTAAAAATTTAAGATAAGATTTAGGTAGTGTTGTTTCCCAAGGTGAACCCCAAAAATATCTGCCATAGCAAGGTGTAAATGTGACCAGAGTCTAAAGTGTAACATACTATTTCTATACTATTAACTGGCCCAGTCAGTATTTAACAGCATTTATACAGTTGTTTCTGTTTTCTATTGGGCATTATCTTCTGCATATGAATAAGTTGATATAACCAGCAAATGATCAAAGAGACACACAGGGGGTTATTTATCAAACTCCAAATATTTGAACCTCGAATAATTCATAGTTTTCGGAGCAAAAATAAATCTCGAATTTTTCGAGATCTATTAAAGTCCGATGGTCTAAAAACTCAGAATCCAAAACCCCTGCATCTATAAGCTCTCGAGGTCCTGTATAGCTCCTGTATAAGTCAATGGGGAAGGTTCCAGTGTCTGCGCTGATTTTAGGGTTTTGTTGCAAAAAACTTCGAGAAAAAAAATGTGCGGAAAACTCCAAACAATTTGGAGTTTTAAGGGAAAGCTCCCAAATTTTCAGAGTTTTGCCCAACCCTATTTTTTTTGGGCTTTTTTCATCATAAATAAAGTCCATTCTGGAATTCGGATTTGCTCGGAGTTGGAAATTAGAAATACTGAGATAAATTTGGACCTTGATAAAAAAAAAAAAACCTACAGTATTGATAACAGTACATATAAAAGTCAGTTGTGTGCTTTAAACTAAAGGTTAGTCCAGCTTATGGGTACTCGAAAGACGGCCATAGACACACTGATAATATTGTACAAAACAATATCGGTAGAAGACTTGGATATTGGCTGGCTTGTTGATCAAAATATTCGCCCATTCAACTATTCGCCAGCGCATAAATTCACCCAAATTCCCTATTCGATTCTATTCCCCAGTCGAATTTTGAGGGATTTAACCCCTCGAAATTCGACCCTTGATACATCTGCCCCTTAGTGTTTGATAACTTTATTCCAAATTACTATAACTATTGTAGAATGAAGTAGAATGTTTACATATTCCACTGGACAACAAACAAGAAACATCATTTTAGTTCATTTGCATTCATTTTCAATGTTCAATAAAAAAAGTTAAATTCTTAAACATTTTCCCTAGAATATTTAGTGATTTGTCCAGAGTCCAAAGAGACCCATAAGAGCCCCAAATTCTCATGGGCTACACGAGTAATGTTAGTTCTGTCTGTTCAATAAAGAAGAACTTAACTCTGTTTGAAATTGATATTATTATTTCAACAGCCTTCTCTTGTAAGCTTCAGATGTAAATCATATTTTACTGTGTAATAATCTGACAATATTCAGTTTGCTTATTTTGGCACAATGGATGAGGAAGGTCTTCCGTACTATTATGTGGAAATAACTGTTGAAATATAGCTTCACTAACAAACATGCACATTTGTGTAATTTCAAAATGGCACGAAAATTCCTAATTTGGAAAGCTATCATTTATCTATTGCTTTATAAAAAAAATCAAAATAGGGAATAATGAATATCCTAGTGTAAACTATGGGCATATTAAAAAGCCATGCTGAGTGTATTTATACAGAGCTTGAAAGAGTTTCTCTACTATTTATTTAATGTTTTATTTAATAACATGGGTTATATTATTCAATTTCTTCCTAGTTTTACAGTATTGGTTGTTTGATGTCATACAATGCATGAGTGGAAAATCTGAGGAGTAATTTAATGCAACCTTGGATTGACGTTATAGGGCACTAAGGGGAACAAAAGCACATATGTCTCTGTGATCAATATTGGAGTACAGAAACCTCTGCCTATTAAGAAAGTACAGGACTGTGCACTTGTGCAAAAAAACAGACAAACAAATCGGTTTTATACAAATATAGTGGTTTAAAAATTACCATGTTCTCCCTTTTAATACAAAAGGTCTCACCTTTATAGTGATGAGCAAACATTTTCACCAAGTTTTGCCATGAAAAAGACGCCTATAGACTGCAATAGGTGAAAATTGTCCCACGTCAAACAAAATTGCGGGTCAAAGCAAAATTGCTGTGTGTCAAAAAAAATTTGCACCTAGACTTTAATGCATTTGGCAAATTTTTCTCAGTTTTGTGAATTTTTGGCAAAGAAAAATGGATCAGATTTGTTCATCTCTACAGTCATCTACTTTTTTCTTACAGTCAACCCTAACCCTAATTATTGTTCAGCTCCCAGCCAGCAAGGTCCCTTTATTCAATGTCCAACACAAATGTTTGTTGTTAAAATCCATCACTGAAGTCCTTCTGACCTGGGTGCCGTTCAGGATAAATCCACAAAAAAGAAGGAATCTGAACTCTCAGGGCTTAAAGGACAAGGAAAGTCTAAAATAGAATAAGGCTAGAAATGCTGTATTTTGTATGCTAAACATAAACATGAACTTACTGCACCACAAGCCTAATCAAACAAATGATTTATGCTTTCAAAGTTGGCCACAGGGGGTCACCATCTTGTAACTTTGTTATACATCTTTGCAAGACCAAGACTGTGCACATGCTCAGTGTGATCTGGGCTGCTTAGGGATCATCATAAACAAAGCCGCTTGAGTTCTGCATGGCTGGGAAGTAAGGCGGGAGCTCCCCCTGCTGTTCATAAGTATGATTGTTTCCCTGCAGAGCAGTTAGGGACCATCTGACAATTCCTATCCACAGCAGTAAATGAAGGAAGAATTTCACTGCGTACAGTCAGGTTTCTTATAAAAACAGTAGACATTTTTTAATTAAAGGATATTGGAGAAAGGTTTATTTTTCATTAAAGAATGTAAAAATGGGATTTTACTGTTTTGCCTTTCCTTGTCCTTTAAGGTGAAGAGATGGGTTGTTTAGTAGATGGAGACTAATGTTTAAGATAATCCTCACACACACATATGGGACCTATTATCTAGAATGATCAGGACCTGGGGTTTACCTGGATCATTCCATAATTTGGATCTTCATACCATAAATCTACTGAAAAATCATGTAAACGTTAAATAAACCCAGAAAACTGTTTTTGCTTCTAGTAAGGATTAATTTGATCTTAGTTTGGGTCAAGTTCAAGGTTATTACAAAGAAAAAGGAAATATTTAAAAAAAAAACATTATTATGATGAGCATATGAGAGATGACTTTTCCATAATTTGGAGCTTTCTGGTTAATGGGTTTCCAGATAACAGATCCCATACCTATATACAAACTGAGCATGTGTGCATGTATGTGTATATATATATATATATATATATGTAGAATTGACATCACCAGGCATATTGCAGTTGTTAATTCCCTGGCATGTCACCTTTGTAACAAAAATGCTGATCACTGATTATACTAAAGATCTATTCACATCAGCTTATATTTAAATATATTATCCCTACAAATTGTGAAATATTATTTATCATCCAGAAATCAAATTTAATATTTCATGGAGCCCAACAATTTGCTTTGCAATTCCTCCAACACCAATTGTGGTTTAAAAACTCTTTTACTTCATTTCTCCCTCTTTTATCATAACAGCACACAAAAAGAACACAATCCTTTGTGCTGTGTGGATAATAAAAAATAAGATCAGGGGAAGCTGTGGCATAAGAAATCAAAAACCTAATAACGTCTTTGGGTTTTGCATTTTAAATACAACATTCATCGTTGCACTGAGGCTTCAGATCCCTTCACAGACATTATGTAGATGATCTTTGGTAATGTCTGTTTCATTGTACTTTGATATAAAATAATGTACATCATGATTCATCCAAGGGACTATCATTAAAGGGAAAAGCACCTACTTATGATATGTAACAATTTGCTTTTCTAATTTGAAGAGCTTCTTGCTATTTTAATTGTATAATTTGTGCAGCGTTTCTGGATGGAATCGCAATTCAATGGGATAGTAGCAGACTCCTTGCACAGCTGTAGCTTTAAAATTGATAACATTTATATTCATTAAATAACTGTATACTTTTTTCTTCCTAAGAAGACTTGCAAATAATGTTTTACATATGATTGAATTACAGTAAAATTGTAAAAGCCATTAACTTTTATATCTAAAATATGTAATAATTCTCATTTTAATGGGCTGTGCATAAAAGAGAGGGAACGAGAAAAAGAAAAACAAAGAAAAAACAGGATAACTCGTTATAACTTTGCCATTATAGAAATCGGCAGAAATTGAGAGAAAGGAGATAGTTACAATTATTGGAGGGCTTCAGATATTCAAGATTGCTTTCATTTAAAAGAAAACCGGGGGTTTGAGCCTTCTCTTTTCAGTACAATTTAAAATTATTGGAGCACTTCACTCTGAAGGTGATCAGGGCTTCGAATCTGTTACTTGTGGGAAGATTTAAAATTAGTGCTCCTCAAATTGTTTAAACCATTGATTTTCCTATGAAATTGATTTTCTAAGCTTTTATTTCTTCAGCGACTAGGTAATTACAGCACAAAAGGAATCAAGTTTTTTTTTATAACAATTGCTTGTGCTTTTCTTTGTCTTCATTTCCTCTTTTAAAAATGTTCCTACAGCACTAAATAATCCTGTTTCAGTTTTTTCACCAGATTGATGTGAATTCCTGAATATTTAGTGAGTGTTCGAGAAAGGAAGGGAGTTTTTAGGGGTGAGTAAGGGGTCAAAACCAAAGTATTTAGAGATAAAACTTTTCCTTTGCTGTTTAGACATTTCGGGGCCGATTCACTAACTTCGAGTGAAGGATTCGAAGTAAAAAAAACTTTGAATTTCGAAGTGTTTTTTGGGCTACTTCGACCATCGAATGGGCTACTTCGACCTTCGAATCGAAGGATTCAAACTAAAAATCGTTCGACTATTCGACCATTCGATAGTCAAAGTACTGTCTCTTTAAGAAAAAACTTCGACCTCCTAGTTCGCCATCTAAAACCTACCGAACTCAATGTTAGCCTATGGGGAAGGTCCCCATAGGCTTGCCTACATTTTTTTGGTCGAAGGATAATCCTTCGATCGTTGGATTAAAATCCTTCGAATCGTTTGATTCGAAGGATTATTCGTTCGATCGAACGATTATTCCTTCGATCGATCAAACCATTTGCGCTAAAATCCCAGTCGAATATCGAGGGTTAATTAACCCTCGATATTCGACCCTTGGTGAATCGGCCCCTTCTATTCCATGAAAAACAAGCATAGGTTCCCTGATCTTCTATATTTACATTTTAGGCCATAGAAATATTTGCTTGGCTAATAGAGAAGAATATTTATACCACGCTGGCGCTCGCACTTTCCAGCTGACCAGTGGATATTAATACCAAATTATATTGTTAATCATTTCGGGAAGTTTAATGCAGGGTTTTAAATATTGGGCTTTTCTCAACACTAAGGGGGTTATTTATCAAGGTCCGAATTTATCTCAATATCGGCTGCTACAAACTCCGATATAACCAGCTCGGGGTTTTAACGCTTATTTATTATTACATTTTCCCGAAAATCACCTTTGTGGGAAAAGCTCAGATTTTCAAGATTTTTTCGTGAATTTTCACCTAAAAGCTCAGAAAACATTGTGAAATTGCCTGAAACCCCTGACACAACCAAAAATCAATGGGACTGTTCCCATTGACTTTTTTGCAACCTCGACAGGTTTGAGATGCCTTATTTTTATATTCTGGCTTTTTAGCCCTCTGGGTTTAATAAATACCGAAAAATTCGTGATTTTTTTCAAAAGTCTGATTTTATAAAAAAAAATCACGAATTTTTTGGATTTCGGAGCTTAGTAAATACCTTATTTACTAAACTCGAAATGCAAAAATCAAGAAAAATTAGTGATTTTTTTCAAATAAAATTGGACTTTAAAAAAAATCACGAATTTGTCGGAATTTATCAAACCCCGAGGATGGGAAAAGTCAGGATCTGAAAATCCTGCATCTCAGACCTGTCGACATTGCAAATAAGTCAATGGGAGAATGATTTTTTGATGTGCGCTGGGTTTTTGGCAATACACCAAAGTTTTCAGAGTTTTCAGGCAAAATTCTGACATTTCGGGTGAAAAAACGAGATTTTTCACGATTTTTTCCAGCAAACAAAATTTTCGGAAGTGTATTAATAAATAAGCCCAAAAAACCTGTGCGGATTTGGTCCGAGTTTTTTTCAGAAAATATTTAGATAAATTCGGACTTTGATAAATAACACCCTAAGGTTATTTATCAAAGTCCATTGCTCAGATTTTCATGATTTTTTCAGATTTTTCCTCCGATTTTCAAGATTTTTTTTGATTTTTCACCCAAAAACGCAGATTTCTTCTGCTTTTTGCCTGAAAACTCAGAAAACTTTGGGATATTGCACGAAACCCAGCCCACATCAGAAAGTCATTGGGATTTCTCCCATTAATTTGTATGCAACCTCGACAGGTCTAAAATGCCGGATTTTCAGATTTTTCCCATCATCCTCTGCATTTAATAAGTTCCAAAAAATGTGTGATTTTGGAAAAGTTCGATTTTATAAAAAAAAAAAAAATCACAAATTTGTCGTGATTTTTGAATTTGGAGTTTAGTAAATAACCCCCTTGGTGGCCTATTAAATAACATTCAAACTTTTTTCTTCATAGATTTCTAAAAATGAATGGGAGATGTATTTTAAACATTCAAGCATTTTAATTTTTTTTTTTTAAAAAAATTGTAAAATAAAATAAAATAATTAATTACATTACATTCAATAATTAATTGAATTACATTTTAATGAGGTTTTTTCAGCAATTTACTGTGACTCCATTTTTTCGATTTGAGTTTTATCACAAATATGCTATTAAGAAAAAAATTACAATTGCAAAATAATAGTAAGCCTGAGGGATATACTTGTCAACAAAACATGTAGACAAGGGATCTGTAAGTACCCACCTATATCTGAGTGCTAAATCATAACTCGAGTGCCTTTGGCACTAAGGTTCTAGATTCTCTACATTTAGGGGTAAATTGATCAAAGTGGAATTTTAACGTGATAAGCTCTAATTTCACACTTTTAAAAATCTGCCCTAGTTCTCTAGCCAAGTAACAATATTACATCCAAATCAATATACCTTAATTTAACCGTATCATTCTATGAAGAACAGTATCAAAAGCTTTATAATGAGGGTTAGCAATTGTATTCTTTCCTAGTATCTGGATTTATAAAGCCAAAAATGATTATACTAGAATATAGGCTGGCAAGGCATGAGAAACTCTACCTAATACTTTTATAATACACAAAAGCCATGAATATCCTGTAAATTCTATCCTTATAAACGGTGAGTTCTGATGTCATCAGTTATAAACGGTGAGTTCTGATGTCATTTCTGTCACATGACTCACTGAAACTTGTGTATTATAATAAATAAAGTACCCCCAGTTGTAAAATATGAGGATATTAGAAGTTACCTCGGAGTTCCATGACCAATATAAAAACACTCGGCCTTCGGCCTTGTGTTTTTATATGGTCATGAAACTCCTTGGTAACTTATAATATCCCTATATTTTACAAGAGGGGGTACTTTATTCACTGTATATTCCCTGCATGAATTTAATACTTTGACCTTTTCTACCTTAAAATCGTTCCTGTCCATACCTGGAAAAGACAACTTTTCCTTTTCCTAATTTTACTTTCTTCTCTCCTATAATTTACTTAATTTCATCATGAAGTGATTTTATGTGTGATTTTAGTTATTTGTTTAAACGACTTACCCTCCTCCCCATTTCAATAGGCAGAAAGTTACTTGTTTTCACTTAAAAGAAATTCCCAAGACAGTTTCCAGTGCAATCAAATATTTCCCCAATTTTTTACAAGGGGCAACACTAGGGTAGACTCTTATAGAACAAACAGTTCCATATTGTACCTCTGCAAAGTACTATCTATACAGTGTCTATAAGTTAGAAGTCTCCTTCAAAGCTTCACTCCTATTATTCAATTTGTGGAGACAACATAATATCAGATATTGGGGGTTTTGGAGATTTACATACAGTACACACAGATTATGTGTAAATGTAAAAACCAGAAAAACCTCCAATGCAGAAATTTGTCAAGTAAAAGTTGTGGAGGTGTTATAGAAATCAATGGAAGCTGTGCTGATTTTATTCCACCACTTTTAATCAATTTTGGACTTTTAGAGGTGTTTGGATTTCTTTTTTCTAGAAATTGTCTGAAAAACTAAACATTTTTAGAGGTTTTAGAAGTATTCTTATTTTTTACTGCATTGTTCAGTGCTTTCTTTGCTCAGAACTTTTAAATTGGGATCTTTTAATAAATTTCATGACATTTGTGGTTTTAGAGAAAGTGATTTTTTTTGTGGTTTTAAAAATCTCTAAAATCACAAAGGTTCTACCTTTAATAAACAAGCCTCCACACATACATACAGATATTCAAATTAGAGAAATACCCCTTATCTGGAAAAGCCGAAGTACCAAGCATTCTGGATAAAAGGTCCCCATACTGTACCTGTACAGTATATAATAGTATTATTACCTACCATCCACATCCATATAGCTGATGACTGGGAATGCTGACAGTTAACTAATGATGATTTACTAATCTTTGTGGTTGAGGAACAAAACTCGATCTCAGACAAAAAAACATGACAAAAAGTACACAACTATGGGGCTGATTCACTATGGGTCGAATATCGAGGGTTAATTAACCCTCGATATTCGACTAGGAATTGAAATCCTTCGACTTCGAATATCGAAGTCGAAGGATTTAGCGCAAGGATTATTCCTTCGATCGAACGATTAAATCCTTCGAAACGAACGATTCGAAGGATTTAAATCCAACGATCGAAGAAATATCCTTCGATCAAAAAAAGTTAGGCAAGCCTATGGGGACCTTCCCCATAGGCTAACATTGACTTCGGTAGCTTTTATCTGCCGAACTAGGGGGTCGAAGTTTTTTTTAAAGAGACAGTACTTCGACTATCGAATGGTCAAATAGTCGAACGATTTTTAGTTCGAATCCTTCGATTCGAAGTCGTAGTCGAAGGTCGAAGTAGCCCATTCGATGGTCGAAGTAGCCCAAAAAATACTTTGAAATTCGAAGTTTTTTTTACTTCGAATCCTTCACTCGAATTTAGTGAATCGGCCCCTATGTGTTATCTTGTGTTCTTTTCTGCACACTAGCTCAATCACACATTGATCACATTGTTTCAAAGAGGCTGAAAATCTTGAATTTTTAATGAACCAGGAAATAATTAAAGTTTTTGGAACAATTCACACTGACTTCTATAGAAACGTTCATCTTTTACTTCCCAATTTTGCAATTTTTCCTTTTTATTTCTTTGCTAAATCACAGCTTTTCGAGGCTCCAAAGAGCATTCTCATGTGTTTTTGCTATTTTCTTTCCCTCAAACTGAGAAAAACAATCATCATATATTGATAAATGGTCTTTCACTTAAAAAAGAGGCCCTTCTAAATAAACACAAATCTGGTGGAAATAAGTATCTCAGGAAACTGATCATTAGTGATGGGCGAATTTGCTGAAATGGCGAAAAATTTGCGAAACTGCGTCTCCGTTTTTCGGAAAAAAATTTTTTTGACGCGGGCGAATTTTTGCCGCGAATTTTCTTTTCGTGAATTTATTCACTGGCGGCGAATCACGCAAATTCGCCGCGAATTTGCGCCTGGCGAATAAATTCACCCATCACTACTGATCATATCTTATCAAACAATTGCAAAAGCCTGGAAAACTATCCACCCCGGATGTACAATTAGTAAAAGTCAGGTTAGACAATATTCTTATTTCGGAGAAACGTATGAGCCACTGCACTGGGAAACAGAAACAATACCATAGATTGCATATAGAAATATAACACATTGGGGGTTATTTATAAACACTGGGCAATAAGCCACGACAACCAATCAGATGATTTCTTTCAGTGTTCAACCTGCAGCTGGCTGAAAAGAGCTAATCCCTGATTGGTTGCTATGGGTTATGCAAATTTGCCCATTGTTTATAAATAAGCCCCACTAACTCATTAGATCATATAGAGTTTATCCTTTTCTTTTCACCCCCCCATCTCTTCCTATATTTTATTCTTTCTCCTTTCTGCCATTGTAGAAAGGTCTGATAATAATGGCACCCCAGAATTTATTCTTTATATTTGTTGGTTAGTTTATTGATCTGTGTAATGAATAAGCAACATGATTTGACTCAGGAATAACTGGTTTATTTGGAATTTCTGTTATTGCTGCTGCGAAATGTCTAGTGACTGCAATTTTCTGTAATTTGCATATGATTTAAAATAAAAGATTTGGGGGTAAAAAATCATGTATATAAATATATCAGAATTTTTTTATTCAAAAATGTTGACAGTAAAAACATTTCAGACATGGTTATCCATTAGTAACACTGCATTTCTAGCAGACAATTTAGCACATAGCTTTTTCCCCACCCAAATACAAACTGTACAGGATATTAATGTCACTTTTGCAGTCTCTATAATTCAGACAACTTTAAATAGGTTAATATGCATGTTTATGTATAGCCGGGTTTCTCAAACTTTAAGGTAAGCATTTTGTATGAGATTCATACTGTTGAGGCTTGATTGGACTCTTTACATTGAACCCAATCTCTTGTATTGCTAAACATCTTCTTTTGTACTAAATATAGACTATTGTCTTCCACTTGATCTCACAATCACATTTTAAATAGAGTGAACATCTCAAAATGTAGGTAAATCTGATTGTGATCGTTGAAATAAGTAAAGGAATGGTGATATGTATATAACATTTTATTAAATTATAATTTGCTTGTAAAAAAAGACACACTTGAATATTTAAATGAAATGAGAACCCAGATCCAGTCTCTCAGCAAAGAAAGAAGGGCTGAGCCTTCAAGGCATTTTAGAAACTATCTTCAGCATAAACATGAACATATTCGTTCTTATTTTATCAGCTTGAAGTAACACCTGCCACACAGAGGATCCTTTGCTTTCATGCCCATCAAAACTTCCAACTAAATTTAAAGGAAGAAATGAGAGCAAAGCTACCCAGATGTTCTGTTTTCTGCCATATATTCCAACTGCACCAGCTTTTCATGCACAAAACAATATGAAGCGTCCAAGCCACAATGGATTATGGAAATGTCTTATAATTTTTTAACGAGGTTTGCAACAGATGTACAGAGACAGGCTATAAAGTTGTGATAACAAGAGACCTTTCTGCATCATCTCCCATCATGGCTAATCTGCAATGAGAACTCTTTATGAGCATAGTCACCATTCTATGGAACAGTTTACTAGATTGAAAACCTGCATTTCTTTATCTGGAGTTTCTAAGTGTTCCACCATGGTGAATCAGGTTCATAGTTTGATATTATGCTTAATTGAAGATGACCAACTGATGCTTCATATATATCTCTTAGGTTACTCATATACTAGCATGGAGCCTAGAAAGCATCAGAACAGTTATGAGACATGTTATCCAGAATGCTCGGGACTTAGGCAGTAACGTAACTAGAGGGGGACGGGCCCTGGCGCGGGATGTGCAGCCGGGCTCCCCGCCCCCTCCTTACGCCTGGAACCGCTTGGAATTCAGCCAGAGTCAGTGGTGCACGAGCTGCCAGGGGGCCCTGAGGGGGTATGGACCCTGGCCCAATTGCACCCCCTGCTCCCCTGGTAGTTACGCCACTGGACTTGGGGTTTTCCAGATAAATCTTTAAGTAATTTTGATCTTCATACTAAGTCTACTAGAAAATCATGTACACATTAAATGAACCCAGTAGGTTTTGCTTCCTTTGATCAAGTACAAGTTACTGTTATTATTACTACAGAGAAAAAGGCAATCATTTTAAAAAAATTGGATTATTAGGATAAAATGGAGTCTATGGTAGACGGCCTTTTCATAATTCAGAGCTTTCTGGATATGAGAGAATTAGCCCCATTTTTATTTGCTAAACAATTCACAAAACGGAGGAAAAATGGAAAAAAAAATTGAAATGTTTTTGTCACGTGTCATTTTTGTAACAACCTACTTTAGTCTATGGGCATTTTTTTTCATTGGTACCTTTTTTCTGCTTTGGGGTTACCAATAAAAATTGGGAGGGCAAAATCATATGCCTTGATGCCTTGCATGTTACTTCATTCAGGGTAGGTTGGCGTTTGCTACATTGTTTCAGAAGTCAGACCAGAAGAACAGAAAATAGCAACAGGCAGATAATGCAATAATACTGTTTAACACTGTTATTGTGGCCTAAACCATTTCCACATTTGGATAAATAGACTCCTAAGAGCTTTGTTTACAAGGTAGGAAAAGTACAAGGGTGTTGTGAATTCTACATATACAGCTTAGTCATTTGGGGTTTATATAGTAATTGATGTTCCCTAAGAACATCCCGTGAGATTATTACGTTTATCCGCAAACTGTTTTTTTTTGGGAAGATATAGAATTCAGATGGCAGTAGTATATCCAACATAATCTAAAATCTAGAAAGAAACGCTATAATCAACAAATACAAATTCATTTTATTGGTTACAATATTTATCTTTTATTTATTTTTGTCTACAAGCAGTTCTGTAGGGAGACAGAAACCCCTTTCTGAGGGTAAAATACAATTTATAGAAATGTCTCTGAATGGTATGTAATATATTGTGACAGATTTAATTTCCAAATAGTATTTTTAGTAAGCTACCTAAGGAGAGATCTTTATAAAGATCATGATTATACTCAAGGAAACTTAATGTGTACTCTACTGTATTTTTATTATCGTGCTAGACGTCTTTCCCACTGAATCAACATATTTATGAGGAAGACTCGCACTATCAAATGCTAATTATTAAAACTGATCAGTCTAATGATAGTTGGTGCAATGCCAAACATGCTTAGATTCTGTATTTTGAATCTCACATGAGGCCATTTGCATGTTCCAATTCAACTAGTTTTAACTCTTCTAGATTTTAAACATTAAATACATCGCTTTCTTATTAGTGCAGAGACAAACGAGAAGATTCGGGGCGATTAGTTGCCCGGCGAGGATTCCCTGTCTCTACAAGAGATCTAAAAAAATATCACTTGACAGTCATTCCTCTAACTGTTCCATATAAGCAGAAACAAAAATAAAATAAACTGTATGGATCATAATAATAAAAAATGGTTAACGTATCTATTTGTTGGAGGATAGAGTACATTGCAACTTTAATTTCTCATACAGATGTAGTTTTTGGAATGATACTTAACAGGGTTACATTAGTCTACAATTAATTACATTTTTCTGAAAGGGATACTGTCATCGGAAAACATGTTTTTTTCAAAACGCATTAGTTAATAGTGCTACTCCAGCAGAATTCTGCACTGAAATCCATTTCTCAAAAGATCAAACAGATTTTTTTATATTCAATTTTGAAATCTGAAATGGGCTAGACATTTTGTCAATTTGCCAGCTGCCCCCAGTCATGTGACTTATGCCTGCACTTTAGGAGAGAAATGCTTTCTGGCAGGCTGCTGTTTTTCCTTCTCAATGTAACTGAATGTGTCTCAGTGGGACATGGGTTTTTACTATTGAGTGTTGTTCTTAGATCTACCAGGCAGCTGTTATCTTGTGTTAGGGAGCTGCTATCTGGTTACCTTCCCATTGTTCTTTTGTTTGGCTGCTGGGGGGAAAAAGGGAGGGGGTGATATCACTCCAACTTGCAGTACAGCAGTAAAGAGTGATTGAAGTTTATCAGAGCACAAGTCACATGACCAGGGGCAGCTGGGAAATTGACAAAATGTCTAGCCCCCTGTCAGATTTCAAAATTGAATATAAAAAAATCTGTTTGCTCTTTTGAGAAATGGATTTCAGTGCAGAATTCTGCTGGAGCAGCACTATTAACTGATTCATTTTGAAAAAATTTTTTTTCCCATGACAGTATCCCTTTAAGGTATGGTTTACTACCAACCAAAATCCGACTTTTTCTAAAATTCAAGACCACAGCTGGTTTATGGGCTGGACTGTAACAAGAATACGTGGGACATACTGCTTTATACACTGCATTGCTAACTTTACCTGACATTCAATCAATTACAGCGATTTGAAGCCAATGGACTCCTCCAATGGTATAGTATCTAGAGTCTTATTTCTGGATGAAAATGTTGGATCAATAAAAGAAGAAGAAATGGAAATTACATTATAAAAGCAAAAATGGAAGGTATATAACGGAATGAAAATTGGGATTTAATAGAGGAAAATATTTAATTGTTAATTAAAGGTACGGGATCTGTTATTCAGAATGGTTAGGACCTGGGGTTTTCCAGATAATGTAATTTGGATCACCATACATTAAGGGGCCGATTCACTAACTTCGAGTGAAGGATTCGAAGGTAAAAAACTTCGAATTTCTAAGTTTTTTTGGGCTACTTCAACCATCGAATGGGCTACTTCGACCTTCGACTACGACTACGACTTCGAATCGAAGGATTCAAACTAAAAATCGTTCGACTATTCGACCATTCGATAGTCGAAGTACTGTCTCTTTAAAAAAAACTTCGACCCCCTAGTTCGCCATCTAAAAGCTACCGAAGTCAATGTTAGCCTATGGGGAAGGTCCCCATAGGCTTGGCTAACTTTTTTTAATTGAAGGATATTCCTTCGATCATTGGATTAAAATCCTTCGAATCGTTCGATTCGAAGGATTTAATCGTTCGATCGAAGGAATTATCCTTCGATCGTTTGATCGAACTATCTGCGCTAAATCCTTCGACTTCGATATTCGAAGTCGAAGGATTTTAATTCCTAGTCGAATATCGAGAGTTAATTAACCCTCGATATTCGACCCTTAGTGAATCGGCCCCTAAATAGAATTTAAACATTAATTAAACTGACTATGATTGTTTTAGCTCCAGTAAAGATTAATTATATCTTAATTGGGATCAAGTATGAGATACTGTTTTATTATTACAGAGAAAAAGGAAATCATTTTTGAAAATTATAATTATTTGATTAAAATGGAGTCTATGGTAGATGGCCTTCCCATATTTCTGAGCTTTCTGGATGACAGGTTTCCGGATAAGGTGTCTCATAGCTGTACAATGCATTAGACATATTACCAAACTTATCATGGGTCATTTAGTCACTGTAGGGTAGAGTGCAAAGTGGCAACTGCACCCCACCCTGAAGGAAGAAGAGTTGCTTAAGTTGCATGCATGAAGGGTCGTCAGATTCATGTCACAATGAATCTTGCACCTCATTCTTTGTGAGGTGCCGAGTGCAGCCAGGCCCCCCTTTTAAATCAGCACTAAAAGTAAGTCTTTGAGTCCCACATTGCTTATGAGTCTGGGGTGGCAGTAAATGATTACCATTATATTCTAATGCCTCTGAGCAAGACTCCATGCCTTACTTTTACCTAAAAGTAACTATTGTTTTAACTAAGAAACATCTAAAGTTTCTGTTATTTTTTTAAACTTCAAAAGGTGAAGACTGAAACGGAAAACAGTTTCACTTTTTAACTTCATAAGGTTCTGCGGAGCAATTGAGCAACTGTGGAAGGAGGAAAAGTTAATTAATTTCATATCAAGTATAGTGAGCTCCTCTTGAAGTCCAGACACCGAGCATGTCAGAAGGGAGGGGTTTGTTTATACAGAGCTCATTATAGCTATTTAAACAAACTATCATTGCTGGGGGGGGGGAGAGATCTGGATGGGGATCTGTTATTTATAAAGTAAATCAGGATTTTTACATTTATCAATTTTCATGTCAAATTCTATGTATTGTGTTCCGGTTGAACAAGGTGTACAATATACTGCTCTTTTAAAATAGTTTGAAACATTTCTTCCTCAAATCACATTATTTTGTTTAACACAGAAGTCTGAAAGGTTCACAAGAGTGGAATTTATTTTTCCTTATGTCACCTAAGCTCTGCGCACTAGTGTAGAAGATGTATTTTCTTTTGATGGGAATCTGTTATATGATTCTCCTTCTGCTACATCAATGTACCATATGTTTCCACTGACTTCTGCAAATGTCAAGCTCCATGAGAACAAATGGACATGTTTTTGTTGTGTATATCGATGAAAGTGCTTTGCTTTATACTTTGAGATGTTAAAGTCTAAATACCAGTATATTACTTTAAATACAACACCCTGACCTATTTTATATCTATCGCTTTACTTTCCATGTTCAGAACTTTGTGTCGAAAGGATCAGGGGTTTTTTTTTGGACACTCGAATTTTCAACATTTCTAGAGTAGAATAAATCTTATTTTAAATCTTATTTGATTAAAGCAGATGTCTGCTACTGCTAATGTAATTGATATTTGATTTATTCAAGATTCATGCATGCTGAGCCTTAGATTTATTAATGATAATCCCCTGCTCTAGTGTTTAATATAGTGGAACCAAAACATAATTTGCTGGGATCAGTCAGAAATGCATCAAAGTGATTAACTCTACATGGAAACCATTATCCAGTCACATCCCTACTGTGTATAGTGGAAAGGATGTAATAACACAGTAATTGGCTTCACTTAGGAAGTTGGGCATTTGCTGTGATTGCTGGTAAATTTGTAATCTTTTCACCACTTCATTTGTATCTGTACTGTTTAATAATTTAATAGATTTTCTCTTTGTACAGGAATGCGGGGGATTAAATAATGAAACAGTAACTAGAACATGAGAACATTTCAATAGGAAAAGGAAAATTGAGTTGCTCATTGGTTGGTAACCTGGGATGTACAACTTTCTTTGGTCAGTCCTATACTTGGCTGGTTGAGTCTGTTTGTGGCTAGTTTTCTGACACAAAAAATATGAAGCCTCTTTATCAAAATTCGAATTTATGAACTGTAGTTTTTGAAGTTTTTTTTTAATCTAGACCAAAAAAAGTTTATTATTTATTAAGGGGGTTGTCCAACAGATTTATTATACCCCGAGGCTGCAAAAAGTCAGAATCCGAAAATACTCCATCTTCAACCTGTCGAGGTCCTGTAGAAGTCAATATGATAATCCGGACATTTTGGGCTTTTCCACCGGTTTTTAAGAAATATTCTGACTTTTTGGCTTTCAAATCCGAAAAATTCTGTTTTTTCTCACGACAATAGAAGAAAGTTGAACCTTTCCTGCTACAATCCGAAAAAGTCGGGGTTTTGTTTCAGGTTTTTATATATATATATATATATATATATATATATATATATATATATATATATATATAAGGGTAAATTGTGGATTCTAGTTTGGTCTGACTTTTTTATTTAATTAATTAGTTAAGATGGTGTCAGATGTTTGCAGCAAATGAGTGAATGCAACAGCGAGATGTGAGATTTTGATCCGCCAAACATGTTGGTGAACCAAAAATATATGCCCTTAACTAAAACCATTGGACTCATTTTAATAAAAGATCTATATTTGTACAAGTATAGCACCTGTTATTTGACTATAATGGAGTCTATTTGAGATGGTTATCCTGTATTTTGGAGCTTTCTGCATAATGGGTAACCGATAACGGCTTACATACCTGTACATGGTTACTAAACAACCAATGGTTCCTGTGCGGAAAAGAATTGGAACCTCTGTGCATTTGACCAAGCTTATAGGCATAAACTTGGAATTTTCAGTAGTATTCCTTTAAAAAAAATTGGCAAATAGTTTAAATCATATTCAGCAATGGTTAGAAAAAATGGCATGACAGAATAAATTGCCCACAGTTTACTTGGGCACAACTAATCCTATATGCCATTTAATAAAAATGTGTGTGTTTAGGAGCATCATCAGTTAAGCACAAATACTCTGGTGTGTCATAAATATTCTATGACCTCACTGTCATTAGAAAGTTGGCTTTTATGATACAGATGATCTCATAACTGTCAACCATTAAGCTTCTCCCAATGACTCTAAGAAAAATGTTTAAGCTGGCTTGAAATAAAAATAATGAATGTAGGATTAGGAGACATGAAATATATTACTAGAAAATAATGGTTCTGGTGCCAGTTACTATGGAAATCCTATCACAGTTTAGTTGTAAAGGAGCTAGCCATATTTAGCATTAATTTGCTTAAACGGATAGGAAATAAACAGTTCTGCTTGAACCCAAATGGCTTTTATAAGAAAGTTCATGTTCCTTTGTTATGTTGATTAAATAAAGGTATTGATAATATAACATTTAACTTCCTTTTCTATAGGTTTTTGGTTTCTCACTTGCTGAAGGCCATTAAAGAAAATCGAAAAGAATCGACACTGTTACAGTTTGATGTTAGTTTATACATTGCTCATCAACAGCAGTTTCTACCCTTACTGTTCCTGCTCCCTGAGCTTAATTAAGGTCTGTCATAGAGTTAGAAACACTGGTTCCCAAAAGTGTTGTTGCCTTTTCAATGAGAGCTGGGAATAGTGGCAAGGAACATTCATCCTCAAAGGCAAGATTTCAAGGCCATATTTCAATTCCTTCTTTCTTAAAAAAAGAAATGCTGCTCAAAATGGAGAAATGGGATCCACAGATGTGCCGGGTACAACATGTCATATGGCAGGTTGGAAGAGTGCGGTGTTTGTAATCCTGCTTTTTGTTTGAGAATAGACTCAGATGGTTTCAACTTGATGATGGATATTGCTGTTCTCTTGTGTCATCTGTAGTATTTCAGATCTTTCCCTTGCATTGAGCTTTCTCCGGTGAGCTAAAGGTTTTGGGTGCCGATGGTGTCTTTATGTCACCACCGTCCAACACTTTTTTTTAGTTCAGTTTCAGTTCAATTTCAGATTGTTCACCAGAAATAAAGACTTTTTCCCAATTTCTATTTTCTAATTGTGGCCATTTTTCTAATATTAAAATGTTTTCACCTTCTTATGACTTTCTTAAGCAGCTCTGGGAGGCAAGGGGGAATGGTCACTGATTCTGTAGTAATCCTAATATTCTATATTTTATAATATTCTACAGATGCTGCTGAGAAATGTATCAGCTAATGCAGCAAATTTTAAACTTCAAAAGTCTTTATTTCTGGTGAACAATCTGAAAACAACTGAACTGAAAAAAGTGTATACAATGTGAACAAACTCTTTAATGCCCCCAGCCTGTCTATTGTCCCGTAATTCCACAAATTGCAGGTTATTCCTATGATTGTTTTTCTATATCACCAGTTTCTGCTGTGCAAGGGCTACAGATTGTTGCAGATGTTGTATATGTCTGGAGTGAGTATGAATGTGTTTTCCAGTGCACTGATCCCTTGTTCAGTATTCACAACTCTTCATTTTAACTTTGTATGAGACATAGGTCTATCTTTATCTCTTTTGTCTTTTATTATTGTATTATTTTTACAGCTGTGCAGGTCTAACTTTTAGTTCTTTGTGGATCTGCTTTGGTAACCTAGGCTATAGAGCTTGGGTCTGGGGATAAGGAGCTATATTGGCTTTTTCTGCCATCCTGGGCAAACTTCTTCAGTCTTGACCTGGGACGCTTTTGTGTTTTGAGATTATGGGGCCTATTTACTAACATTCCAATTTCGATTTTTTTTCCAAGAATTTAATATTTTTTCCAAAAATTTGTTTTTTTTAAAAAAAAACTCTAAAGCTCTAAAAAAATCTGTCAAAAAACGAAAAACTCTAATAAAAAAATTCAATCAAATGCTGTCGAGCTCCAGTCAATTGGAGCTGCGCTGAGCCTATTGGACCATTTTAAATCAGTTAAAGTTTTTAGAGGTTTTCTGATTTCACTAATAATTGTCCAAAAAAAACTTCCATTTTTAGAGGTTCTCATATTTTCTATTGCATTGTTCAGTGTTTTTTTTTTCTTTATATTCGGATCTTTAACTGAATTACATGGCATTTAAGTTTTAGAGAAAGCAAGTTTATTCCTGGTTTTTAAAACCACTAAAATGAGAATGTTGATAATTTTTGCAATCTCCAATTTTAATAAATCTATCCAAAAATGTATAACTTTAAACCCACCTCTGAGGGATATATTTCATCATCATTTATTTACATAGTGCCAGCAAGTTCTGCAGTGATTTTAGATTAATTCTAACAAACAGAGGTTAGGAACAAAATAGGATTGGAACATCTTACTCCCAAGAGTTTACAATCCTTTATTATATTAATATTTTGCTGTAAATTCACACATTATCCCTTTATTTGTTCTAATATGATGTTGTCTCCAAACTAAATTCTTTGGTTATCAATATATGATATAAGATAAATAAAGGGATACATCTGATTACCGAAAAGGCCCCCTTTTGTTTGGCGTAATGCCTAAAATACGGTGCTCTCAACTGATCAAATGATTGCACTCTATCTGCCTCTAGATACAATCTTGTCATTATCAGCTTGACCTTTATAAATGGGTTCTACTGAAATAATAGTGCCACCAGGATTAAAGCTCTTTGAAGACTTGTTAAATCTTTCTAAGAAGATGAATAATTTAACAGAAGAGCATAATTAGAATTGTTCAGAATGTTAAGGACAAACAATGTTGAGTTTTATACCCTCTAGAACTTTATAGACAAATACATTTGATGTTGCCATAAAGTGTTGGTATAAAAATAAATACAGATCTGCAGAACTTTAACAGCACTGACACTCACACAACAATGGGAATAAATGATCATTTTACAAAAATAAATTACACCTTCGAAAAAAAAAATCAGTTTGAGTTATTAACAGCAAGAACGCCTAGTAATTCCACACAACAAGAATCTTGCTTTGTTCTTCGTAAATGAATAAAGATGACACTAATTAGGAGCAAACTCTATTCCACATGCTTGAAAGGGTGACCCATATTTTTTTCTGGTTTTATAGTAAAACAAAAAACCCTTTTTAGAGAATCGAATAACATATGGCTATAGATTCCATAGATGACAGCTACAGCTCAGCAGTTTGGAATATTTGTGCAAATGTTACACAGATTGGAAGGTTTCTTTTCATTTCTATCTTTTTTTCATTGTGGTACATTAATTTGTAGACTATTTAATGTGGGGCAGATATGGAGGACGTGCAAATTTTAATCATGTGCATCAAGGATGGTCGGAATAACATAAATTGAGTAAAAAAAATTTGTTGCACGTCAACGCCCATGGAATTCAATGAATTTCGGAAAATGTAATTTTTTTGCGAATTTTCGACGAACTGAAAGGGGTCCGATTCGCCCATCAATAGAGGCATATTTATCATTCTTATTTAAGTGGTTTTAGAGGTTTTAGAAACTGCAAATAAACTCATTTTTCTAACACCATGAAAGCCATGTCATTTATTAAAAGATCTGAATATTATTAAAAACACAAATGAAAACAAAAATACGCTAAATGGTGTTCTTTGACTTCTATAGGACCTCAACGGCTTTTACTTGGCAAATTTTTGTGTTAGAGTTTTATAGTACTGCACATTTTTAGAATTTTGTAAAAATAAAAAGAAACACAAATTCCTCACAAAATAGAAATTCAAATGGTTGTAAATAGGCCACTTTCTGTGTATGATGACTTAGTATTAATAATATATTGAAAATTGCTATGAATTACCAGGTTCCTTCTCTATTTGTTGTGCTTTCCCTAAAATTATTTGCTTGCTCTCAATAACCACATTGTTTCTAAATGGACAAGTGTAATTTTTTTTTCTCCCAGATATGGAAGATTATATCAGCTAAACATTGGAAGGCTTAGAGGCACATTTATTAAAGGTTGAATTTTGAATTCATGTGAGTTTTTATAAACTCCCAAAAACTCCAATGAACTCGAAATGCGACCAATCGAAATTTATTAAAAAAATCGAAATTCCTAAACTCGGCTGAATAGGATCAATTTGAAAACTTGAATCGAATTTCAATCAAATTCCAATTAGAGTTTTAAAAACCCGATTCAAAGTTTTTCTCCGATAAAAACTCTAATGTCAGCAATGTCAAAATTGATCCCAGGACATCCACCATTGACTTAAACAGCAATTTGGCAGTTTTTAAGTGGCGAATAGTTGAATTTGAGTTCTTAAAGGGCCAGTGTATGATAAAACGTGAATCAAATTTAATTATTTGAATTTGGCGGTCTTGGCCATAAAAAAACTTGAAAATTAGAATTTTCAATTCGACCCTTGATACTGTTTTTTTAACAGTAGTTTTTTTCTATGCTTCATGCCTTATGCATTGATAATTATACTAAATGTTTAGGTGATTACAAAGTACTTTAAACAATGACCACAATTATGGACTTTAAATGGCAAGAGGTCAGCTTCCAGTTTAAATCCACAGATCCATTGCCAGTTGCTGAAAATCGGACCAACAACAGCATCTTAATTATCCCAAGGCTCCGAAGCTTTGTGTGTTATGTTAATTATGTCCTGCCCTGCCTGGGGCTGCAGATCACCACAAACGCTCCGCTGAAATCCTGTTGACCTTTTTGAACCTCAGGTTCAAGTTTCATGATTTTAACCTGAATGCGGTGAGAGCTCTTGTTTATACATTCTTTTGTCTTTGTACTTAAGATTTCTAGAATACGAGGCAAAGAAATTAAAGCAAATTACAGAAATGTTATCCCTTTCCTTGTTTTAGAGCCATAATAATTTAATATCATAATTGGGACGGCTATTAAAGCTCACATTTTCCCGAACAAATATGGTGCCATTTATATCCTATTAATAATATATTTTAATGTGCTACTGATATGCTAATTCACAAATATACGCATAATACCATCTAATTAGCTTGATCATAATAAGCATTTATTGCATGTGATATCTATCATTTGTACAGTTTTAGCAAGAAATAATCTGGATTTGAAAGGTTCGGTACTTTAAGAAGATTTATTAGGCCGGTCATGGCTCCTTACAAGCGGATACATTTAAAAATATATGCACATTGATGTAGAATGTATAAATTAATGCAAAGTTGGGAACAACAGAATCATTTGTTAAAACACAGGGCAAAACATTTTTAAGGGAGAACTTAAATCACAATATTTTTTACAGTAAATTTTAGTGCACGATTGGGGAATATTTAACAACTTATCCTGTTGTACAATAACATGGCTATATATAGTATATTGACCATTGCATTAGAAATAAGAATTGACTTTATGTGGTTTAGGTAAATGTTAAATATAAGGGGTCGTGTAAGAGTGTGCCCCCTTGGACACTGTACTCTGCACTAGTGATGGGCAAATTTATTCGCCAGGCGTCAAAATTTTCGCACGAAATTCGCAAATTTTCCAGCGAAACGGCGCAAATTCGCCCATCACTACTCTTCACTGAGCACTGGGTGAAAATCTGGCACTCAGTGAAGAGCCCAGCATCAGGGTGCACAGCTCAGCCCTGTCTATACTGCCTTCCTTAGGGCAGTTGCTACGGATAGGGTCTCACGGTGCTGCTACTCCTACCTTGCACCTCAGAAGGGGGAGAGTAGGCGCAGGAGGGGAATAACCCTATGTGCCTCCCCCCACCCACCTCCCATGAATGGAGCATGCAGACTCATGCAGACAGATTCCATTCTGGGCATGGACCAAAGGTCTCTGCATTGCATAATGGAGTGCAGCCTATGTCTATTTGCAAATTGCCCCATGCACTGGGCAAAGTGCAAAAAAATGGCAGTTTACAGTGAAAAGATATATTAATATTGTGAAATGAGATAGATTCTTGCAAGATATGGGGAGACCTCGGGGGTTGTTTGTAACAATTTTTTCCTGTTGTTTATGTAGGGGATCAGACAAGTCCTTCCCCAGTTTTTCTGTTTTTGACATCATCCAGCCCGTTTAAGGCTGGGGAGCCATCCGATTGGCTGGATGCCCCAGTGCATACTGGGAGAGGAGGAGGGCCCAGAGGAGTGCCTGACATTGGAGCCAAATGTACAGGGTTATAGACAGAGCTTATAAAGCAACCCATGAGGCAGCAGGGTTCTCCAGAATAAAGTTATATTGTGTGAATTGCATTTACAGTTATTGAATACAGTTTTACATAAAGTTTATATTTGTTTTACTGCAAACTGTGTACTTTATTTTTCCTAGTAAAGCTTTCTGAAATCAGAAAGTATTTACTTGTCTCATGCCATACACACAGCACTGCCTTGATACAAAATTAAGTGTTTAAATTCTCCCATAATGCATCATGGGCGGAGACATGCAAATCACTCCTTTATGTCCCTTTGGCCAACTATGCATCCAGAACCGCTGGTTTATAGCACAGATACAACCTAATAGTTCAGAGCCTTATATCTAGTGATGGGCGAATGTATTCGCCAGGCGCGAATTCGTGGCAAATTTGCGCGATTCACCGCCAGCGAATAAATTTGCGAAACGCCCACGAAAATTTGCAAGAAAAAATTAGTTAAAAAAACGGGCTCCGGCATCAAAAACGGGCGCTGGCATCAAAAACGAGACGCCGGCGCCGTTTCGCTAATTTTTCGCCATTTCGCGGGAAATTCGCTGATTTTCCGACGAAGCGGCGCAAATTCGCCCATCACTGCTTATATCCAAACTTGCAGACAGCCTGTTTCAATCTTGTTATCTCATCAGTGAAAGATATTGGAGCATGGCTTCTGAAGGGTAGGACTTGGAGAGTAGTGAAATGGGAAACCCAACCTGGTTAGGGTGAGAAGGACTGAAAGGAGCCAAAAAGCCCTTCACTAGCAATTTACATACAAAGTGAAGCCTTCTGAAATCAGAAGATATTTACTTGTCTCATGGAAGAAGTGATTTGCATGTCTCCGCCCATGATGCCTTTTGGGAGAATTAAAACTCTTATTTTGGTATCCAGGCAGTGCTGTGTGTCTGGCATGAGACAAGTAAATACCCTCTGATTACAGAAGACTTCACTTTGCATGTAAATTGCTTGTGAAGGGTTTTTTGATTCCCCCTTCTCACCCTAACCAGGTTTGGTTTCCCATAATTTTTCCTAGTGGAATTCCCCTGAAGTATGCTCCTCAGAACCCACTAGGTGGAGGCACTGCGCTGTAAATCTCCCAGTATCTTTCATAAGAAAAAAGAACTTTAGGGCCCTGGATTACAAGGGGTTAATTGCTATTTAAAGAGACAGTAACCAAATGAGGGTTATATTTAAATAGCGCTAACACATGCTTTAGAGAGATTATACATAATTCAGTGCCTGCTCCAGAAAAGCTTACTATGTATGATCCCTATCACAGTCACACACATAGTTACATAGTTACATAGTTACATAGTTAAATTGGGTTGAAAAAAGACAAAGTCCATCAAGTTCAACCCCTCCAAATGAAAACCCAGCATCCATACACACACCCCTCCCTACTTTTAATTAAAATTCTATATACCCATACCTATATTAACTATAGAGTTTAGTATCACAATAGCCTTTGTATTATGTCTGTCCAAAAAATCATCCAAGCCATTCTTAAAGGCATTAACTGAATCAGCCATCACAACATCACCCGGCAGTGCATTCCACAACCTCACTGTCCTGACTGTGAAGAACCCTCTACGTTGCTTCAAATGAAAGTTCTTTTCTTCTAGTCTAAAGGGGTGGCCTCTGGTACGTGATCCACTTTATGGGTAAAAAGGTCCCCTGCCATTTGTCTATAATGTCCTCTAATGTACTTGTAAAGTGTAATCATGTCCCCTCGCAAGCGCCTTTTTTCCAGAGAAAACAACCCCAACCTTGACAGTCTACCCTCATAATTTAAGTCTTCCGTCCCTCTAACCAATTTAGTTGCACGTCTCTGCACTCTCTCCAGCTCATTTATATCCCTCTTAAGGACTGGAGTCCAAAACTGAACTGCATACTCCAGATGAGGCCTTACCAGGGACCTATAAAGAGGCATAATTATGTTTTCATCCCTTGAGTTAATGCCCTTTTTTATGCAAGACAGAACTTTATTTGCTTTAGTAGCCACAGAATGACACTGCCCAGAATTAGACAACGTGTTATCTACAAAGACCCCTAGATCCTTTTCATTTAAGGAAACTCCCAACACATTGCCATTTAGTGTATAACTTGCATTTATATTATTTTTGCCAAAGTGCATAACCTTGCATTTATCAACATTGAACCTCATTTTCCAGTTTGCTGCCCAGTTTTCCAGTTTAGACAGATCACTTTGCAAAGTGGCAGCATCCTGCATGGAACCTATAGTTCTGCACAATTTAGTATCATCTGCAAAAATAGAAACAGTACTTTCAATGCCCACCTCCAGGTCATTAATAAACAAGTTGAAAAGCAAGGGACCTAGTACAGAGCCCTGCGGTACTCCACTAACAACACTGGTCCAATTAGAAAATGTTCCATTTACCACCACTCTTTGTAGTCTATCTTTTAGCCAGTTCGCTATCCAGGTACAAATACTATGTTCCAGGCCAACATTCCTTAATTTAACCAGTAACCTTTTGTGTGGCACTGTATCAAATGCTTTAGCAAAGTCTAAGTAAATCACATCCACTGCCATCCCAGAATCGAGGTCTCTACTTACATTCTCGTAAAAAGAAATTAAGTTAGTCTGGCAAGATCTATTACGCATAAAACCATGCTGGCACAAACTCATAGTATTATGATTTGCTATGAAGTCCAGTATCTTATCCTTTATTAACCCTTCGAAAAGCTTTCCTAATACTGACGTCAGACTAACTGGCCTATAGTTTTGAGGCTGAGAACGGGATCCTTTTTTGAATAGAGGCACCACATTAGCAATTCGCCAGTCTCTTGGCACAATACCAGATCTCAATGAATCCTGAAAAATTAAGTAAAGAGGTTTGGCAATCACAGAGCTAAGCTCGCTAATTACCCTGGGATGAATACCATCTGGCCCTGGACCTTTGTTAATCTTAACCTGTTCAAGTCTCTTTTGAATTTCTTCTTGTGTGAACCATGCATCATTAGTTGTATTACTAGAATTGGGAGTGTTAAGAAGGAAACCTTCACTTACTGGTTCTTCATTTGTGTAAACAGATGAAAAATACGAGTTCAGAATCTGCGCTTTTATTTTGTTTTCATCAACCAGCTGATCCCCCTCTGATAGTAAGGGTCCCACCCCTTCCTGCTTCATTTTTTTACTATGAAGCCAGAAGCCAATGAACTTGCCTGTATGTTTTTGGAAACCAGAGGAGAGAACGTACAAACTCTGTGCTCCCCACTGAGCCACTGTGCTTCCCATTACATATTGTTATTTGTTAGATTAGATCAATCAGATATCCTTTCCGTGAGCCGAATAAATCAATATGCACTAGCTCCTATAGTAATAGATATGTTTTATCAGAAACATGGATCAGTGTACTAAGGCATTCATTTCTTAAAAAGTCAAATAAACCGTTTTACAACAAAAACAGGACTTGGACTTTTTTTTATTATTTCGTTGATTGAACTTTGATATATTACGTTTATTTGCTTATGATACCACTTGACATAACTTAAGGTACTGCACATCAGCTGACATCCTCTGTGAATGACTGTTCATAGGGATGTAAGATTATTAATATTTTTGTTGTTATTATTATTATGATTATTATTTATATGGCACTGTGGCCTCCCTCAGAACTTTTCAGAACAAGGGGATACAAATTCAAGATTAATATTTCACCAAAATCAAAGCATGGTTACAATGAATATTGTTAGGAGACATTTGGGGGAGGACCCGGCATGTAAGAGCTCACAATCTAACAGTGGATTGAAGTGTATGGTACAAAGTTGTCTGATCACAATGGTGCAATGAAACTATCCAGAGGGGTGACAGTTGAAACTCACAGAGGTTGTGAATGATATGTGAGTTTCAACTGTCAACTGGATATTTACATTGCACCACTGTGATCAGATTAGTGGAAGAGTTTATATGCCGAGAACTTCCCACACCAGTCAGTTGAACTGAAGAAGCTGCTCGGATGAGTAGTGAAACGTCTTCAATGATTACTCCACAAGTCCAGATTTACTGCAAGATATTCCATGACCTGGAAGAATGAAAACCTTTATAGACATACAATATGTGCTTGCATTTGTAAATTATCCTTCCTAGTTCTTCTTCACTGGGGAAAGTCACAGTGCAAGATGCACAATTCTTTTACCTACAATGTAGGGTTATTTCCCAGAATTCTAGTGTAATTGTGGGTACCACACTGTATTTTGCCAATGATATATAAATCCATCTTGCACCAAATATAACAAAGCAGACACAACTGTCATTTTGATGCACAATGCAAATGCCAAGGGGTTTGTATAGAGGCAAAAACCTTGATGTAAATAACATTATTCATCAAGAATCTTTACAATTTGGCAAAGTGGGCTGATATTCTAACATAGGTGCTATGGGACCTGTTATCCAGAATGCTCCAGACCTGGGGTTTTCCGAATAAAGATATTTCTGTAATTTGGATCTCCATACCTTAAATCTACTAAAATAATTAAACATTAAAGAAACCCAATGTGAATGAATTCATGCAGCTTAGTTAGGGTAAATTACAAGGCACTGTTTTATTATTACAGAGAAAAGGGAAATCATTTTAAATTTGATTAAAAATGGAGTCTATGGGAGATGGCATTCCCATAATTTCCCCATAGTTTTCTGGGTAATGGGTTTCCAGATAATGGATCATATACTTGTACACAGTATCAGTGTGTGTATCAATATGTACAGTTGCTCGGTTGCTACTTGTGACTTGCACTGGGGAAAATGTCTACTGTATGTGAGTAAATCAGTCTGGTTAACTTACTTTAAAGGGATCCTGTCATCGGAAAACATCACATGACTTGGGGCAGCTGGGAAACTGACAATATGTCTAGCCCCATGTCAGATTTCAAAATTGAATATAAAAAAATCTGTTTGCTCTTTTGAGAAATGGATTTCAGTGCAGAATTCTGCTGGATCAGCACTATTAACTGATTCATTTTGAAAACATTTTTTTTCCCATGACAGTATCCCTTTAAGGAAAACAAGATGAAGATGATTTATGTGAATAGCTCAATAATGAAACTTTTACAACAGAAAACAGATAGCTGTTTTTAGCACAATAAGTCATGGTAGTTGTGAAGTGAAGTTATTGTCTTCCATCTAAATTCCAAAGAAAATTCAAAACAAAACGAGGACACCATGCTAAAATACAATTAGCTAGGCTGAAGTTACAGCTCAGTCCATATCCAATCATGTAATTTAATTGCATTTTGCATCTGAGTGGCCAGTAAGCACTCATTATTATTATTATTATTATTATTAGTTAAAGATGAAAAGATATCCCCTTAATTAATTCTGTTATATTTTTATTTAAATAAACTAATTAGTTTCCAATATGTTAGGAATAACTGCAAATTTTAAATATTAATTTAAACAAAGTATGACATAAATTCAAAACAAAACTTTCCAAAAAGTGCTTAAATATTACAACCCTTAGGTTTGTAAAGTGCTAGTGCGAGAAGTAAGGCTAATAAATTAAATTAATCTTGTAGACATAAAGTGACTGAGTGCTTTGTATTTTCAGACTATCATATTCCTAATAAAGTGACTTAGTAAAGTGATAATAATGATAAAGGCAATACTGCGGAGAGGAAATTCCTCTGTAATATTTTGATTTGGGCAGATCATTTGATAAGCCCCCGCTGGCCTCAGATGCTTCTAAACATGATAACTCTGCAATTAGGCCAACCCTTTAATGACTTAGACATTTTGGGAAAGATGAGAACCTCGTCACTTTTAGGATTTCCATATTTAACTGGCGTGATACAAGATTAAATAACCATTCAGTGTTCTTGGTTGGTTATCTTGAATGCTCCGTGCTTTTATAAAGCCAATACTGTGTGTTTGGAAAACACATTTGCTATAATGAAAAACAGTAATTGTTTGGCTCTGGTTGTCTTTGTGCTACTGCCAGCTGGCAACTGGCGCCTCTGTGACACAAGACACCACAGCTGCGTCCACATGTTTCTAAGTTGCAGTATCCACTTATATAATTTACTTTTTTGATCATCAGTTGAGCTGCTCAAGTGAGTATAATTTATGTTTTTGATCAACTGTTGAACCATGTATGTGAGCTCATGGGATTACACATGTTGGGCTACTATTCTAATTTGACATTTGCTTTTGCTCTTTATAGAAAGCATCCTCACTGGTTCTTTGAAGAATTTTCAGGACATATTTTGAATATTATCACTTTGTCTTTTTAATTCTGCTTTGTGTAATAACTCTGTAAAAGTTCTGTACAATTTATGACAATAGAGAATATACAGTAATAAAGAATGACATTATGTTGATAATTGAAGCACCCTGTAGGTTGAATGCAAGTGCAGATGCAAATCATTATGCTGTTTACCCATAATGCAACACCCCCCCACACACACACACATAATTCCAGGGTAATTGCAGGCACGGCCCAGGTTGCATCCAACACAATTGTACCCAATGCTTCAAAATGGACAGTTTGGCGATAATTGGGTGCATTGGATTGTAAATTGTGTTGAACATTTTTATGGTGCTGGTTCATTGCGTTCAAAAAGGCATTTTTCATCCAGTTCATTGATACATCCTCATCTAGACATCCAAATTTTACTTGAAGCTTTTTAATGTGTCTCCCAGTACAAACACTTCAAGGAGAGATTGTACTATTTTTCACCTGGACAGCTAGTTTTTGGAAGGGTTGTCTGGGTGAAAACTGGCTGTCTGGATTTCCAAATTAGTAAATCCGGACAGGGCTTTAAAATAAATGGCACTGTGATCAGCCAATTAGTGTTCGCCATGTCATAACCCCACCCCATATGTCATGGATACTCCCCCAGACCAAAACCCGCCTCCTGACTTCATCTACCCATACCCAACATAACCAGGCCTGCCAGTGCCTTTTCTGGGTAGGGGTAAAAGATGACAACCATACTCACCCTAATATATTTACTTATATGGATCATATCCTCGTTTAAGTACTTGCCCAGTGAAAATAATCTCAGCTTCTTCAGACTTTCTTCATATCTGAGATCCATGTGTTTTTGAACCAGTTAGACCATAATAACTGGAAATCCTGTGGAATGTTTCTTTTGAGTGTTGGAGATCAAAACTGCAGTGAATATTCTAAAAGGGGCCATACTAATGTTTTATAAAGGGGACGTATTATTCTTTCCTGTTGAAAATCTATAGAAATTTTAATATCAGGACAATATCTTGCCGGCTTTGCTTGTTACAGCTAGTTGTATTATGCACACATATGTCCAGACAATTCTTTATTATGTATCTGTTTAATCCCATTCAGGTTAATCTGCCAGATTGAAATCACAAATGCATAACCATACGTTTATCATCACTGGATCTCATCAGCCACTTAGATACCTAGATATCCAGTCTGTCAAGATGCCCTGCCACATGATGGATGGATTGAACTATTGGGCATTGTTTGTTTCATTGGTGATCACAGATAGATTGCTTTCAATGTCCTCCCCCAAGTCATTAATACAAGTGGGCCCAATGGCATGCCACAATTCTCTGCAGATCATCTTTCAACCACATTTCTGTCCAAGTACAAATAGAACCATCGTGACCAACACATGTTGGTTCGAAAAGCTAACATTTATGTGGAACTGTATGAAAAACTTTGGCAAAATGTAAGTAGACCAAATCTACTGCAACCCAACTTTCTTTCTCCCAATTACTACCAAGAAAGCAAGTACATTTGTTTGACATGATCTTTCATCTAAGTATGCTGCTTACTACTCATTACAGCCATCTCCAGGACAGAATGTCTTAAATGACTTCCTCGTTACAGATGTCAAATTCACAGGCCATTTTAATTTTTTGGAATTACATCAGCTTCTTAAAGATACATTTGTACCATGCCATATGAAAGGACGTCTGAGAAAATCATGACTAATGGTCTGGCTAAATCTGAATAGTGATGGGCGAATTTATTCGCCAGGCACGAATTTGTGGTGAATTTGCGCGATTCGCCGCCAGCGAATAAATTCGCGAAACGCCCGCGAAAATTCGCCCGAAAAAATTCAAAAACGAGACGCCAGCGCCGTTTCACAAATTCGCCCATCACTAAATCTGAACCAATTGAGGGTACTTGTGAGTGTATTTCATATGGCCCCATAGCCTTCTATCAGCCTTTCCTAACTGTTTTAATGTGCGTCAGCCACTGACATTTTGAGCTAAACCTTATGTACTACTACAGTGTGAGTCAAGTGGTAATCACTCCTCTATAATAAATGAGGAAAAGAAAGCATTTAGCATATTTGCTTTCTTAAAGTTCCATATAGCTAGAATATTTCCACTTTCAAATAAAGTTGAACATACAGTCTCAATTAACATCTTTGTACTTTTAATATGCTTAAAATTTTGGGGGGATGGGGTTGGTCTTTTTGAATAAAGCAATTGCTTGTTGCAATATTTTGAGGTCCTAAAAAGATAATTCTATTCACTCTTGTAGGATTGAAATACTTCCTTCCCATTAACATCCTTTAGCCTGAGTTAAACCATTGTTCTTGGTCTTTGCACGTTTACATTTCTTTCCTAAGGGAATAATAATGGATTAATATTATTTTTAAAGACAATGATTTTTGTTCTGTGTTTTTCGCTGAGAAAATATTATCCCATTCTATGTGTTGTAGTAATGATCTTAAAGTAGTTTGCTTAAATGTAATTAAAGTGTTTTTGTTCACCTGATATATATCAGGTTTTTATAACATACATTAAAGGGGCATATTTAATACTTACCAAGCATCAGGCTTGGGATAATTGATGCCAGAAAACACAAGTGAGTTCATTATCTCATTCTATTTTTCTGGCACAGATTTTATTTTTCTAAAAAATTTTAAATTCTAACCTCAGGCTTTTTAAAAGATCAAAAGTTTGCTACCTAAAACTACTTTGCTGCCTGGCAAGCTTTTAATTTTTTTTGTAAAAAATCAGATAGAAGATTGTTAAAAAACAATTTGCAAAAAAATTCAAAACAAAAGTGAGAAAATGAACTTACTCCTGATTTCTGTTAGCGACTATCCCTTGGTAAGTTATAAATATGTAGAAAAAAATGTCGACCTGGGGGAATATTTATTATGCTGTATAAAAAACGGCGGCATAATGCACTACATATCGCCATGCTTTGCCCTGTAAAAAATGGTGTAAAAATGGAGTAAAATTTTTACTTAGAGTGACTTCAGCCAGAAGAAATGTAAAATAACAGCATCAAATCTGGCATTCCCGTAAAAATACACACACATTGATAATTTTGCCATTTACTCTACATTTACTCTACACAGCTTTTTACACAGTTTTTTTTTAGCGAATTTCAGCCTGCATGACATCCAGACAGTCTATGGGCAGATTGGGCATCCACAGGAATAACAAAAGAAGAATTACATTTCCCCCAGACCTGTAAAACACAGTAACCAATTAGAAGTTACCTGAATATACAAATCAAACATTTGAATGGTTGATATTAGTTGACTGGGAAAATCTATGCTCACTTTGTTACATAACCCCCTTGAATTCTATGGATGCTACAGCAATAGTGATGGGCGAATTTGCGACGTTTCGCTTCGCCGAAAAATTTGCGAATTTCGTGCGAAATTCGCGAAACAGCATAAAATTCACGAAACGGCGCCGGCGTCTCGTTTTTAAAGCCGACGCCCGTTTTTGACGCCGGTGCCCATTTTTTCGACACCGGCGCCCGTTTTTGATGCCAGCGCCCGTTTTTGACGCCGGCATCCGTTTTTTTGAAAAATAATTTTTGCCTTGAATTTTCACGGGCGTTTCGCGAATTTATTCGCTGGCGGCGAATCGCGCAAATTCGCCGCAAATTCGCGCCTGGCGAATAAATTCGCCCATCACTATACAGCAATCTATTCATAACAATGTATGTACTGGGAGCACAGAAACACAACCGAAAATTATACCTGGCTGACATGCCAACTGAATACAGATACTTTTAGAGGGTTATTTATTAAAGTCCATTTTTTTCTGGTTGGACTTTAAAAGAAAAAAAACAAAATTTTTATAGGAAAAAAACCCAGATGGTGTTAAAAGTCCGAATAAAAAGGTACTCCTACACAGACCTGCGAGGTTATCTAGACGTCAATGGCAGATGTCCTGATATTTTGAAGATATCCTGATCTGCGCTGGGTTTCGTTCAATATTCGGAAGAATTCGTGGTTTTGGCCAAATAAGTTGAAGGTTGTGGCCGTCAAATCCGAAAATGCCACAGTTTTCGTCGACAAATCAAAAAAAATCTCACAATACCAATTTTGTCACGATTTTATCGAGTCTTTTCCCGCACAAGAAATTTTCAGGAAACTGTAGTGATTATATGGAGACGGAAAAAACATGTGGATTTGGTCAGAATAGTGTTCAGAAAATAGTGAGTACATTTCAGATTTTGATAAATAATGTGCATTCAATGACAAGAAAGAAAATGAAAATGAAGAAAAGTTTAAAAATGTTTTAATTACACATGAGTATTTAAAGTGATTCTGTCATGGGAAAACATGTTTTTCAAAAAATACATCAGTTAATAGTGCTCCAATTCAGAATCCTGCATTGAAATACATTTCACAAAATAGCAAAAATTTTGAGATCTGTCATGGGGCTAGACATTTTGTTTTCCAGGTGCCATAAGTCATGTGACTTATGGCTCTTTACTGCTGCACTACAAGTTGGAGCGATATCAACCCCCTAGCAGCCTATCAACAAAACAGTGGGGTGGAAACTGGATCTCAGACACTTGCAGCACTCAATAGTAAAAATCCAAGTCCAGCTAACCCAATTGGTAATTCCTTCAGTTACACTGATGTAGGAGAAACTGTCACGATCGACGCCCGGAGCTCTGGCGTCCCCTCCTTCCGGCATCGCTTCCAAAATGACAGCACCCATGGCTGCCAAGTGGGTAGCGGCGCCGGCGCAATGACATCAGCGTGTCGCGTCAGACGCTGTGCGCCACGTCACAACGCCTACGCCAAAATGGCGCCAAATTTGTAAATAAAGTGTGCCCAGTTCAACTAATCATTGCCCAAGTATAGGACCTGTTTGTTAGCATTCCTGGGTGCTTTATTATTGTTTGACCCCTGCCTGGACTTTTGATTCTGATACATTCTTCCTACAAGTTCTCTCCATGAAGTACAGTTATATGCCTTACTGGGTCAAGATTAAATATTTACACTGATCTCCTGCAGTTTTAGATTAGTCTTGTAGCCAATGTTTGGCAAAAAAAATGTATGGCGGTCAGAGCTGGCAAGATTTCAATCAAACCGCTGAGCAAATCAGTTTACTTTAGAATTCTCAAGAGTTGAGAAAATGTGTCAAATATGAAATGGTCAGGATTTTGGAATGAAAAAAAATTTAAATGTGCAATATTTACACAGAATTATTTAAAAGAATTTTCAAATTTTGATAAATCGGCTCTTGGGTATCAGACTTGAGACAGTTTGGCCTCAGCAAATAAACACATAAATATGTAGTTCATTCTCACCCATGCATGGACTGAAACTACAGTATCATAGCAAAGGGTCAACATTTTAGTAGAAATTCCAATTGTGATTTGCAGTCATATGTACAAATCCCCAGATCCTGTTTAAAAGTTTCTTGGTAATTGTTATTAATGTTCATAAGGTAACAGCGTGCCATACATTCTTTAATATTCTTAGTTTCCTTTCAACTAACATCGCTGAGGATGAATTGAAGAGCACTGAATCACCTCCATTGCCTGAACCATTTGAAAGATAAGACAGAAGATAACTGAGCGGTGTCATTGCACTAACATTCTCTTGTCACATTGTCCATAAAACTTTAGTTGTCTATTAAAGCTGAATGGAGTGAAAAGAAAAGAGGATGGTAGATTTATGTGCCAAGCTGCAAACAAAGATGCCGTCAAGCAGCTGCATTCCATTTGTTGGATGTACATATGTAGATTGTTATGGGTGCCCTGGATGTTATGGGTGCCCTGGATGTTGAAGATGGAAATGGTTTATTCCCGTATCATAAATATAATCTTTAACCTCTAAAGCTATTCTGTGTTCAATGCCAGGGACTAATGTTAGCCAGAGTATTTGTTTGGTCTTAGTTTCTAATCTCATACATGAACAGTGACTGTGAGAAGGAATTTTCCTCTTGCTCCCCACCCACAATAACGGAAATTTCTCTAGCGAGGTTTATGTGAGCACTATGTAAAGATAGCTGGGATGGCACAGGGTACATTTGGAAGCAATGAATGCCAAGTGGCTAATACATTTTTTATAATATCAATCATCAAGTACATCTTTTAATCATTTTTCCAAGTTTCCTTCCATTGAGAAGGGATTTTTTTTCTATCGACATCATGAATCACAATCATAACTTCTCCATGACTCAATATACAGTGTTAAGTCTTAGTCAATTAATTATTGTAAATATTTTGTTTCCTCAGGAGACATATTAAGTTGGCCTTACTAGGCTCGCATTGGCAATTGACTCTACCACTAATCTGATTTTGCTGCTTATTCACCATTGCATGTAAAATTGTAGCTTCCCTGACCAGTGATTGACAAAATTTGTGCAACACATTGAAGTCAATGGGTGTCAAAATTATTTTGACGTGCAACAATTTTGACGCGAGTGACAATTTTTATTTGTGCCTCTATTTTGTCCAAATGCATTAAAGTCAATGGGCGTCCGAATAATTTTGACGCACGTAAATTTGTATGCGCACAACAATTTCTTTTGATGCAGCAGATTTTTCACCGGGGAATTTTTTTATCACAGTTTCGCAAAAACATTCGCCGCTGCCAAAACACAGAAATTCGTCATGAATCCATGCCTGGCGAATTTATTTGCCCATCAATATCCTTGACCAATATCTAATTATGTTGTATAACCCTTGGGGCTGAACAATAGGATCAGCCCAATCTGGCCCATGATTGGAATTTCTTTAGAGACTTTTTGGTTAATTTTTTAAATGCAGCTCAGGTTGCAAAGTGCAGAAAAACGATGCAACCCACCATGTTTTCTGTATTCTGCTACACGTCTCTTCACTAAAAAATGGAGTGCAGACACCTATGTTTCTCCAGCTAATTACAGTGTCCCATATACAATATTTGGCAGTGCTGTATTCGGGGGGGGGGCATGAGGAGGCACATCAATGCCCCATACGAATCCCCTGACTTTTCTGTTACTGAGACGTAAAAGTTATGGAACTCTTGTGGTTGTCACCCTCAACCTGTCCAAAGGCAGGTGGTAAAGACCGGGGAGCTTTCTTTTACAAATTCCAGATTTTCTATTTGGTTATTTTTGGAAAACTACATTATACTGGAAGAATTAATTGAATTACTTTCTTAAAAAGTCAAGCTCATGGCACACCAGCATTTACCTTCATAAACCAGCATCCTAACATTCCAGACAGAGATCTAAATTTCACTGTTTTTCAAGTGTTTCTATGTTATTCTATGGCACGCCATGTTTTTTTATTTCTACAACAACATTTTCTTATCAAAATGCCCATAAATCCAAGATGCTCACTATAGGCAGTAATGGGAAGAACAGCGAGTACTGACGTTTATTAATCATTATTACCCTAAATGTCAGCTGTGCCATACCTCTTAACGGTTGACTTGTTTGGGTAAAAATGGTGATCAAAAAGAGAAATCAGACCTCAATAGATTTAAAATAAATAGTTTTAATTAAAAGAGAAAACTGCAGAGAACTCATTTATTGTGCATTAAAGGGCATGTAAAGTCTAAAATAGAATAAGGCTAGAAATGCTGTATTTTGTATACTAAATATAAACATGAACTTACTGCACCACAAGTCTAATCAAACAAATAATTTATGCTTTCAAAGTTGGCCACAGGGGGTCACCATCTTGTAACTTTGTTATACATCTTTGCAAGACTAAGACTGTGCACATGCTCAGTGTGGTCTGGGCTGCTTAGGGATCATCATAAACAAAGCTGCTTGAATTGTTTCCCTGCAGAGCAGTTAGGGGCCGTCTGACAATTTCTATCCACAGCAGTAAATGAAGGGAGAATTTCACTGCATACAGTCAGGTTTCTTATAAAAACCGTATACGTTTTATAATTAAAGTATATTGGAGATAGGTTTCTTTTTCATTAAAGAAAGTAAAAATGGGATTTTATTTTTATTTTGCCTTTACATGTCCTTTAAGGATTTTTTTAATGGGGGGATTTATATTTATATGGTATCTGACTACATCATGTATATTATTTTCCGATTAAGTTATTTTTGTATTTTGGTAGATACTCGTAGCAGCAAACATACATTTTTCTTTAGTGGGAAAATCACAAAACAAACATGTTTTTACACCACATTAGCAACGATTTCAGTTATACTAAAGAAGAAGATAGAAATGTCGGATAAAGTCGTTGGTCTGCATCCGACAGTCGTGTTGCGTCGGATCAACACTGCGACTTCATCCGACATTTCTATCTCTTACCTTATTTCCGTCGCATGCTATTTGTTGCATGCATTCTGTCGCAGCACGTCGGATGGTCAGTGCTACGCAATATGTTGGCGCTATATAAATACATGTTAATAAAAAGATAAAATCAATTTTCAAACAGTTTGAAATGAAAGAATGTGTTAATGTTAGGGGGTAAGATGGGGGTTTGTACAAATGATAATCCATTCATTAATTCTATGGTGAAGATTAGTGCTGTAATGTGATCATACTGACAATCAAAAACTATATATTGCAATCTTTCAACATGCTGGAATTAGTCAATGGGATATGATGAATTAAAGGATGCTGACTAACAATGCAGGAATTTTGTTCAAAAGAAACATTTGGGCACTTTCACTGGGAAAGGGGTTAAGAGGTTGTCAATGTTTTCTCTGGGGGCTCCGTCTGACAGTGAACATGTGTTTCCTCCCTTTAATCGGCTTGCCAGTAGCCAGAGAGCTGCTTGTGTTCTGCCGAGGTTGTCAAAAATAATTTCAGTCTGGAGACGATGAATGATAAAAGAGGTTTCCAAACCCAGTTTTTCCCTGTAGCCTTAACAGCTCAGAAGAAGATAGGTTGCATTACAATGAGAAATGCACAAAGATTAAGGTAAAAAGGTTTTTTAAAAATGCAAATGTTCAAAAATAAATGTTTCATTATACTACATAAAGATTTTAGAGTAAAAACATATAATCTTGCATTATTGTCGTGGCGGGCAAGATTAATGGACTCTTCATTCGGTCATTAAGAATCAGAAAGACAGAGCTACTTTGCCCTACATCCCATCGTGAGAACACTGTGCTCCTCTTACATCTGATGACTTTTCTGCATACATATTCTCATACATTACAGGTGTGTTTATCCAATGCACTGTGCATGTGCCCTATATAATATGATATATACATATACGTACACAAAAAAATAAGAGTGAGCCAAGAAGACAGCTCAATATCAAAATGAAAATACAACACCAAAATCACTAGAATCTCCATCCTAGTTGCACATGCACATATGTAGTTGCCAATACTCAAATACTCAATACAAGAAACAAAAAGGTGAATATCCTTATATATTTTTAACCTCCCCAGTAAGTCAGAGAACTCTATCAATTAATATGTAGCAATCAATATATAGTGAATAAAGTACCCCCTCTTGTAAAATATAAGGATATTATTAGTTACCGAGGAGTTTCATGACCATATAAAAGTACGAGGCCGAAGGCCGAGTGTTTTTATACAGGTCATGGAACTCCGAGGTAACTTCTAATATCCTCATATTTTACAACTGGGGGTATTTTATTTATTATAATACACAAATTTTAGTAAGTCATGTGACAGAAATGACATTACTACTCACCGTTTATAACTGATGACATCACTACTCACCGTTTATAAGGATATAATTTACAGGATATTCATGGCTTTTGTGTATTATATATAGAAAGATGTCAGAAGGTACAAACAAATGCACAAACCTAATTACCAAACCAAACATAGGGAAGAACTAAGTGGGGTTTTATGAAAACTCTAAAATTCTTCTTGATTGTTTTTTTTTGCCAATTTAGCTGGTTTGGCACCAGGTGTTCAAACCAAGTGAACAATCTTGGGAACACTTGGGCTTATGCTTGGGCAGCAATACAATTGACACCAGGTTTGAGATGCAGTCACTGAATAACCACCAGAGGTTGGGCTGGTTCAGAAATGGTGGAAGAGTTGGAACCATGTTCTCTACAAATCTGAGACTGGGCTGGAGGGGGAGGATGAAGCCCTTTAATACCAGTCAGGAATCCCTTTCACCAGTGTTGGTGAAATGCTACAATGCAGGAAGGTGGTAGCCTATGACAAATGACTAGAGGTAAATAGTTAGTCCCACCATATGGAGTTCACCTTGACTTAGTATGGTCGCTTGTCAATTTTTATGATCATAATTTTGGAACTACTTTGTAAAACCCCTGTTTTTAAAGTATACAAGCTTGCATAGATACTAAATTGCAAGTGAAACAGGCGATGATCAAAACCCTCTCTTTTGTATGGACTGGATTTCTAACAGCCCTGGTACTTATTGCTCTCACAATGTAACTAAACCCTAAACATTTTTACAACATACAAAAGAGTTGTTCATGGTACAGAGTAATTGCTCACCTTTTCTCACTCCAAGTTACGTTGAAATTCGGAATTTGGCAGTTATCATTGAGATGTCCAGATAAGGGTTATTATATTCTACCATGGGTTGCAGACCCACGTTTCATGAAGGATGACATCACATAACCAACTGCATTGTGTGAAAAGAACGAAAAGCCTATAAAGCTTAAAACTGAAGTAAAGTAAGGGTATGGGACCTGTTATCCGGAATGCTCTGGACCTGGGGTTTTCAAGATAATGGATCTTTCTGTAATTTGGATCTTCATACCTTAAGTCTACTAGAAATTAATGTAAACATGAAATAAACCCAATAGGCTGGTTTTGCCTCCAATAAGGATTAATTATATCTTAGTTTGGATCAAGTACAAGCTACTGTTTTATTATTGAAAAAAAAAGGAAATCAGTTTTAATCATTTGGATTGTTTTGATTAAATGGAATCTATGGGAACAGGCCTTTCTGTAATTCGGAGCTTTATGGATAACGGGTTTCCATATAATGGATCCCATACCCGTAGTATTTAAAATCATTCCAACACAACAGAAACAGTTTTCTTACCAATTCATTATCCATATTCCGTGCAAGAAATTACAGAAGACTGCGGAAAATTGGAGTCTGCAGAACATAACAGTTTGTGGCTTTCTTTATGATTTATGCAGTGTTCATGTATTTAGAATGAGTAAAGACTCTCCTGTTGGAAACCTAAAATAAAAGTTTGAGGAAACTGTTGTAATGCCAGGGCAGAAGAGGATTTTGACAGCTGCTGCAGCTTTTATGGAAAAATGTGTAATATGAAAAGTCTCCTTTTCAAATTTTGACGGTGAAAGAGAATCAGTTATTCTAATAAGTGAGATGAAGAAACTTTATTTTCCATATGCAGGAAGCAGAGAATGAGATAATAAGAGGTATGCTAGCTGGGGACAAGACACAACTACTTTTCATGTGTAAGAAAGCCTGGAAGCTTTGTTTCTCAGACAATGTGTTCTTGCGCTGAATTGTTTTATCTTTTATATGTCCAAGTCTTGAAAGATTGCCAGGGTTTGCATCAAAGTAAAGTGGTATGGCGTATGCCCTCCGTATTGTTGAATACATACACTGATATAGGATGGATGATTCGAGCAGGCACATTTATGAATTATGAAAAAATGGAAGGGCCACAAACCTCCTGTTATGGTAAAGGTGAGAACTTGATTATTTTCCTAATGGATAACGCTACTGCTCAGAAAGTAGTCTCTTAACAAGAAGCTAGTAGGAGTGTGGCCTAGTAGTAGAGCATAGATATTCTGTAACAACGGTTACTCACCCTGGTGGTCTAGCGGTTCGAGGGGGTCGGCAGGGACGACTGCCGCCCCCTCGGCGGGGACGCCCGCCACGCTGCCACTCCTCTTCCTCCAAGATCTAGGTTGTTACATCTTCCTTATTTGTTGGCGCTGGGGCGATGATGCCAGCATGCAATGGCAGGTATTTAAAGAGACATTTTTGGATTTTTGCATTGCCCGTTGGATTTGGATTTGTTTCCTGGTGCTTTGAGCTTGTTCTGATCCTATTCCTGATCCTGATACTGTATCTGATTCCTGTGTTTGACCCTGCCTGGTCTTTTGACTATTCTGACTTCTGAATCCTGACCCTTGCCTGAATACCGATTACCTCTTCTGCTTATTCCTTCTGATTGATCACCCGGTTTGACCTTTGCCTGCCTGACTACGCTTATACTCTGCCTGCCTCGACCCGGCCTGTTCTGACTACGAATCTGTCTCACACCTTGTACAGCAACCTTCTGCCCAAAGACTTTTGCTATCCGGTCGTGCCCCTCTGCTTGTCCAGAACCCCTCACCTTGCACCTCTCGTTTTAAAACCGTGGGGCATCTGAGTAGCTGAGGGCTCCTCCCGAAGCCAAAGGCGGCTGCTACAGGCGGAAGCACAAGCCGAGACGAGGGTGCTTGGAATCGTTCTGGATTTTGGGTGCCGACTGTGACATATTCAAGTCTTCCCTCAGAAATCATGGAGGCCCTGGCCATTCCTTGTTTGCCCAACCAAATGTCTTTGAAAAGAGGACATGCTCCATGTAACCACCACAGTGTTGGTAAAATGGAGTGGACTGTCTTTTCACAGATGAATTGAACTTTCTCAAGCTACAGGACATAGCAGAAAGTCCCAGTCTACTGCAAATGTTGGTGAGTGCACTTTTTATAAGAATAATGCTACTGTCAAGACTGTCCAAGGTTGAACTTGAGGGGCTTTGGTCATTTTCAACCCAAATTAATTATGTAATTATTGAACACATGTGATAAACCAGTGACTTTTGGAGCAAATGACTTGAGGAATTTGCACTCAAGGTTGGCGCTATTACATTTATGTGAACTAGAGATTTTACCCATTTTATTGAAGTAGTAAATTAGTTATGTAAATTTAGTATGCCATTTAATACTCGCCCGTGGTTATATCTGCAAAAAATTACTGGGACAGACAAGCTAATATTGTGTACTGTATACTCCTTATACTAGTCAGGTTACATTTTATGGCTCTATACTGTAAAAAACCTCTTTGTTGGTGTTTTTGTTTAATGTTTTACAGAAGAAGGCATGGAGCCCATCAGACTTTTTTTAATTTGAAAATTGCAGCGTCTGCATCCAACAGTCGGATCGAATCGGATCAATGCTGCGACACCATGCGAAATTCTATCTCTTACCTTATTTTTGTCGCATGCGACAATTCCCATGCATTTTGTCGGATCGTGACAAAATCGCTCGTGGAGTCCTACCCTTAAGGTATGAAGATTCTTAACATAATATAATATAATATTATTATTATAAAGGTATGAAAAAAATGTGCCAGTTTTACTTGTACTTAAAGAAAGTTGAGTGCCTATTTGTTTCACCTCACTGGTTATGACATAGCATTGCATAAACACAAGGTGATAGTAGGAATGTGAGAAAAAAAGGCAAAACTCCCAGCTAAGAAGAAAAGCTGCTGCTTTGCCAATTAATCTTTTACGTTCTTTTTGTTCTTTGGCCCAATGATCCCATCTTTCCCATCTTTCCCCATTACACATTATGTGTTTTTAACTCATATTACAACAACGTGTTATTCAATAAAAGTCTTTGATATTCATGTAGTTGCTGTACAAATCCTAATATCATTTAGTACATGATGCAACTCTGCCACAAAGCTGCTCCTCTGATCTCTGGCTCTGCACAACTCCAGCTCTGCCAGTTTTCTATTTCAATAGATAGGAGAAAAAAAGGAATAAACCTGACCACAATATTTCCCATCTGTGATCTGACAGCAAACGGGTTCCAATATGAACCTTGTTAATGTGTGTGTCTTGCTTTTCCAAGGGAGGACTTGATGAAACATCTGCTTTCCATCAGGGCTGTTCTTAGCTAAATTTGGGTTTTGGTACAGTCTTATCGCTAATTTGACACAGACTTTTGTTTTATGTACACATGTAGGTGCGTAACATCATTAGACGCAATAATTGGGATTTAGGGAAGTGCAAAAATGTACATTAGCTGAAGGCACCCAGATTCTGATGCAATGCTCCACCTAAGCTCAGACCACATATTCATTTACACACACCTGTACAGGTATGGAAACTTTTATCCAGAATGCTCGGGACCTGGGGCTTTCTGGATAACGTATCGCAAAAATCAAGAAAGATTTTTTGATTTGATTTTTAAATAAAATCAGACTTTTAAAAAATCACGATTTTTTCAGAATTTATTAAACCCCGAGGATGGAAAAGTCTGACTCTGAAAATCCGGCATCTCAGACCTGTCGAGGTTGCATATAAGTCAATGGGAGAAGTCCCAATGATTTTTTGATGTGCACTGGGTTTCGTTCAATACCCAGAGATTTTCAGAGTTTTCGGGTGAAAATTTTATTTTTTACCGCAAATCAAATTTTCAGAAAAATGTAATTATAAATAAGCGTAAAAAGCCAGAGCAGATTTGATCAGAGTTTGTAGCAGAAAATATTGAGCTAAATAACCCCCTAAGTCTACTAGAAAATCATTTAAAATTAAGGATTTAATCACAGATTTATCAAAGGTTGAGATGAATTTTTGAATTAAAAAAATTCTAATTTCGAGCTATTTTTTGTGTACTTCAACTAGGGAATAGTCTAAATTCAATTGAAATTTGAAAAAAATTCAAAAATTCGAATATTGAAATTAGCATGTAGTGTCTCTTTAAAAATTTAACTTCGACCATTCGCCATCTAAAACCTGCCGAATTGCTGTTTTAGCTGACGGGGGACCTCCTAGAACCTATTTGGAGTCAATTGGTGGACTTAGAAAAATTAAAGTTTTTTTGGGAAAAACTTTGATTCGAATTCGGCCGAATACGGACCTATTCAATCTTAAACTGACCTATTCGACCAAAAAAAACCTTTGACTTAATTTCGGTTGGTCTTTTTGAAGTTTTTGAAATTCGAAATTCGACCCTTGATAAATATGCCCCTAAATCAATCAAATAGGTTGTGTTTGCCTCCAATAAGGATTAATTATTTAGTTTGGATCAAGTACAAGCTACTGTTTTATTATTACAGAGAACAAGGAAACAATTTTTAAATATTTGTATTTGATTATAATGGAGTCTATGGGAGATGGTCTTTCCGTAATTCGGATAATGGATTTCCAGATAATGGATCCCATACCTGTATCTTAGTTTGGATCAAGTACACGGTTCTGTTCTGTTATTACAGAGAAAATGAAAACTTTTTTGAAAATGTGGATTATTTGGATAAAATGGAAATAACCTTTCTGTAAATCAGAGTTTTCTATATAACAGTTTACAGGATAATGAGTCCCATACCTGTACAATGGGAGACATTATTTGGGGTAAAATTTGGGGGAGGCCCCTTTATCAACATTCACAATTTAAAGTCTTTTTAAACTACAATTAAATTCTATTTCTCTAAAATCACTAATGCCTTGTAAGTTATTGAAAGATCCAAATAAAAATAGTATGAAGGAAAAAAAAAAGCTGAACAATTCTCTAAAAAATACTCTAAACCTCTAATGAAAAACAATCCAAAAACCTCTAAAAGTGAGTTTTTAGTGGTTTTTACACCTTATGGGGCAGATTTATCAAGGGTCAAGGTGAATTTTCAAATGAAAAAAATTCGAATTTCAAGCTATTTTTTGTGTGCTTCGACTAAGGAATAGTCCAAATTCGATTCAAATTTGAAAAAAATTCAAAAATTAGAATATCGAAATTTATCATGTACCGACTCTTTAAAAATTCGACTTCTACCATTTGCCATCTAAAACCTGCCGAATTGCTGTTTTAGCCTATGGGGGACCTAGAACCAATTTGGAGTCAATTGGTGGACTTTGAAAAATCAAAGGTTTTTTTGGGAAAACTACGAATCGAATTTGATCGATTGCACTTTTGCTTCGATTTGAACTATTTGAATTCGGCTGAATATGGACCTATTCGATATAAAATGGACCTATTCGACCCAAAAAAAACTTTGACTTAATTTCGGTTGGTCTTTCTGAATTCGAATTTCGAAGTTTTTTCAATTCGAAATTCAACCCTGATAAATATGTCCCTAATAATCTTGAATTTTGGTTGGATAGTTGGGAGTATGAGTTTGGAACATGGGAGTATGAGGTTGGAACATGGGAGTATGAGGTTGGAACATGGGAGTATGAGGTTGAATAGTTGGGAGTATGAGGTTGGATAGTTGGGAGTATGAGGTTGGATAGTTGGGAGTATGAGGTTGGAACATGGGAGTATGAGGTTGAATAGTTGGGAGTATGAGGTTGGATAGTTGGGAGTATGAGGTTGGAACATGGGAGTAGGTGGTTGGAACATGGGAGTATGAGGTTGGAACATGGGAGTATGAGGTTGGATAGTTGGGAGTATGAGGTTGGATAGTTGGGAGTATGAGGTTGGAACATGGGAGTAGGTGGTTGGAACATGGGAGTATGAGGTTGGAACATGGGAGTATGAGGTTGGATAGTTGGGAGTATGAGGTTGGATAGTTGGGAGTATGAGGTTGGAACATGGGAGTATGATAACTGTATAATTCCAGAACTGGGCAGAATAACTTCAGAATTCAGAATACAGTATTTCAGTTTGAAATGCAATATGTAGCAATCTATTTATTTTTACTGAGAAAGAATTTAACTAAAGAAACATGTTCCTTTCAACCATGTCTTTAACAAGTCTTACTCTCTAACTTCAGATCTGTGTGAAAAAAATCATTTTCGCAAGAATGTTTATCTAGGATTTGATCAATCATTAAACAAAAAAAAAAAACCCTGACTTCCCATTCACACCTCATGAGAATAGTCTTGGCGCAAAGCTGAAACAGAACTCAATAAATACGAAGCATGAATCAGTTGGCAGATCCGTAGGCCATTAAATCAAATGCCATAAACTGTTAAAAGAATGTAAATTGGACTTTTCACTACGTTTAAGTATCATTTAAATTCTCACAATATCCATTCTATGGTAAAAAGCCGGGTTGCAAATGCTCTAAAGACTGGCAGAAAGGCCTGCTAAGTCATTGTGGGCAACTCAACTGAAACTGTATATGTGAAAATCCATTGCAAATCCCTGGCCCTTTATAATTTCTGTCCCTCTGGGACCTGGAATAAGATCACGGCCCATGATTAATTTGGATAGGAAGCCATGACAGCATGCTCTGCTAGTGTGTGAAATAGACGTAACCCTAGCTTAACAAAATATTCCAATGGCACAATAATGAGCATGAGGTCATTCCACTGAGCTAATGAATACTGATATTACATATATTTAAAATGTGGTTGGTTCCCATAGAAATGGCAGCCATCGTCTATACCTTAAACCAGGGATCCCCAACCTTTTGAATCCATGAGCAACATTCAGAAGTAAACAGAGTTGGGGAGCAACACGAGCATGAAAAATGTTCTTAGGGTGCCAAATAAGGGCTGTGATTGGCCATTTGGTAGCCCCTATGTGGATTGTAAACCTACATTGAGGCTCTGTTTGGCAGTGCACCTGGTTTTTATACAACCAAAACTTGCCTCCAAGCCTGGAATTCAAAAATAAGCTCCTGCTTTGAGGCCACTGGGAGCAACATACAAGGGGTTGGAGAGCAACATGTTGCTCACGAGCTACTGGTTGGGGATCACTGCCTTAAACTGACGCTGCTGTGACAAAATGTGCGATTTATGTGAATCACACTTTTTAAATGTTACAAATATCAGTGTAGCAAGAGATGGCTGTGTTGGTATGAAAATAAATAGGTTATATATACACACACACACACACATATATATAATATATATATATATATGTAATTGGAAATGTTACCTTATGGCACAGTGGGAAAAAGACAGAAGTTTATTAGGGTTTTATTGTATACACTTGAAACCTTCATCTGGGGAGTCATTTGACAAGTTGGATACTCTAAGGCAGGGGTCCCCAACCTTTTTTACCTGTGAGCCACATTCAAATGTAAAAAGAGTTGGGGAGCAACACATGCATGAAGAAGTCCCTTGGGGTGCCAAATATGGGCTGTGATTGGCTATTTGGTAGCCCCTATGAGGACTGGCAGCCTACAGGAGGCTCTGTTTGGCATTACACTTAGTTTTTATGCAATTAAAACTTGATTTCAAGCTTGGAATTCAAAAATAAGCACCTGCTTTGAGGCCACTGAGAGCAACATCCAAGGGGTTGGAGAGCAACATGTTACTCACGAGCTACTGGTTGGGGATCACTGCTCTAAGGAACGAATTAATAATATACAGGTATATGCTCTGTTATCCGGAAACCCGTTTTCCAGAAAGGTCCAGAGTATAGGAAGGTCATCTTCCAAAGACTCCATTTTAATGGAATAATTAAAAATTGTAAAAATGGTTTCCTTTTTCTATGTAATAAAAAAACAGTATCTTGATCCCAACTAAGATATAATTAATCCTTATTAGTGTGAAAACAATCCTATTGGATATATTTAATGTTTCAATGATTTTTAGCAGATTTAAGGAATGAATTTCCAAATTATGGAAAGACCCCTTATCCAGAAAACCCCAGATTCTGAGCATTTTGATAACATGTTCCATGCCTGTAAATAATATACAGGTATGGGACCTGTTATCCAGAATGCTCGGGACCTGGGGTTTTCTGGATAACAGATTTTTCTTCATACCTTAAGTCAGGGATCCCCAACCTTTTGAACCTGTGAGCAACATTCAGAAGTAAAAGAAGTTGGGGAGCAACACTAGCATGAAAAATGTTCTTGGGGTGCCAAATAAGGGCTGTGATTGGCCATTCAGTAGCCCCTATGTGGATTTTCAACCTAAATCGAGGCTCTGTTTGGCAGTACAACTGGTATTTATACAACAAAAACTTGCCTCCAAGCCAATAATTCAAAAATAAGCTCCTGCTTTGAGGCCACTGAAAGCAACATCCAAGGGGTTGGAGAGCAACATGTTACTCACGAGCTACTGGTTGGGGATCACTGCCTTAAGTCTACTAGAAAATCATGTAAACATTAAATAAACTAAATAAGATAGTATTGTTTAGTTAACTATATCTTGGTTTGGATCTTTTAAAGAGAAAAAAGGAAATAATTAAAAAAAAATTTGGATTACTTGATTATAATGAAGTCTATGGCAGACAGCCTTTCTGCAATTTGGAGCTTTCTGGATAACTGTATAATCAAAACCCCAACACAGAAATGCAGTAGGAGCTGGTTATGAATAAAAGAATCTGAATAAAAGAACAGAAAACACAGTATTCACATATTCACAATCACTACAGACCAGGTAGTGACATGATCTTGTTAACATAGAATCCATGGAAGGACCCAATCGAGTTCCACAGCTGTGTCCAATGATCAGGAGTCCAACTGGAAGGTTTCTATGAACAATCAGTCAACACTACTGATTAAATGTAGCCAATCTGGCACCGCTAATCAGCGGCCGTCCTCAATTAGTGCTCAAAACATAACAGGAGGCGTTTCATTAACATTACATGTTTTGTTGAATGCCCATATAGTAAAAGTAGATTTTAAAAAAAAAATCTCCTAATTTAGGCAAATTCTTTTCACCCACTTCAGTAGAGTTTTCATGTGATAAAGAGGGAGATAAGTTTTTTTCCCTGAATTGCATCTAGCTCTATGGGACCATTTGGAACTGATAAAATAGAAGCTATAAGTTATAAGATAAGTCTTTCTTATCGAATTGAATCTGCTTTTTAAACAGATGTGTGATTGTTACTTATTTCGGGTATGATAAAAAGAATATAATGTTCTGGTTTTGCCAAACTTGCAGCATTTGCATTTTATATTTAAAAAATACTTGACAATAACAGCCAGAATTAGGATTCCTTTGACCAAAAAGTTTTTATGTCGATTTGGAAATAAACCAGGATTTCCCTCTTATAATTACATTTCAACTTGAGTTCTAATGTAAGACCATTCTCAGAGGGTCATTCTTTTTGTATCATTGTAAGTTTTTAATTTTTTATATAATATAATACTTAGTATAAATAGGAAAATGAGTCATAAAAGTTAACAAAAAACGAATGAAAAAGTATCAATGAATTTGCTTTCTGATTGCTGACAGCTTTTTAAATGTCAAGGCAAATACCATATTTCACCACTTAGGGGCAGATTTATCAAGGGTTGAAGTGAAAATTTGAAGTTAAAAAATTCGAATTTCGAGCTATTTTTGTGTACTTCGACTATCAAATCGGCCAAAATTCGATTCCAATTTGAAAACAATTTGACTATTTGAATAATGAAATTTATTACAACGTTGATGTTTGGTGGCTGAATAAAAGGGGATATTCCCCGACTGCATTAATCAGCGTGTGTGCGGATCCGTTTCTTATACACACTGGTTGCTAAGGGACCCGGCCGGGTCAACGGAAGGAACGCACCACCAACTGCAGGATTGGTGAACTACAGGTGTGCGGTAGGAGAATTACATTGTTGCTAAAACCAGTAAATTATAGCAAATATGTTGCCATTATTTTGAATTATATAAAAATGTTAATCATCCACTCATAGTTTCATATACATGGGTTGACTCCTCCGTTCCTTCTAATGTCATTATAATTTACAATAAAGGATACATTATGCAGAGCTAAGTTGTTAATTATACAATTTTAAAAAGGTGTGAAAGCTCTTGATACAAATATTTTTAATTTGCCACACAAATGCAGTGTATGATATTTACCCCAAAAATTCCCACACTCCAGTTAGTAACAAACTAATTTGTGCACTTTAGGGTCACAAAGAGTATTTTAAGATGTAAATTACAGACTTTATAAAACATGAAAGCAGCCAAGGTGTTCTATCTTTATTTCTATGCGAGAAGCAACACCCCATACATTTTCCAGTTTTGCATTAAAATCCTCTTTGAAGCCTAAACAAGTCTGAGGCTTTATTTTCAGAGTTCATTAACTACTTCACAGCAAAACCCTTTTCTTACGTTCCAGATGTTGTGTTTTTTTTTACCTCCGTTTATATTTCCAGATGATGTGAACAGGCCAACATTGCATTCTGCTCTAAGTAGTTTCTCTTGGAAATCATCAGAGATTAGAAATAACTAAATCCAGGCCAAAATGTTAGAAAGAAACACTAGACATTTTTCTAGCAGCATTTTATGTCACATTAATATTAAACCATTGAGGTCACAGCTAGAAAACCAAGTGTTAATGTAAAAAGGAAAATCATTGGATTGTAGGTGTCATTTTAGTTCAGTGTAACGGGATTGTCATTTTCCACTACACAAAAAATTTTGTATTATTTTTATGTTAACGGAATATAATCGATAGAAATAAATTATATTTGTGTTGAAAACAATTCTATTGTGTAAAGTAGTTGTATGACTATTTACTTCCTTTCAGCCAAAAATGGTGGTGAAAAAACCCTTAAGCCTAATTATGTTTTATGGCTATAAAAATCTTATAATTTATCTATATCTAAACCATTGTGGCATAACCCTAACTGTTTATAAAAAAATGTTATATTTTATCTATATTCAACACATAATTATGTGGCAGATTTATATCATTCAAATTTGAGTTTTTTCTTCAATTTGAGTTTTTGCAGAAAAAACATAAAATTTGAACTTAAGTTTCAGAAACTCAAATGCGTATAGAAAAATTTCATCATATGAAAGTAAGTTGATGAAGTTTTAGAATTTGAGCTATTTTTCAGTTCCAATTGTCGAGACTAATTTGAAAATGAAGTCATTGAAATCATTGAAAATGAAGGATAAATGTGATTTTGCACTGTTTGAGCTGTTTTTTTTCTAATGTTTTTAAGTTTCTTTATAAATAAGTAAACATTTAAGATCTTTGAGTTTTTCAAATTTGAAAAAACTCAATTTAAATTTTTTTAAATTTCTTTTTTGATAAACCAGCACCTTGAGTCAAGATGCTTTGTTGGAAATGGATTTTATCCTATGGGTCAGACTACTCTTCTGTTGCTTACTGGTTTGTAACACCTTAGCATGCCTGCCATTGATTGGCTCCACTTTGTTTTACCTAGCCTATGTTTTACCTAGTACCTAGCCTATGATTAAGTATCTGTGTGATATGAAATGCGTAAGGCTGAAACCTTGTATACCGGAATAAAGTTACTCATTATTTGACAAGTCTGCCTGGAGGAGTGATCTTTCGAAGTGCCTGCTCATTCTGTTAGTGGAAGCCCCTAAAACAACCATAATAACATTAACTGGGGTTTGAAATTGTCTTGTAGCTGTGTCCAAACAGATCAGAATTAACTACACTTAAGTCAACTTCTTTTTTTCACTACTTCTGCACAAAAAGAAGGGCTACCTGACTTTATACACTAAAAATGCCAATATACCTAGAATATAAAGGATGATTGATATGAATATGCCATTTGCAACCCTTATGATCCCACCAGTTAGGTTGGTGGTCAGGTTAGGTAAGGTACAGCCATCTGGAGTATAAGAAACAAGCATGAATAGAGGAATGGGACAGACAGTGGGAAAAGAAGAAGCCTAACTTCTCCACCTTTAATCCTGATAACATTTTGACACCCAGATCAACCCCTATTTTTAACCATCAGTCACAACTTGCTACAGAATTTCCACCATGCCATCACCCTTGATTCCATGTGAAGTTTTATCTGGATAACTAAGGTTTTAAAACAGAGCTTTAGACTTACCATTAGTAGTGATGGGCGAATTTGGGCCGTTTCGATTCGCCAAATTTTTTTTTGACGCTAGCAAATTTTTGCCGCAAATTTTTGCGGGAGTTTCGCAAATTTATTCGCTGGCGGCGAAACGCACAAATTCGCCGCGAATTCGCGCCTGGCGAATAAATTTGCCCATCACTAACCATTAGTAGATGCAATAAAGTAAATTAAGACCCATAAGTGTGGATTCTTACTCTCCATTCCTGAGGCCGTTTTTTGCACAAAATAGGAGGGGAAAGTCTGTACGGATTTGGTCGGAGTAATTTTCAGAAAATAGTGAGAACTTTTTGGATTTTGATGAATAACCCTCTAAATGTCTATTCTCATAAAGAGACAGATAGCAATTTGTATAGGCGGGTGCCATGGCCGTACCTTCCTTTTGTAAAAAATAACAGTTTTCAAAACAAAAATAGTTATACTTTAAAGTTAATTGTAAAAGCTCCCAAATGATGACCATCAACAACTGTGTGAAGTTCTATAGATGATGGTCAATAAAAATAGCACATAAGTAAAAATAAACTGTTTCTTGAGGATACTATAGGGCAACCAGATGGATTTGTAATGCTCTTATGGACCTTGGGAAGACAATAAAAGATTGGACAAACGGGGAAATTACAGATGTCCAATGAAGTTCAACAGCATGTTCCAAAGTCTCTGTTAGAATGGCCTTGTTATGATACCCTTGTAATACAATAGGACAATGATAATAATTATAGAATGATCCTGTTTAAGTATGGATATTGCCAATCGCTTCAAGTCCTACCAAGTTTTTTATTTATTTCAAAATCAGTGGTTTGTAGAAAGGTTTTAATGCTGACATAATAATAAGACATTATTAGAAATCGGATCATAGTTACTCTTAAATAGCTTGTTCACCTTAAAATGATCTTTTGGTGTGATGTAGAGAGTGATATTCTGAAATAATTGCAATTGGTTTTAATTTTTTATTATTTGTGGGGTTTTGAGCTATTTAGTATTTTTATTCAGCAGCTCTCCAATTTTCAATTTCAACAATCTGGTTGCTAGGGTCCAATTTACCCTAGCAACCATGCACTGATTTGAATAAGAGACTGGAATATAAATAGGATGGGGCCTAAATAGATGCATGAGTAATAAAAAGTAGGAATAAAAATACATGTGTAATTTAACAGAGTATTTGTTTTTAGATGGGGTCAGTGACCCCCATTTGAAATTTGGAAAGAGTCAGAAGAAGAAGGCAAATAATTAAAATACTATAAAAAATAAATAATGAAGACCAGTTGAAAAGTTGCTTAGAAATGGTCATATAATTTACTAAAAGTGAATGCAAAGGAAGACTCAACATTAGGCCCCTTGTTTTTCTGCCCCCAGTGTGTGCACCTCTTTGGCTTGTGGGGATGAATATAAGAGAAAGGGAAATGTGCTCCTGAGATAGTGGCAGGTGGAAAAAGTTCTGTGTTATCTCATTCCTAATGGTTCTCGCAGTGTTTCCCTCAACGTCACATCAAAATTCGCCAGAAGTGACGTCACTGCTGAATCTAAGGTAACGACTGCGCTGATATCCTGTAAACGAATGAAGTGACTGTCTCTAATTGCTTCATCCACTCAACCAACGGAAAACTCTGTGGTGACTGCTATCCCCGTCCACTACACAAATCTTTTCTTAAATTTCAGTAAGTCCATTTTGTAACCATCTCTGGTTCTTTTTCAGGTGTTAAGCATTTCGACATTATTTGCATCATTGAGGATAGTTTTGTTCCAATGATGCCATTTCTTTGCATACTTTCGTGAGTCCATTTCCACTTTCTCAATGACTACAACCAAAAGATCTAATGATTAATTCATTTAATTTAAAAATTAAACATTTTTACAGATTCAGAAACATTTTACAGATACAGAATTTACAAGGTTAGTTCACATAAAGCCGATGGTAATATTAAATAAACTAACAGAACATCACACATTGACTTGCCAATTAGAAAAGCAGTTTTAACCTTAATACATTTTATGCATATGTGAGACAAGAACCAAACACATTGATTGAATTGTATATACTGGGAATTGTTGAGGTCTTACTCAAAAACTAAAAAATCAATTTACTTGAGACAGAGGGAAGGCCAGGCAGTTTTGTCCACTTGAAACGTTTGTTTGATATCAAGCATCATGTTTAGGTAATTAATAAATTAAAACAAAGGTTATAGTTTGAAGAAAAATCATTTTATCTACATTATATACAATATATTTGTCAGGTTAAATGGGTGTCTGGCATCATTTTCTCTTTTAACCTTTAAATATAACATAGGAAAAGTCATGTCTTGGGGTTGTTCTAGAATCTGTTCTACACCCGTAGAATACTGGAATAAGAATACAACTTTTTTAAAGTGCCCTTCGTGAACTTAAATATATTAATTCCTTGCAACATACAGTAAGAACTTGAGCGTTAACTATATCATTGTTATTTGTCAGGTATATTTCACTTTTCACACTTTCTTTGTGTATTCTTACTATAGTTTATTTATACTCATTACTCATTGAGACAGGTAACATGAACGATTGCTTTGTCTATTTATTTCTCGTGCCCTCTTTTGGACCTTTCATCAATCTTAAGTCTTTGGTCACAAATTTGCTTATATTATGTTGTTTGATACAATGCATTTTTTTAGAAAACAATATTCTATGTTGAGTTTCAATGATAGCAATCACAGTCCCGCAGTCCGTTTTTTTAGCAAATAGAACTTTCTGCTTTCAATAGCTGCACAAGTCTAGAATGCTCAGAAAGTTCAAATCAGCCTGAATTCTTTGGGTATATATATATATCAACGACATCTGAACAGATAATGAGTGTCTGTGTATTTAAAACAATTTAAATATTTCAATTTGAAACACTCTTAGAGAGCTTTACCACCACTTACATTAAAAACAACTTTAGGAATATGCTATTTAAAAAACCTTCTGACATTTACAAAATGTTATGTTTTATTTTATTCAGTGGTCTCAATATAGTTTTTATGTTGTTATTTGATTAATTGAATTAATTGTTATTACAGCAAAGCATTTCACCCCAGAGTTAGTCTGAAATATAACTACAAGTAGAACATAGAAATAAATGACTTTCAAGATGATTAAAAGACTTGCCTAGTTAGTCCGTGTTCTCTATATATTTGTTTTCTCTTGGGAAGTCTTTAGCTATAAATAAAACAGCCTTTACTGCTGTATCTGGCGCACATGTTATATACAGCGCACCACTCATTTCACTAATGAAATACATGACTGGGTGTATCAGATGCTCTAGTTATACTTGTTCTCTCTGGTTTAATGGTTTGTATTTGCTCTGTATTAAATTTCAACCAAGGTAAGACCTTCTGTTACGAAAACATAAAAATTGTGTTTTTGGGTGGTTTTCTTCTTTCTCCAGTAGGGACTACTGTGCATCATCCCAAATATTGAGTTTAGAAGAGAACTTGAAGAGCACCTAAGAAAGCACACATGCTGAAATAACAAAATAGAGATATAGTGAAGGTGTCACAAAATATTTGCATCAATACATTGCTTCACTTCGCCGAAAAATTTGCAAAATTCGTAAAATGGCAAAAAATTAGCGAAACGGTGCCGGCGTCGCGTTTTTGATGCCGGCGTCGCGTTTTTGGATGCTCCGGCAAAAAAAACATGGATGGCGGTGAATTTTCACAAATTTATTTGCAGGCGGCGAATCGCGCAAATTCACCACAAATTCACGCCTGCCGAATAAATTTGCCCATAACTATACATTATCTGTTTGATGCATGACATCTTGCTTCAATCAGGCAAGTGTCATATGATTTCCTTTGGATCCAAGAACTGTATATATTCTGTTATATATTTATAGACATATTTATACAGGTATGGGACCTGTTATCCAGAATTCTCAGAATTGCATTTATGAAGACTTTACATACTAAAAACCTCTTTTTGCCACCTCCTTATGGCTTACCACTCACTAATTCTATGCTTTGCAAGTATTTCTTAAAGGCCAAAGAAAATAAGAATGACCTTTTTTTTCAGCAGAAAGTGATGGAAAAAACCCTGCCAAGTTATCGACAGAAATGTCAGACCACACTGAATCTATGCATGAGGGTGTTAATCCAACTGGAGCCAGCAATCAACCTACTAGAGAATATTGAAAGGTCAGTGCAGGCTCTACAGTAAGAATAATCAGGATCTGGCAACAAAATGCCTTATCTTACTCAATCAGATTGGAAACTTTTTGGCTCAAGTCTGCAAATATTTAGACTCTTTTGATGTTGCGTGGAACATGAGTTGGACTAATCCTTCCCTCAGTTAACTGTAAAAAGGACTACACAAAATGCTTCCATTAGAAAGCTGTCTCCTTAAATAGGGCACCCAGTGTTTTATTCATTGTGAATACAGGTATTGGATCAGTTATTCGGAAACCCGTTATCCAGAAAGCTCCGAATTACGGAAAGGTCATCTCCCATAGATTTCATTTTATCCAGATAATCCAAATTTTAAAAAATGATTTCCTTTTTCTCTGTTATAATAAAACAGTCGCTTGTACTTGATCCCAACTAAGATATAATTAATCCTTATTGGAAGCAAAACCAGTCTATTGGGTTTATTTCATGTTTAAATGATTTTCTAGTCGACTTAAGGTATGAAGATTCAAATTATGGAAAGATCCCTTATCCGGAAAAACCCAGGTCCCAAGAATGCTGAATAACAGGTCCCATAACTTTACACAGTTTCTATATGTAACTGTCTCTGTACAAAAATCGACACTTTCTTCTGTCTGGCAGAGTTATTTAACCTTACCCTCCTCCAATGTCAGAATTAAAATACATGGTGGATAGTGCTAGGGATGGGCGAATTTGAGCCTTTTCGTTTTGCCGCCGGCGAATTGTCGCTGACGCCCATTAAAGTCTATGGGTGTCAAAAAAAATTTTGTCTGCTTTTTTTTTACACACGCTACCATACAAGTCTATGAGCATCATATCTAGGGCGAAAGAAGGCAAAAAAATTCACCCATCCCTAGTGGGTACAGATCTTTCTTTAGAGGGTGCAAATAGTGATGGGTGCCCTTGGTCCTGCACCTTAGAACAGCTGTTATTGGTAGGAAAATTGGGAAACACAGGTATAGCAGAGACTATAGGGAAATATGGTAATATATATATGTGTGTGTGTGTTGGTTGTCCAACATATATCCTCTCTGTGGCTGCTGAAATATAAATCTCAATTATTTCTTGTGGTTTTTATTCTCTTATAATGGACTACCTGTAGTATTACCTAGTTTTGTAAGATTTTTAAGAATATAAGAAGAGCATTGATAATAAATGACAGCTGGTATGAAAATATAAAATAACCAGGCAGTCCTGGCATATATACCTGGCACCAAGACCAGTAAATACAGCCAGGTATAAGAGAATCAATTCTGAATTCTTAAATAAGATATTTGTTTCTCCACCAAACACTGAATCATTTAATGATGAAAAACCACAAATATGAATCCACGCAGCACTTCCAACCTTAGCAAAGTAAAAACATCTTTATAAAAACAATTTATGGAAACAACATTTGCCTAGTGTATTGCGCAATATTTGCAATGGTCTCAACTTTATATTTATATTTAGCCATAAACCAGGAAGGGAAGCAAAGCCATCTATACAATAATACACAATAATACCCATTGTGACAAATGTACTGTAGTTTGGTATTTAACATTTTATCAAATATACTTCATATACAACATTTGGTTAAACCATCTTTCAAGTGTTGCTGTGAGTGAGTTCTAACACATTTTGGCCCTGTAGAACATTTTTGTGTGAATTATGGGAAATAAACTCTTTAATGTTTTCACACAAATTCATAGAGTCTTAACATTTTGCTGAATAAACTAGTTCACTGAGGTGTGTGTCACTACTGCTGGAACATTGTCCAAATAAAAAATGTAGGTTTCAAAAAGTTCCTTATTTTGTTGAAAAATCATTCACAGTAGTCCAATCCAAAACAGACCCCTAGTCCAAAGGTCATACAATTCAATTAGTCAAACAAAAACAAAGGTGGGATAGACTTAGGGGCACATTTACCTAGGGTCGAATATCGAGGGTTAATTAACCCTCGATATTTGACTGCCGAATTAAAATCTTTCGACTTAGAATATCGAAGTCGAAGCATTTAGCGCAATTCATTCAATCGAATTGCGCTAAATCCTACTATCGAATGGTCGAATAGTCAAACTATTTTTAGTTCGAATCGTTCAATTCGAAGTCGAAAGGTTGAAGTCAAAGGTCGAAGTAGCCAAAAAAACACTTCGAAATTCGAAGTATTCTTCCTCTATTCCTTCACTCGAGCTAAGTGAATGGGCCCCTTACTGTTAGTTGAGAAAGGAGCCCAGATGATTTAAAAAAGTAGAAAATTTTTATTAGGACATATTCATACCTAGCGCGTTTCGTGCCAAGGGTGGGCACTTACTCCTAGGCTAGCGATCTCCCCACAAAAAGATCCTTTTAAAGAGGGGGGAAGATGACCAATTAACTATTTGCATACATGACATTATTTGCTTGTACTTAGCCTTACACTGATTGGTAATTAACATGTATGATGTCATGTATGCAAATTGTAAATTGGTCATCTTTCCCTCCTTTAAAAGGATCTTGTTGTGGGGAGACTGCTAGCCTATGAGTAAGTGCTCACCCTTGGCATGAAACACATTAGGTATTTATATGTCCTAATAAAGATTTTCTACTGGTTGATGATTTTAAATTATCTGGGCTCCTTTTTCAACTAACAGTAAGTCTATCCCGCCTTAGATTTTGTTTTACATTTTGCTGTATTTGCTTTAATTTCATGAAATTTGCAAATAGGAATTAGTGGAAGAAGATAGGCTACAGACTCTCTTTGTCCAGTTTAACAGAAGCAAACTGGCAAGTGCAGCAAATTGTCACCCATGCAATTTAGAGCTCCGTGACTGCAGAATTGGATTGCTACACATTTTTTTTTTTAAATTGACTGGGGGAGGCCAATTTATCAAAGGTTGAATTTTTGTAATTTTAGAGGTTTTTGAAACCATGATTAAACAAATTTTCTCTAGAACCATTGATGCCATGAAAGTTATAAAAAGATCAAAATATAAAAAGCACGAATAAAAAAAATACTATGAATACCGGAAAAAAAAATTTTGACACCGGTGAATTTTCGCCAGCAAATTTTCACGGCTGTTTCACGGCTGGTGGTGAATCGCGCCAATTCGTAGCGAATTCGCGCCTGGAGAATAAATTTGCCCATCACTAGTTTTCTGATTTTTTTTATAGTAATTATCCAAAAAACTAGAATTTTTGGAGGTTTTTGAGGTATTCATAGTATTTTTTTTATTCATGCTTTTTATATTTTGATCTTTTAATAACTTTCATCGCATTAATGGTTCTAGAGAAAATTCATTTAATCATGGTTTTAAATGTAGGTTTCAAAAAGTTCCTTATTTTGTTGAAAAATCATTCACAGTAGTCCAATCCCAAACAGACCCCTAGGCCATACAATTCAATTAGTCAAACAAAAACAAAGGAGGGATAGACTTATCACTACAGAAAACCTCTAAAAGTGCAAACGGCTTAAAAATAGTCCAAGTATTAGAGTTTTTTGTTGTTTTCATGTATGCTTATTTATTAAAAGTCAAATTTTAGTTGTTTTAGAGGTTTTTGAAACCACGACTAAACTCACATTCTCTAAAAACCATGAATGTCATTGAATTTATTAAAATATCCAAATATGAAGAAGTATGAACAAAAAAAATTGAAGGATGCACTAAAAAAATACAAATATGTCAAAAACTCTACAAATTCTAGTTTTCTGGACAATTCTTAGCTAAAACAAACCTGAAAACCCCTAGTCTAAATTGATTAAAAGCAATCCAATAAGATCAGATCAGCTCCCATCGACTTCTATATTACATCAACTTTTACTTGTCGAATAGTGATAAGGGAATGTCCTGTTTCACTTTGCCGAAAACAGCGAAAAATTTGCAAAACATGGGCCACAATTTTTGTTGTGGTGACATTTTAGTTGCAGCGACTTTTTCATAGCAAAAAATATGTCTAAAAAGTCTATGCTGACTACATGACAAATTTGTCTACTGTGCAACAATTTTGACGCACACTAAACATTTTTGTTGTATGCAAAATTGACCATGTGCCAAGTTTTTGCCACCATGTGAAACTCAGAAATTCACCACAAAACCATACATGGCAAAAAAAATTTGCTCATCACCTTTGGTGAATTTTAGAATTAGAGGATTTTGTGGTTTTTACAATTAATTCATCTTGAATTTTTATAGCTTTTGAAAAATATAAGAGATTCCTCGAAAACATCAATTGTTAGTAAATGGGACCTTAATAAACCTAACATTTTTAGAGTTTTAAAGAAATATAGATATACCCCCAATTTTTAGAGATTCTTTTGTTGTGGTGACATTTTAGTTGCAGCGACTTTTTCATAGCAAAAAATATGTCTAAAAAGTCTATGCTGACTACGTGACAAATTTGTCTACTGTGCAACAATTTTGACGCACACTAAACATTTTTGTTGTATGCAAAATTGACCATGTGCCAAGTTTTTGCCACCATGTGAAACTCAGAAATTCACCACAAAACCATACATAGCAAAAAAAATGTGCTCATCACTTTTGGTGAATTTTAGAATTAGAGGTTTTTGTGGTTTTTACAACTAATCCATCTTGAATTTTTATAGCTTTTGAAAAATATAAGAGATTCCTTGAAAACATCAATTGTTAGTAAATGGGACCTTAATAAATCTAAAATTTTTAGAGTTTTAAAGAAATATAGATACAACCCAAATTTTTAGAGATTCGTGAAAAAAGAGTAATTTGAATGTTAGTAACTGGGCCCCCCTAGTGTTGTCGATTGGACTCATAATGGTCAACTATTTGCCACAATCACCTGAGTGCCTCGCAGTTTGAAGCTAATTGTCATATAAATGGGGAGTCCTCCTAAGCATTTTGTCGCTCCTTCAGATGATATTTCACAATATGACAAGATGCCTGAAATTGCTACTTGTGTCTTTGCTCTAAACAAATGAATTTCATTGTTGGTTTATCTCCTATTCATACATTTAAAAATTGTGGCCTCTGACAAAACTTTCTGAGCTAGAATAGTAACTCTACAAAATTATGTATTCTTGTATCCTCTCTTCTACTACTAAATTGTTTAAAAAAAAGATGCTACATTTCTACAGAGATATGGAGGCTTTACTAGTCTTTTCTTCTTGAGCTTTAAGAACTGAAAAGAACGTTTAAAGTCATCAGAGTCATGGATGGAAAAGAGAGTGTTAATTCTTCCATATCTAAGCTTCTTTGTAGAGTTTTCCTTTGTCTCTTGTCCCAAATCATTAAACACTAATCCCATCAGCCTTTCTAATCCGTTGCAGAGAGGCTGGACTCTAGTTTCCTAAACTGCCTTTGTTACCATTCTAATAGCTTGCTCTGGATTTGACTTGCTAGAGTTGCATTGAGACTTTTCCTTTTCTTTTGCAGTTCTTTAATGAAGTGCCATTAAGGAATATTTTCCTTTTTTTCCATGCAGAGCAATCGTCTGGTTTTGTGCTAAGCAGGGTATCAAAGGCTGTCAAAGGCAAAGCCTAGGAAACAAGAGCGTTGAGGTCACTGCTTAAGAAGTCATAGGTTTTAATTATTTGGGATTTACAATGAAAATCTTCCTTTTGTGAGACAAACTAAAAAGAGATACCAGAAAGCTTTCCTTTCTAAAACATTTTGCTAGAGAAAACATGGTTGAGTGAGGCTATTGGAACCCAATATAACCCCTCTTCTACTTTGAATGGTTGAGTTCCAAATGTGTAAAATCCTTGATGTATAATTTTATGTTATTCTTGTCCAAAGATCAGTATATTTTGGAGGGAAGTTACCAGTTTTCTAAACATTAATCTGAAAATGAAAATGAAATTATCTCCAGGGTTTGCTTTGTTGCTTCTAGATGATAGTAGGCTCTCTTCAATTTTTAATATAGAATTTAAGTCCCAAGAAAATAAAATATTGACAATTTTATTTTTGGCTGCCTCCAGAAAGACTTTATTTAACTGTTGGCTACAAAATCAGTCTCACAATTGCTTACATAAACCAGCTTAGTTGGCAGGAAGCTTTATTAGTAAAAACTAAAGGAAATACTTCCAAAGAATCATTTAGACTTATATGGTCTCCTTACTTTGAGTTCTGTGACTCCAATACCAGAAGTCAAATATCTCAGTTTCTTCAATTGTAAAATGTTCGTAGGGGGGGGGGGGTTATCTGACATTCCCATGACAATGGGCTTTTTCTTTCTTCTTTTTCTTTTAAGAATGTCTATGGGGCCCATTCTCCAAGCTCGAGTGAAGTAAAAAAACTTTGAATTTCGAAGTGTTTTTTTGGCTACTTCGACCATCGAATGGGCTACTTCGACCTTCGACTACGACTTCGAATCGAAGGATTCGAACTAAAAATCATTCGAATATTCGACTATTCGATAGTCGAAGTACTGTCTCTTTAAGAAAAAACTTCGACCCCCTAGTTCGCCACCTAAAAGCTACCGAACCCAATTTTAGGGAAGGTCCCCATAGGCTTGGCTACGTTTTTTTTGGTCGAAGGATAATCCTTCGATCGTTGGATTAAAATCCTTTGAATCGTTCGATTCGAAAGATTTAATCCTTTGACTTCGATATTCAAAGTCAAAGGATTTTCATTCCCCAGTCGAATATCGAGGGTTAATTAACCCTCGATATTCGACCCTTGATGAATTTGCCCCTATGTGTCCACTGGCTTATTTAGTGATAGTTCTTGTTAGTTTCTATTTTATTTTACATATTACTTCATTGTAAGTTATACATTCTGTATAATATGTCGTTGTACTAATCTTCTTATTCTGCATACTATTTGTTATCATTTTGATTTTTATGGTTTATTGTGAAAACCAAAAAAAATATTTCAAACCTATGTTATTCTCATAAAATATATTCTAGTCAGCAGGAATATTTTTAACTGGCAAAAAGCTATAGGCGCTAAGCTTCTACAGTTAAAGAAATTCATTAATGGATATTTGCTATTAGACTTGCCTAAACGTGCCACTTATAACAAGGCTGTCCCTGGTTTGCTTGGAAATTCATTGAAGTAGATGATGTGTTATTATTAACACGGGTATATTTTTGGCAGCTTTTACATGTGAGGATATTGTAAAAATAAATGTCTTGTAGGTGGCTAGCCTATTTTATAGACTGCTTTCCAAGTGCCTAAATGCTTAAGTGCGCATTTAAGTACAATAAAAATGTAATTGTAACCCTGCCAACGAGATAAATAAGTAGGACTTCAGAAATTTGTTGAGATTTAAAATAATTTTTATATCACCAGGTCGCAAAATTACAGCAAATGAAGACTTGAGTAATTGAAATCCTATCTGTACAGTTTTATATAAACTTTTTGCTTTAATTCCATATGGAGAAACAAAACTTGAAATCATCACATAGACAATAAGGCATTCAAAGGATAGTCAGTAATACAAGAGGGACAATCAGGCCATTCAATGACAAACAGCCATTGCACATCCCCTGGGTAAATATATAATCTGTAAAAATAGAATAAAATTGTTTTATTTTATAGGGTACCACATAGGGAAATAATTAGCAGCCAATCAGTTGGCAATATTTACAAGTATATTGCAGTTAAAAAAATGAAAAATAATGGAGTAATGCTGGGAATACAATATAAATTTGCAGAGGTTGGAACCCACTATTGGGCACATTTAATTTAATCTAATTGTTTTACCCAAGGCTAGTGATGGGTACGAATCCTTGGTGAACCTCTGTGTTTCAATTTGCCACCAGCGTCAGTTCCGACACCAGCAACAGTTCTGACACAGACTACAATTAAACGCGGCATCGAAATTCGCGTCTCACCATTTTTTTTCCTGTTTTGTGAATTTCAAGGGAAATGTACGAATTTCGTGGCGAAGCAAAACTGGACTAATTCACCCATCACTACCCAAGGCCAATATTAGGTCTTTTACAAATGCGCTTCCTGTTTTTTACAATACATACATCTGCTGGCTGACAAATGCAATATCATTATACCAAAATGAGAAATATTATCTGGAATTCTTGGGACCTGAGGTTCTCCAGATAAGAGAATTTTTCTGTAATTAGGATCATCAAACCATAAGGCTGCTAAAAGTCATATTAAATAAACCCAATAAGATTGGTTTGCCACTAATTTGGATTTATGCAAGTTACCATCAAATACAAGGTACTGTTATATTATTACAGAGAAAAAGAACTTTCAAAAAAATCTAGTAAAATAATAATAATGAAATACTATCATATTTATTGATTTATATGTCAATTACCTCTCAGTTGTGATAATCCTTTAGCCCAAGGCCACATAGGTGACACTAAGCAAGAACTTCCCATCAAATGACAATACATAGAAATAAATAACACTTTGTTCTAATTTTAGTCAGTTGTATCATCAGATAAATAATTATATGATCCATGTTTGTATCATTCAAGTCAGGCTCCTGTAATTCTCTGTATTTCTACTCATATCCCTGGTTTAAGTCCAATAATGAAGAGGCGATACTCTATGAAGGTTTGTGACCGACGAAGGCCACGTGATTCAATGAAGGCAAAACAGTTGGCCATATATATATATATATATAAATACCACTCCTCAATCCTAGGAGGAGATTTTTGCCTCTGCATTTGGGATGCACAATAAAAAAAACCTCCTAATTAGTAGTGATCAGCAGTCATTTGGGTCTTTGTATAGGTTGGCAGTTGGCAAATAAAAACAGTGACTCCCATATTAGGATTTCTTTCAAAAGTCTGAAATATTTGCTAAGCATCCACTGATGCCTGATAACAGGCTGCATCACTTTCTGCACTGTACCATGCGTCTAGCCAGTCTAGTCTAGCCAGTGACTAGTGTATATGATGTAGTCACTCACATTATGTATACTATGCTTTGGCTAGAACACCGTGTGCAATAGTCACCCTCCAGCTCTCTGTGCTTCCCATATGTATGTTCACTATACTGTAGATCAAGGCTGTCCAACTGGTCAGATTGGGATGGGTCATCTGTCAGATTGGGGTGCCAGGGGTCCACCAGTAAACCTTAGACCAGGGATCCCCAACCTTTTGAACCTGTGAGCAACATTCAGAAGTAAAAGGAGTTGGGGAGCAACATTAGCATGAAAAATGTTCTTTGGGGGGCCAAATAAGTATTGTGATTGGCCATTTGGTAGCCCCTATGTCATTTGTCAACCTACATTGAGGCTCTGTTTTCCAGTGTACTTGGTTTTTAATACAACCAAAACTTGCCTCCAAGCCTGGAATTCAAAAATAAGCACCAGCTTTGAGGCCACCAGAAGCAACATCCAAGGAGTTGGAGAGCAACATGTTACTCACGAGCTACTGGTTGGGGATCACTACCTTAGACCATAGGCCCACTCTCCAAAGCATATATTATAAGATATTTCTCCATCTATTTAGGTTCATAGAATAAACATGCAATAGGCCAAACTGTTAGAATTACGTGGCCCAATCTGACAAGGATTCTGGTTCCCCTCAGTCTATGAGATCATCATTTTATTATAATCTGGTCCTTAGACATTCTGTATGAGCAATAATTGGCCCCTACATGTAAAAAGATTGCAGTATTTCCTTTAAATTGCTCAACTGATGTAACTATATCATATGGGGGCAGGGGCATGATGTACACAGTGCTGTGTTAAATAACACTAAACAGAGGTTTTTCTGTATTCAGTCAGTTGTATCATCAGATAAATAATTATATGATTGACACTTTTTAAAGATTAAGTCATGTCTTGTGTCAGTCAACTCTGATTTCCATAATCCTCCTTATTTCTACCAAAATCCCAAATTTCAGTCCATTAATAAAGAGAAAAGAAACTAGAAAGGGATGTGTCCAGTGAAGTGTATCAAGGCCACATGATTCAAAGAAGAGAAAGCAGTTGGCCATAGCAAACACCAATCCAAGCCAGTGCAGATAAAAAAATTTATCCTGTTTACAAACTAAAAAACATGTACATTACGACAATGTCTAGCATACAATGGACACCCCCTTTACTGTGGGCAATTTAGTTTGTAAACTTTCAATAATGTTAAAATGAAGGAGAATGTTTTTAAGATCTTAAATAATTTTTATATCAAGAAGTAACAGAATAACAGCAAATTGAGATGGTTGAAGTCTTATTTGTATAGTTTTTTTTTTATCTCCATGTGAAGAAACAAAAACTGAAACAATCACACAGACAATAAGGACAGGCAATGAGGCAACTAGAGCCCAAGCAATACAATGGACATTCACTGAATAAATATATAACCTGGGCTAATAGTAATAGGGTTGTTCTATACCATAGTTTGACCAATAGACATATAAATCAGCAGCCAATAAGATGGCGGAATTTACAAATATGCTGCAGTTAAAATAATGAAAGAAAAGTGTTTTTCGAAGTTATGAGTTAAGCCAGTTGTGCAATACATGTTTGCTGAGGTTGGATCCCACCTTGTCAGGCCAATTTAGGCTGATTGGATTGTTTGGCCCCCAGGCCAGTATTAGATCTGGTAACAATGAGCAGAATTCTTCAGCAGGTATCAGTTCACAAAAATTTCCACTGCAAGAAAAAGCCCATAGACTCAATATACTTTGTGCTTAAAAGCAAAAAGTTGCTCTGAAATGGAAACTTCACCATGAAAAAATGTCCGTTGATCATGAATTCTCACCATTTGCAAAATTTTGGGTGAACAAAATGGGAGAGATTCGCTCACTAGACTTGATTTGTGATGGGCGAATTTGTTCCATTTCACTTTGCCGAAAAATTTGTGAATTTACTGCAAAATTGTCGAATTTACGACAAAATTCGGGAAACGCATTGAAGTCAATGGGCGTCAAAATTATTTTTAAAATCGCACCTACTTTGTCCAAATGCATTAAAGTAAATGGGCGTCTGAATAATGTTGACGCACTTCAATTTTTATGGGCACAACTATTCTGACACGCCCCAAATTTATTTTGGCGCGGCGGATTTGTCGACAGCGAATTTTATGCAGTTTTGCGAATTCAACAGCGGCAAAATGTGGAAATTCGATTCAAATTCATGCCTCTTTAGATTTGATGATTAGATCTATGAATATTTTTACAATCTATACATTTGTTGCCTTAAAAATCAGTGTCATAGGAAGAATATGGGTTCCACAGTGATGTAACTACCAGAGGAGCAGTGGGTGCGACTGCACTCAGACCTGCCCCCCAATAGGGCCAAACAGAGTCATCACGTATCCATGTGGAGTCACAGTGTGAGTCACCAAGGCCCAAAAGTAAGTGTGAGTGGCACATCTTACAGTGGGAAAGGAGCAGATGGGGGGTCCTGGTCCAGCTCTTGCACCAGGGCCCATGGTCCCCTAGTTACGCTACTGATAATCCAATAGGAAAATACTAAACACTGACTAATTTGTGTCGCCATAGCCAATGACTCAGTAGGGGAACACAATCTTATGCCATGTAAGAGGGAACTAGTGAGTGGCCCACTGGTGTCCACTTACGTACAATGTAATATACCCAAGTTAAATTCTTCAAGTCACAAATCAATAGTAAAATGATATAATCAGAGAATAAAATAATGTATACAATGTTTATAACTATGACTTCTTTTTGGAGGGCATTTGAAAGCCTATTTAAAAGAACACAAGAGGGGTAGGGCAAGACATGCAGCAGTAATTGCATCCACTATCCTGTAAACCCAACATTCTTGTCTCTTTCAGAAATGAAAAACGTTCATGAAAAAAAATCTATAGCCCATTCCCTTATACAAAGGACTATAATAAGCATGTCGGTTGATACAGCAACTCCGAACAAAAGTAACTTTTGTCATTCTTAGAAAATACAGTTACATTAAAAAAAACACCTTTTTGTTCACATACAAAACAAAAAAAAAGGAACTTGATCAATATACGAGTGGAATATCAGAGCAAGGTGACATCTCTATCAGACAGCACAGTGTTCTTTGAAGATAAGGACAATCAGATAAAGACACTTGGAAGGGTTTTCGGCAATAGAAAGTCAAATTGCACATTGTTAAATCTTAAACATTTGCTTGCGTGCATTGAGTTTTTTCATTACCATCTGTGAATAGGAAAAAGGCTGAACAAACCATATGAGGAGCAGATCAGAACGGATGTAACTGATGTGATATGGGGCAGGGCCCCCATCAGGGGGGGACAGGGGGGACAAGCGTACCGGGCCCGGGCATTTTTTGAAGATCCGGGCCCCCCTTACGAGCATCCGAGACGTGCGTCTTGCCTCTGCGTTGCCGAAAGCGGAAGTGTCGAAAAGCCAAAGCCGATGCGCCGAAAAGACCCGAAGTGACGAAAAAAGCAGAAGCGCCAAAAAGACCCAAAGTCACGAAAACAGCCGAAGCCGAAGTCCTGAGCGGCGCAAAGACCCGAAGTCATGAAAACAGCCGAAATTGAAGTCCTGAAGCGGTGAAAAGACCCAAAGTCATGAAAGGAGGCGAAGTTGAAGTCCTGAAGCCACGAGTTTGATTCTACTGAACACCAGTTTGTGTGTTTTTTTTTAATCCCCTGGCCACCAATGTATTATTTTAATATACTATAGGCCACCAATATTTTTTTAAAACATTTTTTTTTTGGGGCCCCAATTTTTTTTTAGTAAGGAGCCCCTTGCCACCAATGTTTTTTTTAAAAAAAATTTTTAAATTTTTTTTGGGGCCCCAATTTTTTTTAACTTGTAAGGGGGCCCCTGCCACCAATTTTTTTTTTTTCAAATTTTTTTTTTGAGGCCCCAATTTGTTTGTAACTTATAAGGGGGCCCCTGCCACCAATGTTTTTTTTTTTGGGGCCCCAATTATTTATAAGGGGTCCCTAACCATCAATAGCTTTTTATAACTTGTGTGGGGGGGTTACTTTTTTAGCGCTGATGTCTGTGTGGTCTTTTAACTGCGATGTGGAGTGGGCGCGATATGGGGTGGAGCTTGGGCATCAGTGTGGGCGGGGCCCGGGGGCCCCAAAAATTTTGTTTTACGGGGCCCCGTGATTTCTAATGGCGTCCCTGGATATGGGGCAGGGACATGATTATGGAATGTACACAGTGCTGGGTTCAATTGCACTAAACTGAATTTCCCTACTTTCCCTATATATGTCAGTATGTATGTATTTACAACTCATTTTGAATTTCATTTTGTTTTGTAGCTCCCAGGAAGCAATAACACTCACTGAACTGTCGGTTAAGGCATTTTATACTCCTGGCTAGTTATTAAATCAGGACTGTACTCAGGTACGAATTAGTACCAAATAAATACTGATCTGGAACATAATATACTGGGCTTTACAACACATAAACCTCTGATTTATTTACAGTATTTCAGTACAAGAGCTACTCTTATTATCTAATGTGCATATCCCCTACCCAGCCCTACATTTAATTCCCCAACTGCACCATATAGTGAACATTCATTGAAAAAAGATGCAGACCAGGTGCAGGAAAGGGGGAAATCACTGCCAATCGTTCCCTGTGTTTCATGTTAAATGTTTTAATGGCTGGAGAAAATATGTCTCATTATACTTTAATTTCTTAAACTGCAACATTAAATATAATACACCGTGGACATACATCCAGTATACAGACACCAACATGTACAGGCACACGCATGTAACTATCACAGCATTTGTCTCAGTATAGAGTATAGGTTTGCGATCTGTTACCGGAAACCTGTTATCCAGAAAGCTGGATATCTCCCAGGACATCTCACAAAAACTATATTTAATTCAAATAATTAACATTTTTTAAATGATTTCCTTTTTCTGTGTAATAATAAAACAGTTGCTTGTACAGGTATGGGACCTGTTATCCAGAATGCTTGGAACCTGGGGTTTTCCGGATAACTGATCTTTCCATAATTTGGGTCTTCATGCCTTAAGTCTACTAGAAATTCATTTAAACATTGAATAAGGCCAATAGGCTGGTTTTGCTTCCAATAAGGATTAATTATATCTTAGTTGGGATCAAGTACAAGCGACTGTTTTATTATTATAGAGAAAAAGGAAATCATTTTTCATAATTTGGATTATTTGGATAAAATGGAGTCTATTCTGTAATTTGGAGCTTTCTGGATATCGGGTTTCCGGATAAGGGATCCTGTACCTGTATTTGATCCCAACTAAGATACAATTAATCCTTATTGAAAGTAAAACCAGACTATTGGGTTTATTTAATGGTTAAATGAGTGTTTACTAAATCGCAACATTTTCAGGTTTGGCTTTTTGTCAACAAAATCCATGGAAAAAGCACAACTGTTCCTGGATTTATTATATGAAAAAACGCATAATAATGGACTACCATGGAAACAAGTTTATTTGCGGTTTCTTAAAAATTAGAAAAAATTGAGTTTTAGTAAATCCCTCCCCCATAGACATGGAGATCCAAAGTGCAGAAAGACCCATTATCCCAAACCCCATATCCCAAGCATTCTGGATATCGGGTGCCATATCTGTCTATAGAGGCCAGGTTACAGGATTCTATCAACTGACAAGCTTTGAAATTTTCATTAATATCTATGGGGGATACTTTGGTTGTTTTGGCACCTTGTTTATCTTATTGTTTGTGCCATTACCAAAAACCTAAACAAGTGTTCTAAAGCTGAACACTAGTTGTTCTATACAAAACCTGACTAACTGCTAGGGTCAAGAAAAAACCCTATGAAGCCTCTCCAATTTGCTTTGGGGGGGAAGATTCCTTTCTGACTCCAAGATGACAATTGGACCAGTCCCTGGATCAACCAAGTTATCCAACTCCTTCTTGAAGCTATCTGATGTGTCTGCCAGTATAACTCATTAAGGGAAAGAATTCCACATCTTCACAGCTCTCACTATGAATAACCCTTTCCAAATATTTAGATGGAACCTCATTTCTTCTTCTTTTGAAATAGGTGTCCTTGTGTCCACTTGTGGACCTACTGGTAAATAAATCATTAGAGAGATCATTATAGAATCTTCTTATATATTTATACATAGTTATCATATCACCCCATGAGCACTTCTTCTCCAGTGTGTATCTTTGCGCATTGTATTGGTATGTTGGGATTTCTTTTTTCTCTGTAATAATAAAACAGTGTCTTGTTCTTGATCCAAACTAAGATATAAAACAAATCCTGTTGGGTTTAATTAATGCTTGAATGATTTTTTAGTAGACTTAGGGGCATATTTATCAAGGGCTGAATTTTGAATTGAGAAAACTTAGAAACTTGAATTCAAAAAGACCAACTGAAATTAAGTTGAACCTTTTTTTGGTCGAATAGGTCCATTTTCGATTGAATAGGTCCGTATTTGGCCAAATTCGAATCTTTTGAATCGAAGGAATAGCGAATTCGATCAAATTCGATTCAAAGTTTTTCCCAAAAAGAACTTTGATTTTTCAAAGTCCACCAATTGTTGGTTCTAGGAGGTCCCCCATAGGCTAAAACAGCAATTCGGCAGGTTTTAGATGGCGAATGGTCAAAGTCGAATTTTTAAAGAGACAGTACATGATAAATTTCTATATTCGAATTTTTTTCAAATTCTAATTTTTTTCATTAGAAAATTCACCTTGAACTTTGATAAATCTGCCCCTTAAAGTATGAAGATCCATATTACGGAAAAAACCCTTATCTGGAAAACCCTAGGTCCAGAGCATTCTGAATAATGGGCTCCATACCTGTATTAATAACAAAATATATCACATTAGCTTCATTTCTATAAAAACAATGACTATATTTAAAATAATTACAATGTTGTGCTGAGGCACAACTGATTAAAGGAGTAGTCCACTTTTAAATTTAACTGTTAGCATGTCTTATCCATAGAACCTCTTCAATTGGTTTTCATTTTTAGTTTCTTATAATTTTTGAATTATTTGCCTTTATATTCTGCCTCTTTCCAGCTTTCCCAATGGGGGTTGCTGACCACATTAGTTAAAAATCTACTATATTGTGAGGCTACAAGTTTCATTTTAGTGGGTTTTTTATTACTTATCTTTTTGGTTCATGTCATCTCATTCATATTTCAATCTGTCGTTCAACTTGCTACTAGGGTCAATTAGACCCTGGCAATCAGATAGTTGTTGAAATTCTGAAATGGATTGTATCAGCCTATCTATATCTGTCATTTCAAACCCCTTTAAACTCTCAAAATTAGATAATATTTATGTTTCCTTTTTAGAAAGATTTTACATTGAGACTCAGTTTAGGCAATTTTAAAGGGATACTGTCATGGAGAAAAAATTTTTTTTCAAAATGAATCAGTTAATAGTGCTACTCCAGCAGAATTCTGCACTGAAATCCATTTCTCAAAAGAGCAAACAGATTTTTTATAATCAATTTTGAAATCTGACATGGGGCTAGACATTTTGTCAATTTCCCAGCTGCCCCTGGTCATGTGACTTGTGCCTGCACTTTAGGAGAGAAATGCTTTCTGGCAGGCTGCTGTTTTTCCTTCTCAATGTAACTGAATGTGTCTCAGTGAGACATGGGTTTTACTATTGAGTGTTGTTCTTAGATCTACCAGGCAGCTGTTATCTTGTGTTAGGGAGCTGCTATCTGGTTACCTTCCCATTGTTCTTTTGTTAGGCTGCTGGGGGGCTGATATCAGTCTAACTTGCAGTACAGCAGTAAAGAGTGATTGAAGTTCATCAGAGCACAAGTCACATGACTTGAGGCAGCTGGGAAATTGACAATATGTCTAGCCCCATGTCAGATTTCAAAATTGAATATAAAAAAATCTGTTTGCTCTTTTGAGAAATGGATTTCAGTGCAGAATTCTGCTAGAGCAGCACTATTAATTGATTCATTTTGAAAAAAAAATTTTTTCCCATGACAGTATCCCTTTAATGTAGAGGTTTTGCAATCCCCATTACTTACCTTAATGTCCAGTCTACAAGAATCTCTCTGATAAATAAGGCAATAAAATGTCTAAGTACTAAATACTTTGCATGGACAGAATGGCCAAATACAAACCTCTGGGTTTTGCAAGCAGATAAATATGCAGTAGGCGAGTAATCAGCACTGCAAGAAGTTTGCGGTGTCACGGTGTTTTATTTGTTTTCGTTTTGGTTTTAATTTGTGTTCTTTCCTTTAGTCTCGCTTATTCTGCTCATTAAACGCTGAACTTTTTTTTTTTAAGCTTTTGTTTGTGAAACTTAAAATGAACCCGCTGTATGTTTCTAAATTGTCAAATATAACATAAACCAATTTCATCTTAATTTCCAGGTAAATTCAGAAAACGTTCCAAGGCTCCAGTCTGTCTGATTCACTTTATTCTGCAGAACAACCGTCTTTAACCTCCACTGGCAGAAACAATTGTAACCTCAATCCCTCCCCCATTACTACTTTAAAGTGGTAGTTTACTTTATTTATCAAAATCTGAATTTTTCTGACTATTTAAATAAAAAAATCCGAACTAGAATTCACGATTGGACCTTATTTATTATTAAAAAAGCATGATTTAATGAGTTTTTTTTCTGAATTGCCAAATTATAATTTACCATTGGGTCTGAGCCACAAATTCAAAAAGACCAACTGAATTTGAGTCAAATTTTTTTTCGGCCGAATTCGAATTGTTCGAAACAAAGGAATAGCTCATTCGATTGAATTCAATCCAACGTTTTTCCAAAAAAAACTTAGATTTTCCAAAGTCCACTAATTGACTCCAAAGAGGTTCTAGGAGGTCCCTCATAGGCTAAAACTGCAATTCGGCAGGTTTTATATGGTGAATGGTTGAAGTCGAATGATACATTTCGATATTTGAATTTTCAAATTTTTTGCAAATTCTAATCGAATTTGGACTATTTCCTAGTCAAAGTACACAAAAATAGCTCGAAATTCTAATTTCTTCAATTACAAAATTCACCTCGAGCTTTCATAAATCTGCCCCTAACTATAGAGTTTAGTATCACTCGCTTGCTGCCGCCTGAGGCAAGGTCTCTACCTGAGTGGCTCTGATTATTCTTCTCCAAGAAATCATCCAAGCTACTTTTAATAGAACCAGCATCACAACATCAGCCGGCAGTGCATTCCCCAACCTCACGGTCCTCACTGTGAAGAACCCCCTACTCTAATTTCAGTTACAAAGAGCAAGTGATGCAGGGTACATTGATGCATGGATAGTCTTTCTTTCCTTGTGTGTTTTGGACTATCTGTGTTCCCAACTAAAAGTAAATGCAACAGTTTTATCTGATAAAAAATAAATCAAGGTCCAGACAATTGTCACAATTAAGAGAGTTTCTTGGCTAAGGCTGTGGATGTTGTGGTGTATTCCCTAAACCAAATGAAGGGTAACAACAGTAGAATTTTGCTGCAAAAGTGAAGCCTTTTGGACGCCATTTTTTCAAATATTCTGGGCTTCTTTACTAACACATTCAAAATGTTTTAAAGATAGTTTTTAATATCCCCCATCAAGGGAATATTCCATAAGAGTAGTGTTTGTGAAATCTGTAGCGGTTGTTATTATAACTGGCCACCATGGAGCTCGGTTTCTATATTTTTGTTTATTTAATGTTGTTTCTATGGCAATGTGCCAGAATGTACATAACTGCAGGGTGAATGCTATCATCATGGTTGTCTGTGTAGTGGGATCACTTTTTATTTTGTTTTTAAAATGAGCTGTTGAGTTGCAATTTGAGCACCGTGAAAATCATTACTGTTGAGCTGATAATTGGATGATTTGCTCCATGTGCTGTTACCTTCTCTGTTTTTAGTTCTGACCCAAGATAATGTCTACCGGCCCGTGAAATTCTCTGATGCCTTTGGATATTAGGCTTTTATCTTTTTGATCTCATATTTTTTATGGACAAACAAAACACCTATCAGCAATTTATCAAAGTACTAATTTATCTCAATATTTTCTGCTACAAACTCTGATCAAATCCACTCAGATTTTTTACGCTTATTTATTATTACATTTTCCCGAGAATTTGCTTTGCGGGAAAAAAATCAGTTTTTCTCAGATTTTCACGATTTCTTTTGGATTTTTCACCCGAAAACTCTGATTTCTTATGCTTTTTGCCTGAAAACCCCGAAAACTTTGCATGAAACCCAGCACACATCAAAAAATCATTGGGACTTCTCCCGTTGACTTATATGCAACCTTGACAGGTCTGAGATGCCGGATTTTCTGATTCTGACTTTTTCATCCTTGGGGTTTAATAAATTCCAAACATTTTTTGAAAAGTCCGATTTTATAAAAGAAAATCACAAATTTTTCGTGATTTTTTGCATTCGGAGTTTAGTAAATAACCCCCTTAATGTAATGTGTTCCATTTTAGTCACAGAGTTAACGGTTCAATACAGGCCAAGTCATTTGATTATTGCTACTTGAAACATTTTTGAGAAACAGCCACTGGTCCCTATTGATGCACAATGATCTACAGAGCATAGCCAGCCCATTGGTTGGTCACAATGAAGTAAGATCTCTTGGCACAATGCTGTAATGGTAGAAGGAAGTAGTAGTCTCAGTAAATGTATGTATGTATGCTAATGTGGGTTACAAATACAGAAAATACAACTTGATTGCATTTAAAATCGAATTGTTAATTTGATTTTTACAAATTCGAATGTTCAAAGAAAATTGAAAAGTGAATGCTGAAAAAACATAGACGCTTTGCAGGTTTTAGCTGCCAAATTTTTTCATTTAAATTTCAATTTTTTTCAATTGATGAATCAACAAAATTTGAGTTAGGCAAAAACTTAAATTGGAAAACAATTTGAGATTGCCATTCCAGAAAACACACAAAATTGATAATAGGCTCCCTACATTCCAGCTTTCTTATTCCGTTCTATGCACAGCCATAATATAGGTTTTTACAAATATTCATAAAACATGAAACGTTGAGAAGTGAGAAGTTGGCTTTTCTTAATTTTGTAAATGAGTTTAAGGGGCAGATTTATCAAAGGTTGAAGTGGAAATTCGAATGAAAAAAATTAAAATTTCGAGCTAATTTTTGTGTACTTCGACTAGGGAATAGTCCAAATTCGAAAATTCTAATTTGAAAAAAATTAGAAAATTCGAATTTAGAAATTTATCATGTACTGTCTCTTTAACAATTCAATTTTGACCATTCGCCATCTAAAACCTGCCGAATTGTTGTTTTAGCCTATGGGGGACCTCTAAGAACTTATCTGTAGTTAATTGATGGAGTTTGAAAAGTTTTTTTGGGGAAAAACATGCAATATTACTTCAATTCGTATGATTTGAATTCGATCGAAAACAGACCTATTCGATTGAAAACTGACCTATTCGGGCAAAAAAAAAATTTAAATACGTTTCGGTTGGTCTTTTTTAAGTCGAATTTCTAAGTTTTTTAAATTCTAAATTCGACCCTTGATAAATCTGCCCCTAAAAGTGAAGCAGAAAGCTACAAATTAAGTAAGAAAAATGTTACAAAAAAACTGTGAACCATTAAAGAACAAAAAAAAAACATAATTATAGCTTGTTTTATTTTTAGCATTTAAAGACTGAAAGACTGGATAATGAAAAAACCCTGTCATAAAATTAGCAAAGACAATTTTCACCACTCCATGGTTCCCCGAGTGCACTCTAGGCAAAAAAAATAAAAAGGTGTTGACGAACGGTGAATGTTTTAATGACAGCTGCACTGAAGATTTAGGCTACAGATGTTTGATGTCCCAAATTAAAAGAAATATATGTTTCAGCCTAAATCACTCCAGAAACAAAGTTGCAGTTTAATTGCAGTTTAATTGCTCCCACGTGTGCTTTATTGTGGATAGCCCTTGCGTTCGTTCTTTTGTTCTAGTCTTCGTTTGGGGCTGATATACTTTCATATTGTATTAAACTTCTTACTTGAAACTCTTAAGCCATTTATTTGTGAAACCCAAGATGAACCTGAACTGTTTCACAGAATTGTCAGAGCATAACATAAACCAAGATCATACTTACTGCTAAACTTCTCATTTGTTTATTTTCACACTGCACTTCTAAAGACATCACTGAAAATGAAAAAAAAAGAAAGAAAGAAAAAAAAGAGCTGTTTTAGCTACGCAATGGAACCAAGGAATCATCTGTTAAGTAAATATCACACTCAATTGCGCTGCATTCAAGAGTTGCCAGGTTACTTTATAACATACATTATTAGTAATATGATCCCAGACATTGGCTCTATTTTTTCTGGGACTTCAATATCAGAATCTTTGATCTGGTTCAATTACTGCTCATTTTCAGAAAAATGCTATGTTGGACTATGAACAAAAATGGACTCTCCAGAAAAAAGATGTATGCAATGCAACGCTATACCACATATGTTCCTGGCAGTGGTGTAACTAGACACCCAATGGCCCCGGTGCAGAAATTTACAATTGGGCCCCCCTCTAGACCTTGGCTGGACCACAACCATTACTGACAATGTCACAGGACTGATATTAAAAAAATTAATTTTGGAAATGTTTTTCTTAGTATTAACTTACAAAGTTTCTCAACTTACCTTTTGGCAAAATCACCCCTGACAATCCCCAGCAAACAGAAGACTAGCCTGTGGCCATCCCTGGGAATGTCAGGTCATAGTGTCCATTGCTTTGGCCCATGGGCTGATGTGTTGCACTTCTTGCTAATGCTATAAAAATAACAGCAATCTTTGTTGTGCCCAAAACCAGAATGGATACAGCAGCATGTGTAAGGGCAAACATTAAGGACCCTGCTGAATATTTACCAGCACAGAACCTAAGGACACACCTAAACTTTCTTTACAACGCCACAAGGCCCTTAAACATAATGATCAAAGCGCTTTATTCAATAGACATGCCTGGTACTAAAAGCACCTACAGGCACAGTCTCTCTTTCCTATAAAGTTACAATGTATACAGTAATTTACACAAAGAGTTTAGGAACGTGATCTAACCTATTGCCACAGAGGATTCTGGTAGTTGTAGTTGCCCTGCAGGTATAAGTTCCGTATCTCACAATAAGCAACCATTTTGGAATACTCACCAGTACTTCACTATGGTCGTGACCTGGAGAGGGTCTCGCCTACTCCGGATAGAGCCTTTGGCACTCGTTATATACAGTGCATAGACTGGGAGGAAACAGGGACGGGAAAGCCTGGGGCACGGCTAGGCCGCAAATCCTCCATAACCCGTGAAAGCAAGTCACCGACACCCAGGACAATAAAGAAATGTTTGGTGGGTGTACTGAAGATTCGGTACTTACGAGGGGCCCACCAGAACTACAAATTCATGATTTTTTAAAAGTCCAATTTTATAAAAAGAACTGCATTCTGAGTTTAGTAAATAACCCCCTTGGACTAAGGATAGGGGAGGAATTGGTAATAAATCCACATTTAAATCCCAGCTGGTTAAATAGTAAAGAAGCAACTTCAGGCAAAACACCACTGACCCGCCAATGCATATTACTGTGATGAGTTTTAACTATACCGAATAATTGTATTTTTATAAATGAAATTGAAATATAATTTTTACACAGTATCTGTGAATTTTCCATGGTAACTATGAATATTGATACATTAAAACGTTCCACCATGAAATTGAATTTTTCTCATTTGCAGATTTTTTTCATTTTACCTTACAACCTAGAGACATTTTTAATGAACACATACTGGAGGATATTATTGTAAAAGTTATCAAGGCCCTGAAATTAATATCAATATTCAAACCTTTCTTTTTTATAGACGATCTACACATCACAGTCAATGTTTAAGCTTCAACTTGGCGCTAGGGTTGCCACCTGGCTGGTATTTCATTGGCCAAGCCGGTAAAATACCAGCCAAGGCTGGGGCTGGTATTACAAATTTATCGTCAATGTATTAGCCTGTAAATTTGTAAATCCCTATTGTTCCGCCACTGGCCCACCTCAGATCCATCCCTCTCCCCCACTTCCCTACTCACCTTATACAAGGGCTGCAGTCCCATCATGACTCTGCCCCCTCAAAATTTGAATTAAAAAAGACCAACCGAAATGAAATCAAAGTTTTTTTTGGGTCGAATATGTCAGATTTCGATCGAATAGGTCAGTTTTCAATTGAATTAGAATCATACAAATCCACCAATTGACTGGGGATTAGTTAAAATTCAATTCAAATTTTAAAAAAAAATTAGTATTTTGAAATTTTTCATGTACTGGGCCTTTAAGAATTTGAATTCAACTTTTTGCCACTTTAAAACTGCCGAATTACTGTTTTAGGCTATGGCAGACGTCACAGAATCAATTTGGAGTTGTTTGGTGGCATCTGAAAAATCAAGTTTTTTTCGGAGAAAAAAAAATCAATTCAAGTTTGCGGGTCGATCTTATTCTCCCGAATTGAAAAAATTAGATTTGTAAAAAAAATTCCAATTGGTTGTTTTTAACTCGAAAATCGAGTTTATGGGAGTTTTTATAAACTCCCACAAACTCGAAATTCGAACCCTTGATAAATCTACCCCTGACTGTTTATGTAAAAATAAGTATAACTATACCCAGGGGAAGAAAAAGGAAGAATGAAGAAAAACCCCATTGTTTCCAAAATATTAATTAGATATGGAGGAACTTAAAAATGTGATCCTTGTTTTTAGAATCAAAAGTCTCAAAGTAAAGTGAACGACGGCTTCAACTTAACTCCATCTGCTTTTGCTTTAATCGTTTCCTGCCAACTCAGTTGATTAAGGTCTGTAATAATATCTGCTCTTGGGGGAGAGTCTTTCTTTAGCCAATGACTGAATAAAACTTTCTTGGAAGCAGCCATAAATAAAGCCACCAATCTTTGAGTTCCTTGGGATCATGGATCTATAACAGGGTTTAAGAAAAGCTTATTGTCTTTCATGTGCAATAAAACAAAGCTAGGGGATAACTTTATATTTCTTTTTAACTTAGAATTTACTTCGAATTTAAAAATCTGGCAACTTCACTCCGGTAAATAATTATCTTGGGACAAGACCAAAAATAGTGAAATAAGCTTTCATCCGGTTCTCCACATTTAGGGCAATATGAATAATTCTTCTTCATAGATTCCATGTACAGAGGCAGAATGCAAATCCTTGTGTCCAGTTCAAAGATCTGTGAAAACAATTCTTGTTAAGGTGCAGTATAAATATATTCCATTACTGCTTTATTATATCACTGATACAGTCACAATGGATTTAGAAGCATTTCCAACTTTCTTCTCAGGGCTGTAGCGGCAGTAACAAAAGAAATACAACCTGCTTATACAGCTATGGGACCTGTTTTAAAGACCTGGGGCTTTCCGGATAACGGATCTTTCCATAATTTGGATCTTCATACCTTAAGTCTACTAGAAAATCATGAATGCATTAAATAAGCCCAATGGGCTGGTTCTGATATTAATAAGGATTAATTATATCTTAGTTTGGCTCATGTACAAGGTACTGTTTTATTATTACACAGAAAAAGAAAGTTGGTTTTAAAAATTTGGATTATTTGGATAAAATGGAGTCTATGGGAGATGGCCTTTCTGTAATTCGGAACTTTCTGGATAACGGGGTTTCTGGATAATGGATCCCTTACCTGTATATGACAGGATAGCAGAACAAAGATCTGCAAGTGGAAATAGAGATTAAAATTAGTGATGGGTGAATTTCTCCCGTTTCGCCGAAAAATTTCCCATGAAATGGCGAAAAATTAGCAAAACACAAAAATTGACGCCCGCGTCAATTTTGACACCGGAGTTAAAGTCAATGGGTGCCAAATAGTGTTGATGTGCGCTGGTTTTGACGCGAGGGACTTTTCCGATGCACGTCCAAAATTTCTTTCAAGAGTTTTTCAAATTTATTTGCCGGCGGCTAAATGTGTAAGTTCACTGCAAACTTGCACCTGCCGAATGTATTCGCCCATCACTAATTAAAATATCCAGTGCCTACTATTTGCTCCAGTAAAAATGCAATATTTATAATAGAATAGGTGGTCTGTAAAATCACTTAGGCACGTGATAAAATTGTAAAGGCAAAAAAGGTCTTGGTGTTTTGATGGCAAAATGTTTATTATTTGGTCCAAAACCTGGAGTGCAAATGGCTCTAATCAACATTCATTGAACCCAGGTAATTTCACATGACTCTCACAAGAGTTGCAGGACCATTGCTCACAAATATTGAATGATTGTGCGATGGAACCTGGAAGGGAATTCCAAGAAACGGGTGTATCCCTAATATAGTATGGAATGTGGGCATATGAAGAGGTTGAGGTGTTGAGGAGCAGATTGCTAGTAGAGCATAATAAGTGGTTTAGTGTTAAGTCCTGCAGCGGGTTGGGTATCCGCGGGTTCCCTGCACAAGACACAAGTGGGTAACCTGCGCGTTGCGGGTAGAAATATCAGGTGCAGGTATAGTGGAGCACAATACGTGTGCCATTAACTTGAATGGCAATGGCCAGTTACCAGCATTGACCCTCAGAAAAAAAACCCTGTTATGTCATGAGTCTTATAATAATGTCATCAATGTGCCAGTCATATTGTTTCCTTTTACAAGGGAATATTTTCATATAATCAACTCTTTTTATGATCCCTTTTCATTTTTAACACCAGCCTTAATACTACAGGTGTGAAATCAGTTATCCAGAATGCTCGGGACCTGGGGTTTTCTGGATCATGGATTCCCGTAATTTGGATCTTCATATCTTTAGTCTACTAGAAAATCATTTAAATGAAAACCAAACCCTTTATATTAAAATCCCCTACCCCCCTATCCTACATAGACCCCCCTCGCCTAGCTGCTACCCTCGGTAAATGCCCCTAACTCTTTACTTACCCCTTGTTGAAGATTCAGTGCATCCCAGTTCACGGGCAACATTTACTTCTCTTCAGAAATCTTTGTGGAGTAAGAGCCGTATGGGCGTATGAGCAGTTGGAGCTGTCTGCAGTTTTTTGTAGATCACAGTCACAGTAATTCAGAATTTTCTGGATAATGGGTTTCCAGATAATGGATCCCATGCCTGTACTATGTAATTTTCTGTCCTATTAGATGTTAAAACTTCAGTGGCTTTGTTTGCTGTGCTTAAGCTGAGGTCAGGGCTGCACGGGCAACTAGCTGCTAATACCCACCCAATGAATGGAGACACTAGTTAAAGCTACAACAGACAATATACTATACATATTATACATTTAAGGACATATTTATTATACTGTGTAAAACTCTGCAAAAAAAAACAGTGCAAAAAAATAAATGGCGAATTTATAAAGGTATGTAATTCAACACCATGCGAATGCCAGATTTTACACCGTTTTTTAAAACAGAAAAGCCTGGCGATCCCTCCGTTTTTTACACAGCATAATAAATATGACCCCAAATGTGTATTGGCCATTCAGATTAAAAGGAACATTACTAATGTCAGACACCACAATTATGAGCCCCTCCGCATGCAGTGCCCATATCAATTGCACCCGATGGTGCACGGTGATTCCTTCTGGCACAGCATATACAGTCACAACTAGTGATTTTGTTTCACCAGATATGGATTTGTGGCGAAAGTCTACATTTCGCAAAATTTCTGCAAATGTTTTCATAAAAACCCACTGGGAAAAATTTTGCCACAACAAAAGTCGCCAAGTCAAAATTGTCACCAAGACAAAAAAGTCTCCATAAGAAAAAATGCCCATTGACTTTAATGCATTTGGACCAAAAAGTTGCTGAGACAAAAAAGTCGCCACAAGAAAAATGCTCAGTGACTTTGCAAATTTTTTTTCTCGACTTTAATGCGTTTGCGTTTTCCTAACGTATTATTTTTTTTCCAGACTGGCCATCTTACCCACTGTCTATAAGAACAAGCAAACACTTTTAGCTTTGAAGTATTCATGTAATTTAATTTACTTACCCCCAGAAATGTTCATTCGATACCCTTGATCTATCCTTTTCTTCTGTTAATGATAATTACATTTGTTTTTTCCCACAGAATTTTTTTTTTTTTTTAATTCAGGCAAGGTTTATTGAAGTCATGTTAAAAAACAGCCAAAACATTTACCGGTAATATTTCTCACATTATACATTGATGATACCATTTCAAGTATAAATATTGATAGAAATTGTAAAAATAACAATTATCTACTATCATTAGTGATGGACGAATAAATTCGCCTGGCGCAAATTCGCTGTGAATTTCCGTGTTTTATCACGGCTGAATAAATGTTGGACACACGTCCGAAAAGTCGCTCACATCAAAATTGCCGCACGTCAACACTATTCGGACACCCATTGACTTTAACACCGGCATCAAAATTGACTCAAGTGACTTTTCGAATGCGCACCCAAAATTGATGCAGGCGTCAATTTTCGAGTTTCACAAATTTTTTCACGAATTTTGCAGGAAATTCGAGAATTTTTCGGCAAAGTGAGGAGAAATTGACCTATCACTAACTATCATATAAGATATATCACAGTAACAAATTGTACCAAAGTATTCAATGGGTATAACTAATTGTTTACCCACTCCAACCATTTATGCCAAATCTTTTTGTATTTCTTAGGGCTGCCTCTGTTTTTATAGATTCTCGAGGGTGCAACTTTGTTTAACCTCCTGAATCCACTGTGCGGTGGTGGGGGGGTAAGGAATCTTTTCATTTTTGAGTGATACGTTTTTTTGCTAAGAATAAGCACTTTTTAATTTCACAAAACACGAATTTTGACGCCCACGTTAATTCTAACAATCGCGTCAATTTTGACACCGCAGTTAAAGTCAATGGGCATCTGAATATTGTTGACGCGCAATGGTTTTGATGCGAGTGACTTTTGCGACTTGCATCCAAAAATTTATGACCCTGGCGCGAATTTTCGCTGCAGTTTCGTGAATTTATTTGCCGGTGGTGAAATGCAGAAATTCGATGCAAATTCCCGACTGGCGAATTTATTCGCCCATCACTTCTCTTTAATAAAAATACCTTATATAGATATGTGAAGGTGTCATTAAGACCAATACCGAATAGACAGACTTTTGCAGTTCTCGGGAGTCTAGCTAGTGAATTATACATCAGATATGGACCTCCAAGTGTTTGGACTTCCCATTCAAGTGAGAGAAGCAAAAACAAACTATCACCCCAAAATCTCACTTACTGCCAGTGGGGAGACATCAATAAACCTTATAAATGAAAAAAGGTTCATAACACAAACCCAACCTTTTTTTTTAAACTCGTAAGCCACATTGTAAAGTTGTAAAAAGAGTTGGGGATCAACACAATCCGGAAAAAAGTTCTTGGGGATGCCAAAAAAGGCTGTGATTGGTTATTTGGTAGCTCCTATGTTGACTGGCAGCCTACAGGAGACTCTGTTTGGCAGTAGCCCTCCAAGCCAGGAATTTAGTCGCATGTAAGCAGCAAAAATTCTGATTGTCTTGCTAGGAGTGATGGCGTCTCTGCAGCCTACTGTCCGGTGGTATGTATATTTGTATTTATATAGCGCTACTTGTGCTCTACATGAGAACAATACAAGATTCGATACAATAATAAAATACAAATAAATGCAAAATACAGTTCCGTTCAAGATTATGCGACATAGTTACAAAAGTGCAAATGTTTCTCCTATAACGTCACCAAAGTTTGACTCAATTTGTCAAGTGTATTTTCATAACACATCTCATATCTACTTAAAATTGTATCCTGTTAAAGGGGTTGTTCACTATCCACTTGTTTAATTGTTTTCAGATTGTTCACCATAAACAAAGACTTTTTTTAATTGCTTTCCAACTTTAATTTTTAACCGTTTTTCCAAAAACTGAAGTTCAAAGTTTAATGTTCGTGTCTCTGGGGTTTCAGTATGGCAGCTGAGTGATCCTGGAGCATCTGTACTGTTACAATTTGCTACAATTAGTTGATACAATTAGTTGATACAATTAATTTGTACAATTAGTTGATACATGTAATTAAATTAGTTGATACAATTAGTTGATACATTTAGTTGATACATTTCTCAGCAGTACCTGTAGGGGAATATTAGCAACTATTGTATCAACAGCTGCCTTTAATGAAACTCAGGGATTCTGCTCCGCAGGGACAATGATAACAAATGTATCTAAACTAAATGTATCAATTTTAGAGCTTTAAAAAATGAAACTTTACACTTTGAGTATTAGAAAAATGGTCACAAATAGAAAATTGAAAGTAATTGGGAAAAATATTTATTTCTGGTGAACTATCTGATTCCAACTGAACTGAAAAAAAATGTTTGAAGGTGAACAACCCCTTTAAGAGAGAAATGTGACAATTTTTTTCCTGGCATAAATTCTCTGTAAAAATTCACCAAACGTGAGGAGCAAAACTACCCCATTTCTCTTTGCATAATCAATGCAAAATTTGCAAAGTTGCTAATTTTCACCAAAATTTTGCAAAGAGCATTGTTTTTTTTTTTTGCTGCATTATATCTTGTAACCAAATGCATTAGAGTCAATAGGCGTTTTTTTAAAAAAATTCTGCATGAAAAAACTTGACTATTTCCCCAGCAAACTAAAATGCATGGCAAAATTCTAGCTCAGATTCTTGGTGAAGTAAGTTTTGGAATAAATTTGTTTAAGGCTAAAAAATGTGCTCATCCCTGATTTTGTGCTAGAGAATTTGCAGCACATAGAAATAATGTATATGGAATATTATCATGGAGGAGCCATAGATGATAAGATTTAATCATGGCTGCTCTAGCTATACAATGGAGGTTTGCCAGCCTGAATCTGGAAACATTTCTCTTGGTGAAAATTGATTCTTGGGCTCTTAGTAAACTGGAAATTATTCACTGGAGAAATTGCAACTAGAGAAAAGATATGCATTTCTGCCAATGCAAAAATAATTTTCAATGTGAAGTTAGTTTGTCAAGAACTGTTGTACTCTCCTTTAAGTAAATTGCCAATGTTGGAAATAAATTTAAAATTTGGTGAAAATACTTCAAAATATATATATTTTTTTACCCTTTAATAGTTGTGCCCCTATGAGCTAACTGTAAAAATACAAGAGAAAGGAGGTGCCTGCCCCCACAGAGCATACAGTCTAAGTTTGCAAAGTTCTTTTTTTCTTCTTCCATAGAACATATATTTTTTTAGGATTGAAAATTTTGAATTTTGAAATTCGAGTTTAATTTAGTGAAATTCGACTATGGAATAGTTAAATTTTGATGAGTTTTTAAAAAAATTCGAATTTTGAAATTTATCATGCATTGTCCCTTTAAAAATTCAAATTTGACTATTAGCTACTGTAAACCTGCTGGATTGCTGTTTTAGCCTATGGGGGACATCCTAGGATTTGGAGTTGTTGGCAGCCTTCCTGATTTTTTGGAGAAAAAAACTTGAATCAAATTCAATTTGAATTTGATTTGAATTCAATTCGAGATTACGGGTAGATCCCATTCACCCGAGTTTGAAAAATTCGAATTTTTGAAAAAATCTTGTTGGTTGTTTTTTTATTTAAATTTCGAGTTCATGGGCTTTTATGGTAGTTTTTACAAACTCCCATGAACTCTAAATTCGACCCTCGATAAATCTGCCTCGAAGTGAAAATTCGAACTACAAAAATTTCAAACGTCTAGCTATTTTTTGTGTACTTTGAGTAGAGGATAGTTTAAATTCGATTAGAATTTGAAAAAAATTTGAATTTTGAAATTTATCATGTACTGTCTTGATTCAACTTCGACTGTTTGCCATCTAAAACCTGTTGCTATTTGATGTCAATTGGTGGAAAAATTGATGTTTTTTTCGGGTTTTTTTAAACTTTGAATCGAAATTTGATCAAATACGTTGTTACTTTGATTTGTACGATTCAAATTTGAACGAAAATGGCCTATTCACCCAAAAATTTTAGTTTTTTAATTCGGAATTTGACCCTTGATAAATCTGCCCCTTTGTGTCCGGTGCCCGTCTTTAATTCCTATCTAATAGTTTCATCTTGAAAATTTCTGTGCAATTTGTGTTAACAAGAGAAATTAGTCCCAGGAATCCTGTGTTTCAGCTCAGACCACATCAGGAAACATTTTCCTCCGCATTCCTCCCTTAATGCTAACTCAGGATTTATTTAATACCTTTTAGATATGTAAATTTCATATGATAGAGAGCGTTATATGCCACCCAAGAAGCGTAAACGTATGTTATTTGCCGCACGGAGCCCTGGCTGAAAACAAACACAACATTATACAAATGACTATAACGCTAATCAAACAAGAATCTTAATCGCCCTTTTTGTTTGATTTCATTTACAATCTCCTGGAAATATTTTATTGTAATTCCCTGATAATCATGTTGACGCCAACAAGTGAAGATTTTTTCATGGAAGGGAGATGGTGTCATTTTTTGTTTTTTGTTTATCAGCAGACGGAGTTGCCCATCTGGATCATTTACTGACAAAAAAAAGACTTTGAGACGATCTCCTGGGATCATTTAAAGTGTTTTTAAAACAATTCAACATAAAAAAAAAAACTAGGTGGAATGCACATATTTTTGGCATTTTATGCGTTAACCAGAACTTACAAACTTTGGAGCTACACAAATTCCACCGTATGTTTCTCGTTTGCTTTCTCGATGTACTTCTTGTTATTGTGAAGGTATTGCCAGTGCCACAGCCATACACTGGGTTTCATTTGGGTAAGTGAAAGTAAGTGGCCTGAGCGAGTTCTTTGTTTTTTTATGACAGTCTTTCTCCGTTTTTTTCCCCAGTTTTGAATATAATCATAAACAAAGAATTTAAATAGAAAGGGAGAAGCATCTTCTAATGTGCTGCCTTCAAAGCCTGAGTTTGGACAAGTGCCTGGCTTGGGAAAAACAATGAGTATTTAACTTAGATCAATCAATTTGCCGCAGAAGCAACAATTTGGGCTATCACATTTGTTTGTTATAACAATTTAAGTCACAGCATTTCCTACAGCGACCATGGTGAGAAAAGTAATTGCTTTATATATAAGTATAAGAGTAATTGTGTATTTATACACATATGTCTATAGTAGTGATGGATGAATAAATTCACGAAACGGCCGCAGAAATTCTCTGGTAAGAAAAAGTCGCCACATTCAAAAAAATGGACAACGGCGTCAAAAAATGGACGCCGGTGACAAAAACAAGACGCGGGCGCCGTTTCGCAAATTTTTCACCGTTTCACGAATTTCGTGGGAAATTCGTGAATTTTTCGGCAAAGCGAAAGGGCGCAAATTCACCCATCACTAGTCTATAGTTATGTGTAGTGATGGGCGAATTTGCGCCGTTTCGCTTCGCCGAAAAATTTGCATAATTTCGTGCGAAATTCGCAAAACGGCACCGGCGTTTTTGACGCCGGCGCCCGTTTTTTTATGCCGGAGTCCGTTTTTGACGGCTGCGAATTCTTGCCGCGAATTTTCGAGGGCGTTTCACGAATTTATTCGCTGGCGGTGAAACGCGCGAATTCGCGCCTGGCGAACAAATTCGCCCATCACTAGTTATGTGTGTGTATTTGTGTGTCTATATATACACACACAAAACTATAGATACATTCTCACAAATCCATAGATGGCTTGCAAAGCTTCTCGTTTAACTTGGATAAGAATAAACGTCTTGCTTTTATTATGCACTAGTTACGCAGCATCAACATGTCTATATAAGAATTGTATATTGTTCTCATCAGTCACTAGAGCTTACAGTCTAAGGATCCTATCACATCGACACAACACAAACACTAGTTTTTTTGGAGACAATAATGAAATTTCTGTGTATAGCCAGTAGTGATCGGCGAATTTGTTCCGGTTTGCTTCAGCGAAAAAATTCTCTAATTTCCCGTGAAATTCACGAAACGGCGAAAAATTCACAAAACGCACTGAAGTCAATGGGCGTCAAAATTATTTTGACGCGCGTCAATTTAGACGCGTGTCTATTTTGTCCAAATGCATTAAAGTCAATGGGCGTCTGAATTATTTTGATGCGCGACAATTTTTATGTGCTGAACGAATTTATTGGCCCATGACTAATAGCCAGTGGTGTAACTTGGGAGCATCAGGTCCCTCGCAGTAAACAGCTCCTTCTTCCTTGGCCCCCATTCCAACCAGCTTGTGCAACACCTTCCACCCCTCACCGCTCCACTATTTTAAAAGCACAAGACTGGTTGAGGAGGGGGACTATACAGCGATACAGGTAGAAAGTCTCACCAGTAGACTTGAGGCAGATTTATTAAGGGTCGATTCGAGTTCATGGGAATTTATAAAAACTGAGGATGTCACCTGCTGTGTCTTGCTTTTATACCTTCAATCAATCAATCCATTTATTACTCCCATGAACTCGAAATTTAAAAAAAAAAAAAACAACCAATCTAAATTTTTTTTAAAAACTAGATTTTTTCAAATTAGGGGGATTGGGATCGACCCGCAAACTGAATCAAATTCGCATCGGATTTAGATGTCGCCAAACAACTCCAAATTGATTCCAGGATGTCCCTCATAGGCTAAAACAGCAATTCGGCAGTTTTAAGGGGACGAATAGTTGAATTCTTAAAGGGAAAGTACATGAATTTTTTTCGAATCGAATTTTAACTATTCCCTAGTCGAATTACACTAACATAAACTCGAAAATTTTAATTTTTAAATTTGAAATTCAAATTTTCACTTTGGCCCTTTATAAATCTGCCCCATGAGGTGTGAGAGCACATGCCCCAGACCTACATCCCAAAGTAGAGGAATCATACCATGGAGTAACACAGACAACCCCAGAGACAGGTGTAGTAAAAAGAACTGCAGACTTTATTTTAGGAAAATAGGACATAGCCTTATACGTTTTGTGCACTTAAGCATAGGCTAAAGGTGGCCATACATGGAGAGATCCGCTCGTTTGGCGATGTCGCCAAACGAGCAGATCTCCCTCCGATATGCCCACCTTGAGGTGGGCAATATTGGGCTGATCCGATCGTGGGCCCTAGGGCCCAATGATCGGATCCTAACGATGCCTAACGGGCGGTCGGATCACGGGACTGCATCAACGAATAGATGTGGCCGCGATCCGACAGGATTTTTTGTCCCATCTGATCGAGATCTGGCCGACTTTTGGCCAGATCTCGATCGGTGAAGCTCATCGGGGGGGCCCCATACACGGGCCAATAAGCTGCCAACGCGGTCTGTCGGCAGCTTTTGTCAGCCCGTGTATGGCCACCTTAAGTTTTATCAGGAGCCAATCATTTGTGTGTTATTATGAAGTGTGGGAGGACACCTGAGTACCCAAAGGAAACCCACCCAAATGTAGAGAGAGAGAGAGCATAAAAATCCTTGTAGAAAGTGTTCCAGAGTAAATCCAGCTCAGCACCCCAATGCTTTAAGGCAGCAGTGGTAATCACCCTGCACTACAACTATATTGAAGGCAATGCTAGAGAGAACTGTCCAATCAGCTGCTGGAGGTGAGTTTAGCCTATGAGGAGGGTGTGACTGCCTTGTTATCTGGAGCTGCCTGGAAGGTGGAGCTGCCTGGAAAGTGACTTTCATACTGTATTCCTCCCTATACCTTCAATATTGCATTACTACTAACATTTAGTTGATTAATATCAACTCTGCCTTGTCGTCAGTAGCAGGAGAAGAGACATGATGCTGAGGGGAAATCTGCTCTACCATGGGCAACAAATTTCAAGAAAAAGCATTCCCTTGCCTAACCTCCGGATCGCCACAAATAAAACAAATTACACAATCCATGGGTTAGGTAAGGGGAAGGCATTTTGCATTTGTGTAGAGGGAAGCTGTATTAAACTTTGACTATATTGCAAAGCTCAGAATGGGCAACCTGGTTGGCCATGATCTCCACAAATCAATCTGTAAGCAGAATAAGATGCAAGTTGCTTAAATAATAATTTGCCCCTTGAGATATGCTCCCATCTCTCCTTTGATTTCTGTTAAGATGTTTCCACCAAGTTTTAGAACTACATTTAGCTACACAAATTAAATGTATTGACTCGTCTGTTGTGTGTTGTGATAGCAATTGTTTGAACCCCTCTTTTTTTGCCTTCTTTATGCTTTCAAATAGTCACACAAATAATCATTGGCAATGTAAGAATGGACAGCACCACTAAGACAGGTTTGGTAAGAAACCAAAGGGTTGTTCCTTCCAGGAAAATGAGCCAAGAAATTAGAGAAACTGCAAGATGAGTCAAAAAACCTTCACAAGGGAAAGCAAAGCGAAAAATACTTACATATTCACTTCTACTTTTGATAAATATTTGGAAGGGTGAATTTATTTTTGCCCATCACTAGTTTTTGCAAAAAAAAAATGATTGATGCAGGTATGAGTTTTAGCCAAGGCAAATTCCGACTATCTCTTTCCTTAAAGGGATACTGTCATGGGGAAAACAATTTTTTTCAAAATGAATCAGTTAATAGTGCTGCTCCAGCAGAATTCTGCACTGAAATCCATTTCTCAAAAGAACAAACAGATATTTTTATATTCAATTTTGAAATCTGACATGGGGCTAGACATATTGTCAATTTCCCAGCTGCCCCAAGTCATGTGACTTGTGCTCTGATAAACTTCAATCACTCTTTACTGCTGTACTGCAAGTTGGAGTGATATCACCCCCTCCCTTCCCCCCCCCCCCCCCCCAGAAGACAAACAAAAGAACAATGGGAAGGTAACCAGATAGCAGCTCCCTAAAACAAGATAACAGCTGCCTGGTAGATCTAAGAACAATGCTCAATAGTAAGAACCCATGTCCCACTGAGACACATTCAGTTACACTGAGAAGGAAAAACAGCAGTCTGCCAGAAAGCATTTCTCTCCTAAAGTGCAGGCACAAGTCACATGACCAGGGGCAGCTGGGAAATTGACAAAATGTCTAGCCCCATGTCAGATTTCAAAATTGAATATAAAAAATTCTGTTTGCTCTTTTGAGAAATGGATTTCAGTGCAGAATTCTGCTGGAGCAGCACTATTAACTGATTCATTTTGGAAAAAAAAATTTTCCCCATGACAGTATCCCTTAAATTCAACCAGTTGGAATGTTTCCTAAGCTAACATCAAAAAAAAAAAAAAAAGTTTTAAAAATGTGCTAAATTCAATTGTTTAAATTCTTCTTTGCGGCTATAGAAAATTTTTATAAACGATCTCGCCTGACCACTTCCTTCAAAAGTATTAAACGCCTTCCTTCCAGCTTAATTTATGTAAAGTAAGATATATTTTGAAAAATGCATTTCATTTGCCATCTATTAATATATTGAAAGTGTAAACCTTGGAACATTTAACGCTGAAAATATTCATTTTTTGGTAATTTCTCCAGGGGACAATTTATTAAATGAAAAGCTTTTAGCATCAGCTAAAAGCAGCCCGGTAAATCACGGGCGTCATCAAACGGCTTCATCACTTCATTAATTTAAAAGATTATTATATGCGTAGCTGACATAATTTTGAACAATGTTACGCGGAGAATTTATTATTGTGGAAAAGCAGAAATGACACTGGGAATTGATTCATATTTATAATCGTATCATTTTAAGACTTTCAATATGACTTTCACCAATTGAACAAGTGATTCATTGTTCACTGCTCATTTTATGGAAAAGGTTTCTGCTAATGATTTACTCATAGCACCTTCTTCAGGTCCCCCCAATTTTCTAATGCATTTATAAACATATCCCATCAGTGGCATATTTTGCCAGTAATGTCTATTCTTTTTACTTTTTTGGAGCAGGAATAATTTGTCAAATAATAAGTTGTTAAAAATAAATACATTCAAGGAAGAAATTGGTCTTTATTCAAATACATTCAAGGAAGAAATTGAGTCCACCAGAAGACTTTAGCCAAAGTTGGAGCACATGAAACCATCACTTACACCCCCAATTGAATTAAATGTAAAGGTTTTTCTATTGAGCTTTTTAAGCTTAAATGTAGCTCTGTCATCAATTTTCATACAATTAAATGGGAGGCTAAGGAGTAAGATTCAGGTGCATCTCCATTGGCTGGAACATTGACCACATTACCAACATGTAATTTTGAATTATATGTTGAGTTACAAAATGAATTTTGAATTACAAGTTGAATTGCACTGAACTTGACCCACCACTAGCGATGGCCAAATCTGTGCAGTTTTGCTTTACCGGAAAATGCTTAAATTTGAACTGTGAAAAATCCGCGAATTTACAACAAAATTTTTGAAACGTCAGAAAATTCAAGAAACACATTGAAGTCGATTTGGAATTTTATATGCGTGACTATTTGATCCAAATGTATTAAAGTCAATGGACGTCCAAATAATTTTGATGCACATCAATTATTTTTGACAAGGCTGATTTTCCACATGCGAATTGTCGCCGCAGTTTTGCGAATTAATTTTCTTCCGGCAAAACGCAGAAGTTCACCGTAAATTTGTGTCTAGTGAATTTATTCGCCCACCACTAGCCATGACAGTTCCACAACAGATAAATTTTTCTCCAGGTACCTGGGACGGTTTAGCACATGTGGTGGTCATGCTCATGATTTTTGGACCAGCTTCCATTCATATTCTGGTTCTTAATAGAAGTTTAGAGATGATAATTCTGAATGAAATTGCTTAAGTAGTTTTACATGCATACTTAGAGAGTTATTTACTAAAACACAAATTTTTCTGGTCGAGGTTTTAATGGGGAAAACACAGTTTTTTGTGGTAAAAAAAAATCAAATTTTTCTAGATTTACTATATCCGGAGGCTGCTAAAAATATGGAAGATAGCTCATAGTACAAGTTGATCCAGGGACTGGTCCCATTGCCATTTTGGAGTCAGGAAGGAATTTTCCCCCTCTGAGGCAAATTGGGGAGGCTTCAATCAAAAGGTTTTTTTGCCTTCCTCAACTGGCAGTTAGGCAGGTTAAAAAAGGTTAAAAAGTTGAAATTGATGGATGTGTGTCTTTTTCCAACATAACTTATTATGTTTCTATGTTACTATGTCCCTTATTCAATTAGAAAATACCATGATCTGCGCTGGGTTTCATACGATAATCGGAATAATTCGTAGTTTTCAGGTGTCAAATCAGAAAAATTATTACGATTCAAATATTGAATCTTTTCCCCACACTGAACTTTTTGAGTTATTTTATTTATAAATACGGTAAAAAGTAAAATACGGTCTCTATTTCGTTCTACTGCGCATGCGTCTGCCCTGGGAAATTTGAAGAAAGGAGAAGCCGGAAGAAGATCACTCTTTTCTGCTGATAGGAGCACCAGCCCAGGGTTTCAGGTAAGTAAATACAATCACTTGAGGGTGCCCAACATTTGGCACCCCTAAGTGCAAGATGTTTTCCTTCTCCTTTAAAGTAAGGATGCACCGAATCCAGGATTTGCTTCAGGATTCCACCAGATTTCTGCCTTTTTCAGCAGGATTCGGATTTTGCCCAGCCACAACCAGAATCTGAATCCTAATTAGTATATGCAAATTAAGAGCATGGGGGAATCGCGTGACTTTTTGTTACAAAGCAAGGAAGTAAAAAATGTTTTCCACTCCCCTAAATTGCATATGCAAATTAGGATTCGGTTCGGTATTCAGCTGAATCTTTCGCGAAGTATTTGGGGGTTCAGCCGAATCCAAAGTAGTGCATTCGGTGCTGCAATTCAGCAGAAGAGGCAGGACTGATGTAGCACTTGGCACAACTTTACAAAAGTGCTAGGAGCGTGTTTAGACACAAGTACCTCTAATGAACAGAGGCAATGAGCTCAGCAGTTTCATTTATGGAGTTTTTAATAAGAAGAAAGCCACTAAATAAGGAACAGAAAACTAAATATGATTAATAAAGTACCTATAAGACGTCATTAGTGGAAATGCGTTATCAGAAGATCATAGTATTTCTGAAATATGTGCATAGAAGACTCATTTGACTTTACTAAAAATGCACATTTTGTTGCCATTTCAGACTATGTTTTAGTGCCACGGCAACCCAACATTCAGTAAAAGCTCTGGTACTCGTCATGCCCAAATGCCTGTCCAAGACAAAAGGTGATAATCCAAACAAACAAATTTAAGCATAAAAGGCATCCAATGGTAGTATGATAACTCACCACCGGTGATGGGCGAATCTGTGCCATTTTGCTTTGCTGAAAAATTTGCGGATTTACTGCGACTATTTGGTCCAAATGCATTAAAGTCAATGAATGGTCGTCAATTTTGACGAAAGAAACTAAATTTTCAGGAAGGCTGCAAACAACTCCAAATTGATCCCAGGATGTTCCCCATAGGCAAAAACAGCAATTCAGCAGGTTTAAGGTGGCGAATAGCCGAATTCTTAAAGGACCAGTACAATTTTTTTAAAAACTCGAATCCAATTTTAACTGTGCCGTAGTTAATATCACAAAAAAATTCAAAAATGTGAATATCAAAATTCAAAATTCGAATTTCAAAATAAAAAATTCAAGCTTCAAAATTCAAAATCTGAAAATCTGAAATTAGAATTTGAATTCTAATTTTCACTTCGACCCTTGATAAATATGCCCCTTAATCATAGGCATAACACTTACAAAGTATTAGTATTTAAAGGTCCAAACACCAATGGAAGGAGAGGGGAGGGAAACAATCAACTACCAAGACAAGAGGTGGCCATAGACACACAGATAATATTGTGTGAAAAGTTATTCAGTGTGTGTACGGCAGGAGACAAGCCCACAGATATTGGCAGAAGACAAAGATATTAGTGGACTTGTCCAGAAAATTTTTTATCATCATTGAAGGCCTGCTGAACTGCTGAATTGTCAGATACAATTCCAATTCGAGCTAATTTTTGTGTACTACGAATAGGGAATAGTCCAAATTCGATTTGAATTTTGAAATTTATCATGTACTGTCTCTTTAAAAATTTGATTTCGACCATTCGCCATCTAAAACCTGGCGAATTGCTGTTTTAGCCTATGAGGGACCTCCTAGAACGTATATGGAGTAGGTTTAGGTGAATGTGACCCATTTTTTTCACCAAAAATTTGCGAAAGCCCATTAAAGTCTATGGGCGTCAAATAAAATTATTTTTTGACATGCATAATTTTTTTTGTCGCACAACGCCATACAAGTCTATGGGAGTCTTTCCAGGGCAAAACAAGGCAGAAAAAATCCCCCATCCCTAATTTTTGGACTTTGAAAAATCCAAAAAAGTTTTTTTGGGGGAAAAACTTAGAATCGTATGATTCAAATGCGCTATAACTTCGATTCGTACATTTCGAATTTGATTGAAAACTGACCTATTCAATAGAAAATGGACCTATTCGGCCAAAAAAACTTTGATTTAATTTCAATTGGTCTTTTTGAATTCGAATTTCAAAGTTTTTAAAATTCGAAATTGGACCCTTGATAAATCTAAGTCTGTTATAGCACCCAAGCAGGAAGAAGGCTCACTGTGTGGGGTTTCCTTGCATTTAGATAATGATACATTTGACCCATCAAGAGGAGTCTACATGTCTGTCCTTCTTTTGTACAATTTGATGCCCAATGAGTTGTACAAGTCAAGTCCACCTCTCGGCTAAGGGCAGTGGTGGGAGACACAGAAGCCCATAAAGCGTTGAATGTTTTAAAAGGTCTAAGGGAGCTTCTATGGTGCAAGATCCCTAATTGTGTGTATTTATAATGTTTCCTCATGAGGAATCTTCGGGCTACTTTGGAAAATGAATTGCTCCGAGTGCCATCCCGCCGGCGATTTAAATTCTAGCCAGCGGGAAGGCAGGGGAAGGCAGTTCAGGGAGATTAGTCACCCCGAAGAAGAGGAGATTTGTCGCCGCCCCGAATCTGCTTGTGTGCCCTGACCCTTAAGCTCACACAGTGCCCTGATTTCCAAAGAATCTTTATTAAGAGTAAGGATGCACTGAATCCACTATTTTGGATTCGTGTCGAACCCCCGAATTCTTTTGGAAAGATTTTGCAGAATACCGAACCAAATCCGCATATGCTAATTAAGAGTGAGAAGGGGAAAACATTTTTACTTCCTTGTTTTGCTACAAAAAGTCATTCGATTCCCTCCCCACCCCTAATTTGCATATGCAAATTAGGATTCGGCTTCGGTTCGGCCGGACAGAAGGATTTGGCCGAAAAAGGCGGAATCCTGCCCAAATCCCAAACCGAATCCTGGATTTGGTGCATCCCTCATTAAGAGGCAAAGCAAAATAGTCTTTGTGTGTTGGGGGGAACCTGCTTTCCCTTTGGGTGTTGGGGGGAACTGCAGTTCATGCTACGAATATCTCTAATAAGTACAAAATAAACTGTGCACAATTTAATCGTTTCAACTTTGTCGTTTTACCGAGGAATTTTTCTTTGATGAAAAAGAAGACCATCAAAAACAGCCCCTTTAAGACTCGAACGGCCGAACGAAGCAACTTGGCCAAGTATAAGTGACCTATTTGCCCTCAGGCACAAAAGTCCAATTTGGGAGAACAGGAGTTTTAGAGGGAACGTAATGGGATTGGCTTCCCTGGGCTTTGTTAAGGCGGCTTCTAAATGAGTTATGTATTTTTCAGCAAAGCTCTCTACTTTTATACTGAGTGTGAACAAAAAGAGAGTGTGAGGGCAGAAAATGGATTTAAAAAAGTCTAAGAAAGATTCCGCTTAGTGGAGATAATTAATGAAGTGTTAGAATTGCTACGCGAGCGTCAAACAGCTACGAATGACAAAGAGGTTCATGGATCGAGGCTAAAATTTCCATGAACTTTCATCTCCAATAAAAAGTGAAATGACCTCACCCTAAAGCCATCAGAGATTTTTGTTTTTCTCTCCAGCCTTCTCCAGATCTGTAATTAAAGAGAGGAGAGTGTTTATATTAAGGCAGCGAAGCAAAGAATGCGTTTGTTTTATTAGCTCAGGCCATTTCTTCATTCTGAAATGTAATCTCTTACTTAAAAGGCAACTGATGGGTGAGGAGAATGTGACTTGATCTGAAATGTGATGGAAAGTTCTAAACCCAATACTCGTTCAATAAATTCATAAGCAGCTTTATTAAGCTGTTCCCCATCTGGTCAGATCTCAGCCATTGAAATCTGTGGGCGTTTTATCTCGATTAAACTTCGCTCATCACTACCCATGTGCCATTTTATCTGCCACTCCAATGTCCCGTTCTTTCCCCTACCCACCCGTGTGCCATTCTTTTCTCTTTCTGTGTTAATTGCCTCAGTCTCCTCCTCAATCCTCCATGGGATACTCTCCAGAAAAAGAAATGGCATTCTATTTTTCTTAAAAATCCCTTGTTTCTGGACTTTGCTTCATCTTCTGCTGCATCTTCTGCTTTATCTTCTGCTTCATTTTCTGCTGCATCTTCTGCTTCATCTTCTGCTGCATCTTCTGCTTCATCTTCTGCTGCATCTTTTGCTTCATATTCTGCTGCATCTTCTGCTTCATCTTCTGCTTCATCTTTTGCTTCATCTTCTGCTGCATCTTCTGCTTCATCTTTTGCTTCATCTTCTGCTGCATATTCTGTTTCATCTTTTGCTTCAACTTCTGCTGCATCTTCTGCTTCATCTTCTGCTACATCTTCTGCTTCATCTTCTGCTGCATCTTTTGCTGCATCTTCTGCTGCATTTTCTGCTTTATCTTTTGCTTTATCTTTTGCTTCATCTTCTGCTGCATCTTCTGCTTCATCTTCTGCTACATCTTCTGCTTCATCTTCTGCTGCATCTTCTGCTTCATCTTCTGCTGCATCTTTTGCTGCATCTTCTGCTGCATTTTCTGCTTTATCTTTTGCTTTATCTTTTGCTTCATCTTCTGCTGCATCTTCTGTTTCATCTTCTGCTTCATCTTCTGCTGCATTTTCTGCTTCATCTTCTGCTACATCTTCTGCTACATCTTCTGCTTCATCTTCTGCTGCATCTTTTGCTGCATCTTCTGCTGCATCTTCTGCTGCATCTTCTGCTGCATCTTCTGCTTCATCTTCTGCTTCATCTTTTGCTTCATCTTCTGCTGCATATTCTGCTTCATCTTTTGCTTCATCTTCTGCTGCATCTTCTGCTTCATCTTCTGCTGCATCTTCTGCTTTATCTTCTGCTTCATTTTCTGCTTCATCTTCTGCTGCATCTTCTGCTGCATCTTCTGCTTCATCTTCTGCTGCATCTTCTGCTGCATCTTCTGCTGCATCTTCTGCTGCATCTTCTGCTTCATCTTCTGCTTCATCTTCTGCTTCATCTTCTGCTTCTTCTGCTTCATCTTCTGCTTCATCTTCTGCTTCATCTTCTGCTTCTTCTGCTTCATCTTCTGCTTCCTCTGCTTCATCGTCTGCTTCAACACCAGCTGCTCCATGCTGAAAACCTCTTCGAATGAGTCCAATGTGCCACTCCTTCCCTTGTACTTACCCTAATTTCTGTCCAATTTAGCACATTTTTACAACATCCAAAGAAAAAAATTGAATTCTGTTTATTGTAAGAGGAATGCTGCATAATGGTGAACATTCCCAGTATTTGCAACATTTCCTTTCCATTACTCTTGTAAATTAACCCTTATATTCTAAAATAGTTGGTATTATGGACAAAAGTTGCCCTCACACATGCTGAGGGTATATAACCATTATATACTGGGGTAATTGTTTTTTGGGTTTAAAGGAAAAGTAACACCAAAAATGAAAGTCTTTTAAAATATAAAATGCTGTCGCCCCACAGTGGTAAAACTGGTGTGTTTACTTCAGAAACTCTAAAATAGTTTATATAAACAAACTGCTGTGTAGCCATGGGTAGGGATGTAGCGAACCGCCGTTTTGGTGTTCGCGAACGCCGTTCGCGAACACCGGCAAAAAATGCGAACGGTTCGCGAACCGTTCGCGAGCTTCGAACACCCGCAAAATCGTTCGATTCGAACGTTCGAAGGATTTTTCGTTCGATTCGAACGTTTGAAGGATTTTCATCGTTCGATCGAAGGATTTTCATTCGAATCGAACGGTCGAGGGATTTTAATCGTTCGAACGAATGGAAATCGTTCGAACGAATGGAAATCGTTCGATTTTAGCGGTCGAATGGTCGCGAACTCAAATTGCGAACGTTCCCAAACATTCGCGAACATTAGGCGGACGCGAACGGTCGAAGTTCGCGCGAACAAGTTTGCAGGCGAACTGTTCGCTACATCCCTAGCCATGGGTGAAGGCCATTCAAAGCTGAAATAGGTACAGAGCAGATAACAGATAATGTCTGTAGTATACAATGGGATTCTCCAGAACGTATCTGTTATCTACTGTGTATCCTGTGCTTGAATGGCTGCCCCCATGGCTACACAGCAGCTTGTTTATATAAACTATAGTAGTACTTATCTGTTATCTACTGTGTATCCTGTGCTTGAATGGCTGCCCCCATGGCTACACAGCAGCTTGTTTATATAAACTATAGTAGTACTTATCTGTTATCTACTGTGTATCCTGTGCTTGAATGGCTGCCCCCATGGCTACACAGCAGCTTGTTTATATAAACTATAGTAGTACTTATCTGTTATCTACTGTGTATCCTGTGCTTGAATGGCTGCCCCCATGGCTACACAGCAGCTTGTTTATATAAACTATAGTAGTACTTATCTGTTATCTACTGTGTATCCTGTGCTTGAATGGCTGCCCCCATGGCTACACAGCAGCTTGTTTATATAAACTATAGTAGTACTTATCCGTTATCTACTGTGTATCCTGTGCTTGAATGGCTGCCCCCATGGCTACACAGCAGCTTGTTTATATAAACTATAGTAGTACTTATCTGTTATCTACTGTGTATCCTGTGCTTGAATGGCTGCCCCCATGGCTACACAGCAGCTTGTTTATATAAACTATAGTAGTACTTATCTGTTATCTACTGTGTATCCTGTGCTTGAATGGCTGCCCCCATGGCTACACAGCAGCTTGTTTATATAAAGTATAGTAGAGTTTCTGAAACAAACACACCAGTTTTACCAGTGCAGAGCTTTAAAACACTTTTTAATTTTTTGCTGTTACTGTTCCTTTAATCATGTATATGTGTGTCTGACTAGGATATGTGTGCGTTTGTGACAGTGTAATGTCCCCACATATAATTGTCCCAGTGAATAGCCGTATGTGTAGCACATTAAAGTGGCATCTCACGCAAGTAACAAAATGTTGCCAGACGAGATTTTTCTCCCACTTTTGCCCTTAATCCTTCCTCGTCGCTATTGTTTGTGTTAATAAGAATGAGAGCTCGGCCCAGCCATAAACCAGTTATTCTGCTCTGCCCAGAACCCACCAGCCGAGTGTTTCCTGGAGGTTTATAAGAGTAATGACACTTTAGTAGTAAAACTATTTTTACATCTTTGTGTAAATATTTTCTTTACTTCCCCTTGTTATTTTGCTCTTTGACAGGGGCCCTGTGTAGCTTGAGTTGTGTTGTGTCGTTTGTATATATTCACCCTCGTATTGTGCGGCGCTATGGAATAGGTTGGAGTTTTACAGTTTATTTCTCACACAATGGGGTCAATTAAAGGCTGGTTGTTGGTCCCACAGGGATGAGAACTAATAGAAAAGCTGGAGAAACAAAGCAGATAATAAGCTTCACAACCCAGAGTTAAAGAAGTAATACACAAAGACTTGGGCCTCTATAAGATAGAGATGTATAAATAAGGTCCAACCAATGGAAGCCCCCAGCTGTTGTTAAACTATAACTCTGAGTATCTCTCAATACTACAGCTGCATAACTCCCAACATTTCGGAAATAAAAAGTTGGCGCAAGGTGAATTGCCCTTTAAGCTGTGAGTCTAACTTTTCCCAAGAGACCTGTTATCTTATATTGTTACAATTACTTATTTGCTTATCTAGAAATTCTTACAAAAGTATCTTAACTGCAGCTGTGGCTGTTCTGGGCTCACTGCCAGAAGCCAATTAAAGGGATCCTGTCATGGGAAAACATGATTTTTTTCAAAACGCATCAGTTAATAGTGCTACTCCAGCAGAATTCTGCACTGAAATCCATTTCTCAAAAGAGCAAACAGATTTTTTTATATTCAATTTTGAAATCTGACATGGGGCTAGACATTTTGTCAATTTCCCAGCTGCCCCCAGTCATGTGACTTGTGCCAGCACTTTAGGATGGAACTACTTTCTAGCAGGCTGTTATTTCTCCTACTCAATGAAACTGAATGTGTCTCAATGGGACCTGGATTTTACTATTGAGTGTTGTTCTTAGATCTACCAGGCAGCTGTTATCTTGTGTTAGGGAGCTGTTATCTGGTTACCTTCCCATTGTTCTTTTGTTAGTCTGCTGGGGGGGAGAGGTGATATCAGTCCAACTTGCAGTACAGCAGTAAAGAGTGACTGAAGTTTATCAGAGCACAAGTCACATGACTTGGGGCAACTGGGAAATTGAAAAAATATCTAGCCCCATGTCAGATTTCTAAATTGAATATAAAAAAATCTGTTTGCTCTTTTGAGAAATGGATTTCAGTGCAGAATTCTGCTGGAGTAGCACTATTAACTGATGTGTTTTGAAAAAAACATGTTTTCCCATGACAGTAACCCTTGGGGGCAGATTTATCAAGGGTCGAAGTGAATTAGAGGGAATTTTCTTAAAAGTAAAGTAAAAAATTCGAAATTTTGTATACTTCGACCATCGAATAGGATATTACGACTTTGACTTCGAATTCAATTCAAAGTAAAATAGTTTGAATATTCGACCATTCGATAATCAAAGTACTGTCTCTTTAAAAAAACTTTGAGGTCAATACTTTGCCAAATTAAACCTGCCGAAGTGCTATGTTAGCCTATGGGGACCTTCTAGAGCAGTTTTATAAGTTTTTTGAAGTCAAAGAAAAATCATTCGAACAATCGCTGAAATCCTTCGAATTGTTCGAGACAAACTATTTAATCGTTCGATCGAACTATTTTACTTCGACAGCAAATGGCGAAATTTGATGAAAAAAAACTTCGACTTCAATATTCGAAGTCAAAGTAAAGCCATTCGATGATCGAATTTCGAAGTATTTATCACTTTGAAATTCCACCCTTGATAAATCTGCCCCTTAATGTAGTATTTACCTTGATTGGATTTGATAAGCACTCTGTAGAGAGTAAGCTCTTCTGAACAACCTCTTTTTGTTCTTTCTCGCCTGTGAATTTTTGTTGCAAAACTCGTAAATTCCCCTTGAATTTATTTGCCCATCTCTATATCAATGTAATAGCAAAAGTAATTTAAAGAGGTTGGTTCACCTTTGAGTTAACTTTTAGTATAATGTAGAGAGTGACAATTTGTGTTGTTTTGCTTTTAGTTCCTTAGCTTTTTATTCAGCAGCTCTCCAGTTGGCAATTTCAGCAGTCTGGTTGCTAGGATCCAAATTCCCTTAGCAACCATGCATTGATTTGAATAAGAGACTGGAATAGTAAATAGGAGAGGCCTGAATAAGAAAATGAGGAATAAAAGGTAGCAATAACAATACATTTGTAGCCTTACAGAGCATTTGTTTTTTAAATGGGGTCAGTGACTCCCATTTGAAAGCTGGGAATAGTGATGGGCGAATTTATGTTGTTTCGCTTTGCCGAAAAATTTGCGAATTTCCAGCAAAACGCAAAAAAATTCGTGAAACGGCATCCAAAAAACGGACGCGGCCGTTTCGTGAATTTATTCGCAGCGAATTCGCGCCTGGCGAATAAATTCGCCCATCACTAGCTGGGAAGAATCAGAAGAAAAAGGCAAATAATAATAAAACTATAATGAAGACCAATGGCAATGTTGTTTCGAATTGACCATTCTATTACATGCTAAAAGTTTACTTTTGTGGTTCACCTTTAAGTTCACGTTTAGTATGTTATAGACTGGCTCATTTCTAAGCAACTTTTCAATTGGTCTTCATTATTTACTTTTAATAGTTTTTGAATTATTTGCCTTCTTCTTTTGACTCTTTCCAGCTTTCATCTAAAAAAATGCTACTTTTTATTACTCATCTTTCTATTCAAGTCCTCTCCTGTTCACATTCCCATCCGTTCTTCAAATCAGTGCATAGTTGCTAGGATAATTTGAGCCCTAGCAACCAGATTCATAATCTTGCAAACTGGAGAGCTGACGAATAAAAAGCTAAATAAGTCAAAAACCACAAATAATAAAAAAAATCGAATCCAAATACAAATTGACTCAGAATATCCCTCTCCGCATCATACTAACAGTTAATTTAAAGGTGAACCAACCATTTAAAGGCATAGGATGAACTTTGGTGTCAAAATAGATAGTAAGCTCTGTGTACCATTCGGGATGTATTTCTCATTACAAAACTGAAGAATTTTTATATCCTGCAAAGAGAAAAGCCTCCCATAACAACCAGCAACAATGTAATGTGCAAATTGCATGCGGGTGAGTTGTCACCAGGCTGTGAGTAGTGCAGATTAGCGCTGTATATATTAGCACCCATATTACTGACATTACTAACACTTGCACCCATCTTATTCCCAAAGGCATCCCCGGTATATTATTATTGGGGTCACAATTCATTAATCACTGGAAAGCAAAATTATACTGATATTAATAGAGGTTTTTCTTCTTCATCATCATCATGAGCTAAAGGCAAGACATAAGGGCTGATAGAGCAGGAGATGTCCCATCATTTAATTGATAAATATAAATATATTGACTGTGTCGCATCAGACAAAGTGTAACTATAGAAGTTCAGTAGACGCGGCCACACGAGGAGCTCAGGCCTATTAGTGAAGTGACTGTTCAGTCGCAGTTTTGTCGCATGAAAACAGCAGCAGATTGATAGGGGGAGGGGCACCCGGGATCACTGGGTCTCACCGATTGTTTCTGAGATTCCGGTCGGTGTCGCATGTCTGAGTCTATTTATTTGCGATTTCTGCACAAAACTTTCAGTGTATTGATATTTGTCTAAACCGACACACACAAATCAGTAAAGTCCACTGCGACTGCTGCCAAGTTTATTTCAAACAAAAAGAACAAGTTCAATTTAAAGACGCCGACCCCCGCGACCCTTTTATTCGCTACTTCTTCCGTTTCTTCCCAAGATTTTTACCCACATTCCCGAGCCGAGTCCACTCGTGATTTCCCGTGACACAAACAACTGCACCTTTATTATTTCATTTGCTACAACTTTCCTTTCACTCACATTCACCTGAATTACAGGAAAGACTTTACTTGTTGGACTCAGTTGCTTCAGCTGAAAACTTCATTCGCCTTTTTCTCCTCTGTTATTATCTGATTGTTCTACCTCGTCTATTCTGGATTATTCTATTCTGGATTATTACACCTACTCTGTGATGGATTATTCTATCTCGTCTATTCTGGATTATTCTACATATTTTATTCTGGATTATTCTACCTCTCATATTCTGAATTATTCTACCCATTTTTTTCTGGATTATTCTACATACTCTATTTTGGATTATTCTGCCTACTCTATTCTGCTTTATTCTACCTATTATATTCTGGATTATTCTACCTCTTCTATTCTGGATTATTCTACCTCTTCTATTCTGCATTATTCTACCTACTCTATTATGCATTATTGTACTTCGTTTATTCTGGATTATTGTACATATTTTATTCTGGATTATTCTGACTACTCTAGGATGGATTATTCCACCTATTCTAGTCTGAATTATTATACATATTCTATGATGGATTATTCTACCTCTCATATTCTGGATCATTCTACTTCGTCTATTCTGAATTATTCTACCTCTCATAGTCTGTATTATTCTACCTACTCTATGATGTATTATTCTACCTCATATCCTGTATTATTCTATTTACTCTATGATGGATTATTCTACCTCTCATATTCTGGATTATTCTACATATTCTAGTCTGAATTATTATACATACTTTATGATGGATTATTCTACCTCTCATATTCTGGATTAATATACCTACTCTATGATGGATTATTATACTTTTTCTATTTTGGACCTTTCTACCTCTATACTCTATGCTGGATTATTCTACCTTTTATATCCTGGATTATTCTATTTACTCTATGATGGATTATTCTACCTCTCATATTCTGGATTATTCTACCTTCTCTATGCTGAGTTATTCTACTTTTTCTATTCTGGGTTTTTCTACCTCTATACCTCTATACTCTATGTTGTATTATTCTACCTCTCATATTCTGGATTATTCTACCTACTCTATGATGGATTATTCTACCTCTTCTAGTCTGAATTATTCTACATACTATATGATGGATTATTCTACATACTATATGATGGATTATTCTACATACTATATGATGGATTATTCTACCTCTCATATTCTGGATTATTCTACCTCTTCTATCCTGTTGATGAACCAGGTCGTAGTCTGATTTATAGATTGTGAAACACCCCGAGCTTCTGATACTAGAAATAAATATAATATTTTTATATCTATATAAAATACACGTTATATTTCCGTGCAGTATTTAATTACTTCTTCCTTCCAAGTATCACAATATTACTTGTATTCGTATGTACAAATATATATATAAATACATGGGAATAAAAAAATCTGTGTTTTGGTAAATAAATACAAATGACTTGAGATTCCCAAACTAGCCGGTTATTTTATTAAGTTGGGAGCAGCACAAACAATATTCACTGTATTTTCTACTCGGATTTTTGGAGACAACTGGGGGATTTAGCAGTTTTACAAGTGACCAGTAGGAGACGCAAAAGATCAAGCGAAATACAAAAATCTCTTAGTTTTTCCCCATTTACTTTCTGTTCACTGCACTTTCCTTTCCCTTCAAATCATTAAACTTTCCTTGCGCCTCGCACTTCTTTTAATATAAACGTTAATGTTGAAATTAAAAAAAAAGGTGAGAAGAGCTGACACTGGAACTTTCCTCGCTTTATAGTTAACCTTTAGTATGCTGAAACCATATACATTTATTCATATACAATCCTATGTCCGTATATAAGTGTTATATATATATATATATATATATACACATAGTTATATTTATTTTGTTTCCTACAGGTAGTGATTAATGGTGGAACCAATATATTATATTACATTAACACACGCTTTGTAAATATTTATTTAATCTTATATATAGTCAAGTATTGTTAAATAGAAATATATATATATATATATATATATATATATATATATATATATATATATATATATATATATATATGCATTTTATTGAGATGAATACCCAGGTATAAATAAACACACATATACAAAAATATGACTGACTGTATAAAAATATATATATATATTTTCAGTAGACTGTAGTTTTAGAAATATTTGTATAAATAAAACAAAAATAAATAAATATTTCAGTGGAGTGTAGTTTTAGATATATTTGTATAAATAAAATAAAATAAAAATAAATATTATTCCAGTGGACTGTAGTTTTAGATATATTTGTATAAATAAAATAAAAATAAATAAATATTATTTTAGATATATTTGTATAAATAAAGTAATAACAAATAAATATTATTTCAGTGGACTGTAGTATTAGATATATTTGTATAAATAAATAAAATCAAATAAATAAATATTATTTCAGGGGACTGTAGTTTTAGATATATTTGTATAAATAAAATAAAATAAAAATAAATATTATTTAGGTGGACTGTAGTTTTGGATATATTTGTATAAATAAGATAAAAATAAAATAAATAAATATTATTTTAGATATATTTGTATAAATAAAATAAAAATAAATATTATTTCAAGGGACTGTAGTTTTAGAGATATTTGTATAAATAATAAAAAAAAAAAAAATATATATATATATATATATATATATATATATATATATATAATTTACCTGCTGTACAAATGAGAAATGAATTTTGCAACATGAATGAATTTTGTGTTGGGGGTGGGTAATAAAGTCGCTGTTAGTTTGTCCCCTTGCAGAGTGCTGCTGGCTGAGTGCAGTAAATGAACTGTTTAGGCTGTGACTGCTGAAGACTCTGCGCTGACCCCTCACTGACTCCTGAACTGGACGAGGCGCCTTTAGTTTCCTGGGGCAGAATCCGCAGAACAAAGCCGAGTCTCTCCCCAACAGCAGCAGCAGCAACAGTTCAGCTCCACAGAGAAAGTCTCTCCTAATTCTCTCCTAATCCTAAACTGCCCTTTCCTGCTGCTGCTGCTGCTGCCCTGCACCCCGTGTGCCCTCCCTCCTCATCATTATCAGCCGCATTCCTCCATTATCTGCCCATGGCATTTCCATAGCTTGTCCTGGGCTCCATCTCCCCAAATTCTACCCCCCTTTCCTTTCCCTAATACTTTCCTCACTCACATATGTCCATATAGACTTCTAAATGTAACTTGGTCCACAGCAAGTGATTTTACAGAAAAGAAAAACCCTGTTATATTGGGACATGTGACAGTTTACTGGTTGTTTCTGCGATTGACAGTTGTGGGTGACAGTTTGTACAAGTGGAGACGAATAGTCACACGACTAACAAATACAGAAGAAAGAAAAACACACAGGTTTACAAAAAAAATGTAGATTCTAAATATTAGAAAAAAAGAAGTGTTTTGGTATTGACTGTGCAAAGTAACCATCAATAATTCGCACTCCTATTCACTATAATAGAGTTCAGCAATTTATTGTGAGATTCGAGGGAGAGATGTGGGTGTTAGAGATCGGGGCGCACACTGAAGTCGCTGCTGGCCGGGTTAGAGCTCTGCGCGCTGTTTGCTGGTCACGTTACAGCTGAACTCATGATGAATTAGCGCCTAGTTAAGGCTATTTATGGTGAGTATAAAGGAGATTTATATGAGAGATAACTGGAGGGACTAAACTGTTTGCTCTCTATAAAACTCTTATCCAGGATGAGGTTCAGACAAACAATTTGCACTAATGACTCTGCCCAGAGATTTGGGGGGGGGGGGGGGGATGTGGCCTTTTCACTGGGCTCTCTGCGTCACAATGTTCTGCTTTTGGGGGGGGGGGGGTGGTATTTTGTTGATGAATAAAGTTTCCTCTTTAGCCAGAAGGAGCAAAACTGTTTATAAACAAACTTCTACATCATTAGTATTTGTAAGTGTAGCGACCTCTAACTACACATGGCAAACGTTTAGGGGGGGGGGGGGGAAGAAAGTGCACTTACCGGTCCTTGCTCATTGTCTTGGCTTCCCAAGCAGAACAAGCTCATTATAACTCAGACTACATTGTAACAAGCTCACATTATAACAAGCTCACTCTATAACAAGCTCACATTATAACTCAGGTTACATTATAACAAGCTTACTCTATAACAAGCTCACTCTATAACAAGCTCACATTATAACTCAGACTACATTATAACAAGCTCACATTATAACAAGCTCACATTATAACTCAGGTTACATTATAACAAGCTCACATTATAACAAGCTCACATTATAACTCAGGTTACATTATAACAAGCTCACATTATAACTCAGGTTACATTATAACAAGCTCACTCTATAACAAGCTCACATTATAACTCAGACTACATTATAACAAGCTCACATTATAACTCAGGTTACATTATAACAAGCTCACTCTATAACAAGCTCACATTATAACTCAGACTACATTATAACAAGCTCACATTATAACTCAGGCTACATTATAACAAGCTCACTCTATAACAAGCTCACATTATAACTCAGGCTACATTATAACAAGCTCACATTATAACAAGCTCACATAATAGGCTACATTATAACAAGTTCACATTATAACAAGCTCACTCTGTAACAAGCTCACATTATAACTCAGACTACATTATAACAAGCTCACATTATAGGCTATATTATAACAAGCTCACATTATAACAAGCTCATATGATAACAAGATCATATTATAAAAAGCTCACATTATAACTCAGACTACATTATGGAAAAGGTGAAAGTTTTGTTTTATTTCTGCTGAATTAACCTCAACAGTTTCCCACTCCCCCACTGAATGAGAAAATCTGCCCCATATTCCGACTTTAGTTGCTCCATGTTTGTCTCCTGCCAGAAGGAGCGATTTAACCCTGCCCGAGCCAGATGGTTATAGAGCACTAACGTCGCAAATGTCTCCTCCACCGGAGCGAAAGAGTAAAGCTGGCCATAGATGTTGAGATTTTTAAAGGATCAGATCCTGATTGTGAGACCACGATTTTCTCGGAAAGATCGTACGAATTGTCCATCAACTAAAAAGACCAATTTGGCAGAAAAACAAAGGGGAGCTGCTTGACCCTACAAACATAGATACATTGCACTGGGACCCACAAAGAATTTTTGACCTGGCCGATCAATTTCCTGACAGATGTCGGCCGAAAAATCGTAAGATGTACGATCGTTTGAATCCCACTAACCGCACAATAATTTCGAAGGATTGGTCGCACTTCCCTAAAATCGAAAAGTCGTTCGGCAAGAAGAATCGTCGCGTCTATGGGGAGCTTTAAAGTATGAGAGTGAGACGAACTGATCTTTGGCTGTTGCCACTAGGACCGTAAGTAAGTGCACGTGGCCGGGCCCCCATTACCCTCGGGGCCCCCTACAACTCTCCCCCCTGTCCCCCCCGATGGCTGCCCTGGACTTGCCACTAAACACCTCCATGACAAGTTCTTCCCGTTCTCAATGGGAATCACTAATCGATGGGAGACTGGAGAGAGGAGTGAGGGGAGAGTCCGGGCGCAGAATTGTTTCCTAATAGAAAATAATTTGGTTTATTCATTTAACACTCTCATTGTTTAGAGAAAGAAAAGTCCTGAGTAAACAGAGGAAACTGCCCATTTATACACAGCAAGTCCAGTACATGTCGCCATTAATCTTGGCACAAATTGGGCTTTTTTTGTAATGAAGAAGAATTTAAAAAGGGAAATGGCTCGCAAAGTTTTATCTATCCCCGACCCCGACCCCACTCTTTGCTGCAAGGCAAGAGCCATTCCCTGGGGCTGTGGGGTCAGAAGTGATTTTAATGTCAATAATATTTTATCTCTCTCATCATATATATTCTAACACACACACTCTTTCTCATCATATATTCTCTCTCTCTCTCTCTCTCTCTCTCTCCATATATATTCTATCTCTCTCATAATCTATATTCTAACACACACTGTCTCTCATCATATATTCTCTTTCTCTCTCATCTATATTCTTTTTCTCTCTCCATGTATATTCTCTCTCTCATATATTCTCCCTCTCTTCATGTATATTCTCTCTCTCTCATCATCTATATTCTAAAACACACACTCTCTCTCTCCATGTATATTCTCTCTCTCTCTCTCTCTCTCTCTCTCTCTCTCTCTCTCTCATATATATATACTCTCTGTCTCTCATATCATCTATATTCTAACACTCTCTCTCTCTCTCTCTCTCATTTATTCTTTCTCTCTCTCTCTCTCATCATCTATATTCTCTCGCTCTCTCCCTCTCCATGTATATTCTCTCTCTCTCTCATCATCTATATTCTAGCATTCTCTCTCTCTCTCTCATAATATATTCTCTCCATGTATATTCTCTCTCATCATCTATATTCTCTCGCTCTCTCTCCATGTATATTCTCTCTCATCATCTATATTATAACACACACACTCTCTCTCTCTCTAAACATATATTCTCTCTCCATGTATATTCTACCTCTTTCTCTATCTATATTCTCCCATTCACCCCATCATCTATATTATAACTCTATCCCATGATCTATATTAGCTCCTCTCCCTCTCTTTCTGTATATATTATCTGTATGTTCAGTCTTTTGCTCTTGAAATAAAAGTCATCAATATATCAGTAGTTTTTACCTGTTGTTTCTGTCTTCTTTATTTGTTTGTCTGCTATTTATCATCTGTCTGTCTCTATATATGTGTGTGTGTGTGTGTGTGTATTATGTTGTGTTTATATATATTAAAACGCATCAACATATTAGTTGTTTCTGTCTTCCAAATTTGTTTCTGGTTGTTTGTTAACTATCGTTCCATCTACCTAATATGTCTCTATCTGTCTGTTTGTGAATCTTTTTTCTGTGTTCACATTTAGACATCAATATATCTAAGGCTTCTGATATAATTTATGTCATATATATATTTATGTCTATATTATATATAGATGATGAGTGATAGAGAGTGAAGAGAATGATAGTGAAGTGATAGAGAGTGATAGAGAGTGAAGAGATAGAGAGTGATAGAGAGTGCAGAGATAGAGAGTAAAGTGATAGAGAGTGAAGTGACAGAGAAGGAAGTGATAGAGAGTGAAGTGATAGAGAAGGAAGTGATAGAGAGTGAAGTGATAGAGAAGGAAGTGATATAGAGGGAAGTGATAGAGAGGGAAGTGATAGAGAGTAAAGAGATGGAGAGTGAAGTGATAGAGAGTGAAGAGATAGAAAAGAGATAGAGAAGTGATAGAGAGTGAAGTGATAGAGAGTGAAGTGATTGAGAGTGAAGTGATAGAGAGATAGTGAGTGATAGAGAAGGAAGTGATAGAGAGGGAAGAGATAGAGTGAAGGGATAGAGAGATAGAGAGTGATAGAGAAGGAAGTGATAGAGAAGGAAGTGATAGAGAGGGAAGAGATAGAGAGTGAAGGGATAGAGAAATAGAGAGTGATAGAGAAGGAAGTGATAGAGAGGGAAGTAATAGAGAAGGAAGTGATTGAGAGGGAAGTGATAGAGAGGGAAGTGATAGAGAAGGAAGTGATAGAGAGGGAAGTAATAGAGAGGGAAGTGATAGAGAGGGAAGGGATAGAGAAGGAAGTGATTGAGAGGGAAGTGATAGAGAAGGAAGTGATAGAGAAAGAAGTGATAGAGAGGGAAGAGATAGAGAGTGAAGGGATAGAGAAATAGAGAGTGATAGAGAAGGAAGTGATAGAGAGGGAAGTGATAGAGAGGGAAAAGATAGAGAGGGAAGTGATAGAGAAGGAAGTGATGGAGAGATAGAGAGAGATGTGAGAGACAGAGGGGTGTGTCTGTGGGTTGGATTCAGATCAGACCTACAAGTGATTTCTCAGCCACACAAACCCGCTCCCCCCTTCAGGAGACTCAGCGCTTCATTCAGATCTGATCTCTCCGCTGACTGATTATTTGTTAATTGATTTACCTTCTGACCAATACACGGGCCGGCTTCAACTGGCTGCTTCTGATTGGACGTTCTCTGTCTGCCGCTGCCTACTGAGACTTGGACTAGTTCATTGTGCAGCATTCGGAGGGGAGTTCGTTCTCTACTCGCTCTACAGTCTAATGGGGGCTGGGCTGAAACTGTATAATCGCCGGGGCTGCAGTAAAGGCTTCACTGTTGTACTTGTTACTTGTTTATTTGTTACTTGTTACTTCCTCTCAGACCAATAGTTACAGTGAGACGAGGACACGTGATTATTAAAGCTGAAATTAATAAGAGGGAGATGAGGGGGAGAAATAGTGGAATGTTCTGCTCGACTACAACTCTCAGCTGCTGCCGGGGGGTCACGTGGGAGGTTTGAGCGGAACTAGAGCAGCTCGGCCTCATTATTATTATTATTATTATTTGCCGGTAAAGCTCCGACCCCGGTCTCACCGCGACCCCCGCTGGAGGCAGAGACTTGTGTGAGGAGTTTCCAGTCAATAACTAACGAGTGACGTCAGAGGAGGAGCCGCGCGGAGGCTTGTGGGAGATGTAGTTACAGAATAAACCCAGAGATATAAATATAAATATCAGTTGAGTCACACGGGGGGGGTGACAAGTTGCTCTTTCCCCTGTGACAGTTGATTTGTCAGTGGGACAGTGAGACGTTCCTGTTTTGGGATTTCCACTCCCCCCTCCGCACACGAGCGACTTGATTCAGCCCATTACTTTGTGTAACACGCGACCTGTTATTCCTCCGCTACTTCCGGGTTCCACCAGTCTCTGCCCGACCTGCAGCTCCGCCGGTTACACTCGCTCCCTCCGTCTCCTCAATCTCCTCCGTCTCCTCAGTCCCCTCAGCAGAATCAGCACGAGACTGAGCAAAGCACCGGGGCTCCTTTAATTCCCACTCACACGTTTCCTCTGAGTCTCCCTCTTTTCTCCAAGAGCAGCGGCAGAAGCGCAGAGAGTCGCACGGGGAGACAGAGCCGATCAGTCCGGGGGAAGTGAGTGAAATCCGCTGAATTCTGCACTTGGACCTCAGGAGCTTCTGCCGGATCATCATCATCATCAGAGAATGTCCCGGTGACTGACAGTTTCCACAAGAAATGACACTTGTCCCCGTCGCTCTGTCCCCGGCACTTTCCTACTTCTAGGGGACACGACATTTGCCTCTTTATTTCGTTTTTTATTTCTTTATTTTCTCTCCCACATCTTTGGGGGAACAAGAAGAAGAAGAAGAATCAGCAGATGAGTTTATAGCGGATAATCCTCATATAATAATAATCATCATCATCATCATCATGTTGTTACTTCTCTGACACCTCCAGCCGGACCCTTCACTTCTCATCACATTTGGGAACTTTAAAGGGAATTATTATTATTATTATTTTTTTTTTGGTGGAATTGCGAAATTAATTCAGTTCCACACTGGCCTTAAATAGGAAATATCTGAAGCTGAAATAGGAAGGAGTCAGGAGTCAGGAGTCAGGCCAATGGCTCAGAGGGTATGTACTGTATATTTATATTTATTTACTACTAATTCTGGGACTCTACCCCTGCTGGGGCCACTCACACTCACATTGAATCACACTCACTCATACTCACACTCACACTCACACTGACTCATACTCACTGTCCTTTCTGCAGGGACACTTAGTGCAGCAGCACATCCACCTCATCTGTACAAAAGTGTGTAATTGTGTGTTATTGTGTGTGTGTGAGTATGTGAGTGTGTGAGTGTGTGTTTGAGTGTGAGTGTGAGTGTGAGACTGATCTGAACTAGACACATTTATGGCACAGACTTGTTTTATGTGTAACATTTAGCCCTTCATTGTGTCACTTTTAGAAGTTGGGCAAATCACTGCAGTCACTTCTGTAAAACTCTTCAATTATCCCAGTGTCTGACAGTATGTATAGTATTTTATACGTATATAATATCATATATACATACATACATGCACACACAAACATGTACATAGAAATATATATATATAGTGTCATAATATTCCTCTTTTCTGATTTTTAATTAAAATATATGTATTATACATATACTTATATCTATATATATATTATATATACACATATTATATACAGATATATTATATACAGATATATAGATATATTATACACAGATATATTATATACAGATATAGAGATATATTATACACAGATATATTATATACATATATTATATTATATAGATATATTATATATAGATATATTATATACAGATACATAAATATATTATATACAGATATATTATACATAGATAAATGATATATTAGACCTGTGGGTAAGGAGCAACACTCCAGTTTTCTTCAAGTAAAGTCATTTATTTCAACATGCTGAATCCATGTAATATGCAATGTTAGAGTGCGAACACCTGGACTAAATATATTCTATATTATATAAAGCAAAAAACAAATACCGCACTCAGGCTCATAGTAACAGATTTTAATAGAAATACAAAAGAAATCGCAAAATAAAATCTAATATATATAAACTGTCCAAAATGAGAGCACTCACAGGATTTACACAATGACACTAAAAGTGGAAAATAAAGAAAAAGGGTTATTGATGCAACGTTTGGCTTCCCCACAAGGAGGAATATAAATAAATAAATAAATATAAATAAATATATATATAAATAAATATATAAATAAATAAATAAATATAAATAAATATATATAAAGACACAGATATAATTAGAGGGTACAAAGCCCAGGCATGTGCTGGTGCATCAGATTTAGTGACAGTGATAAAAGGTCTCATCTCTCTGTAGGATCTGACACTTCAGTGAAGTTTGTGATCTAAATAGACAAATAATCTTAATTGCTGCCACTTATTCCGAATCTGGCCTCGTAATCAGCAGCGTTGCAATAATTAAAAGTCATTAAACTTTGCACAATGTGAGTGCAGCACAGTAATGAGCAGCAATGTGTAAAGGAACCAGGAGAAGCTGCATTAGACTAAATAGACTTGAATTCCAAACAAGTGTCACTGCTGCACTCAACTCCTATTTACTAACGAGTGCAGACTCTTTATGTCACACACAAGGCAAAACCATGTTCTCACTGATACTAAACCCTGATCTTTATTTATTTTCTACTATTTGCTAATCGCACACACCGCTAATAAGACAAGAGGGAACCAGATCGTTTCTGTGATTGTGACTTTCCTGGGACTTGTGGGATTTGCCTAAACTTTCTGCTCTCACACAGGCTCTCATTGTGGTTTGTGTTATTCCAACACTGTATTTACTTCTACACATTTCACATGCTCTGATCCTTTTTATTATGTTTTACATTTCTAGAGATAATTTATGTTTAATAACAATATATATAAAGGAAGACCGAAACGTTGCAATAATAAACTTTATCTCTTTTTTTCACCATATTTCAAATCCTGTAAGGGCCTTCCTTTACATTATAATCATATATATATATATATTTATTTATATTTATTTCAATATGTCTTTGTATATACATATACACAAAAAAACTATATTTATACAGTTCTGCACCATATCCTTGAAAAAGGTCCCTTTTATCAGACCGAAACGTCGGATAAAATGCTTCTTTTTGTGAAATAAAAATCTGTTGATATATATATAGATAGATATATTCATATATATAAATCCACTGGTGACAGCACTCTAAGGAGAGTAATACAAAAACGAGAAAGCCTAAACTAAATCAGGTTTATATATATATATATATATATATATATATATATATATATATATATATATATATTATACAAATACAAGATATAGTACATGTGTTTTATGATGAAGATGCAAAAATAAATGCTAAAATAAAGAATTAATTATAAAATAAATACATTTGCAGTGTATATGTGTGTGTGTGTGTGTGTGTGTGTATATATATATATATATATATATATATAGCCAGAAAATAGGTGCACAGTGGGATTTTGAAAGTTAAAAATCCATACAATTATCGGTTACATTTAAACAGCCCAACCTTTCGGTCTCCTCCTAAGACCATATATATTTATATATTTATATTTATATATCAATTGGTGTCTGGATGTACAATTAACCAAGGGCTGGTTGAGAGCAGTAATTAGGCTGAAATTCTGCATTTTGCCCAGTGTTTGTCGCCCAGACAGAAGCCAGAGGAGGCCACATGCTCAATTCACATGCCTCTTATAATTGCCCTCATTGAAACATTTTGCCATATGGTTATTGAATTAAGCAAACGCTTTCAGCTCGATTTCCCAACTGTCACATTTTAAATATTGTCAGTTCTGATTTCCATTGGGTTTTTTTTTTCTTCCCCGTGTAATCGGTGGCAAGGAATGGCTAATTTAATAATAAAATGCTAATTCTTCTGAGCCGGCCTGAATGAGTGTTGGGAATGAGAGATGGCAGTTGCAGGATGGCAGTTGCAGGAAGGCCCCGGTAGCAGAGGCCGGCGGCTCTATCAGCTGATGGTATTTTTCTATGTTACACAGTACGACGATTTGCCCCACTACGGTGGCATGGATGGAGTGGGCTTACCCAGTTCTATGTACGGCGACCCCCACGCTGCCAGGTCTATGCAGTCGGTGCACCACCTGAATCATGGGCCTCCCCTGCACCCCCACCAGTACCCGCACTCTGCCCACACCAACGCTATGCCCCCCAGCATGGGCTCCTCTGTCAATGACGCTCTAAAGAGAGACAAAGACTCCATTTATGGGTAGGTACCAACTGTCACTTTTACTGAACGTGCCCGGAATCCCCAGAGCGGCGCAATCCCTGCCATTAGTCTCTCTCTGTTTGTTGCGCTCTCCTTGCACTCGGCGCTAAACCCTCAAACATTTCTATCCAAACCGGTGTCTCTTTTCTTAATTTCTCTACTTCCCTCTACTGAACTTTATCACACGCAGAGAGTTCAGTTTGGGGAAAGTTTCGCAAATAACTATTTGCCTTAAAATGTGACTTATTTTATATAAGTGCCTCTGCTGTGTATAAATGGCTCCATATATAATAAATGAAAATGATGTGTGTGTTTTTATATAACTAATTATATATATATATATATATATATATATATATAATAATAAAGGTTCCAGTGTTATGTTATTCGTGCTGTTCTAGATCTCAGTTTAATATTCCTGAAAACACATATATATTCAGTGTCCACTGTGTGATATTACTGATATTATAGATCCCAGTCTAATTTCCCTGATGTTATAAATCCAAATCTAATATTCCTGATATTATAGATCCCAGACTAATATTCCTGATGTCATAGATCCTAATAGTCCAATATTCCTCATATTATAGATCCTAATAGTCTAATATTCCTGATGTTATAGATCCCATTCCCAGTCTAATATTCCTGATATTATAGATCCTAATAGTCTAATATTCTTGATATTATAGATCCCAGTCTAATATTCCTGATATTATAGATCCTAATAGTCTAATATTCCTGATATTATAAATCCAAGTCTAATATTCCTGATATTATAGATCCCATTCCCAGTCAAATATTCCTGATATTATAGATCCTAATAGTCTAATATTCCTGATATTATAAATCCAAGTCCAATATTCCTGATATTATAGATCCTAATAGTGTAATATTCCTGATATTATAGATCCCATTCCCAGTGTAATATTCCTGATATTATAGATCCTAATAGTCTAATATTCCTGATATTATAGATCCTAATAGTCTAATATTCCTGATATTATAGATCCTAATAGTTTATAAATCCAAGTCTAATATTCCTGATATTATAAATCCCAGTCTAATATTCCTGATATTATAGATCCTAATAGTCTTATATTCCTGATATTATAGATCCCAGTCTAATATTCCTGATATTATAGATCCTAATAGTGTAATATTCCTGATATTATAGATCCCATTCCCAGTGTAATATTCCTGATATTATAGATCCTAATAGTCTAATATTCCTGATATTATAGATCCTAATAGTTTATAAATCCAAGTCTAATATTCCTGATATTATAAATCCCAGTCTAATATTCCTGATATTATAGATCCTAATAGTCTTATATTCCTGATATTATAGATCCCAGTCTAATATTCCTGATATTATAAATCCAAGTCTAATATTCCTGATATTATAGATCCCATTCCCAGTTTAATATTCCTGATATTACAGATCCTAATAGTCTAATATTGTTGATATTACAGATCCTAATAGCCGGAAAACGAGTGTATTTAGTGCCAGTACTTTTCCCCCAGTGCAGCTCTAGTTATTGTGAAACCCCGAGTAATCTCACTAATTTGTCGCTGAGAGTCGCTAATGTTTGGCGTTAATTTCAGAGACATATTTGCTCTACAGGATCTCAGCAGTAGATTTTCACTCTCCCAAAACCCCTTTGCCCATTGCGCGTGATTCCTCCGTGGGAAGAGAACGTTCCACTTTACAGAATGACTTGAAATAAAAAATTACTTGTATTTGTCGCACTTGCAATTGAGTTGTTCTTAATGTCATTCCAATTCTGCCGCTTCACGCGCTGTTGTAACCAAGCGACATAAAAGCAGCGACTTGAGTCACTTTTATAGTAAATATTGTAATGGAAATATACACAGAGAGAAGGATGGAACCCCAGAGCTGACACTTTATAAGTTGTACAGTGACAATGTCATTAGTGGTGTCCCAGCTCCATATTATTAAACAGACTTTCTCTTCTATGAATCACCTGGGTCGGGCGGCACAAGCCCCTCTCATAAAAACTCATTGTTCACATTTGCCTCTTTTTATGACTTTTTCTTTGTCGCGTGTTTTGTGTTTTTCCTCGCAGACACCCTCTGTTCCCTCTATTAGCTCTGATTTTTGAGAAATGTGAATTAGCAACTTGTACTCCCCGGGAGCCTGGGGTCGCCGGCGGTGATGTTTGCTCGTCCGAGTCATTCAATGAAGACATCGCTGTATTCTCCAAACAGGTCAGATATAGAACCCAAACCCATTTCTTTTTATTCCTCTATACACAGTCTGATTGTTTCATTCAACTTCATCTGTGTGTGTGTGTGTAATTGCAACTGCCTCGGCCGACCCCACAGTGTAATCAGCTACTAGATAACTTGATTCAGTGTTTAATTACTACTGACTGCACGTGATCACATCCACTTTAATGAGGCACAAATTACTGAATCCTTCTTTCAACTGTTATTTCCCAATCCCATTTCTTTTTCTTATTTGACTTCAGATTCGTGCAGAAAAACCTTTATTTTCTTCAAATCCGGAGTTGGATAATTTGGTAAGAACTCCAAGTGCACAAATATATATTTTATTTTTTTTTTTTTTTTTTTTTACCCCCCTCCACCTCTGTTAATTAATGTTAATTACTGGTAATAAAGTGTTACAATTTGATGTAAATAAATGATTAGAGAGGGAAAGATCAAGACCTCAAGGTAATTGAGATGTTTTTCTGTGTTTTATATAAATAAGTCAGCTCATGGGTTATAAAGGGTTAAATGTGTTTAATGTGTCTCACTTCTACACAAACACACTGGAAAGACATTAAGGGGCACATTTATCAAGGGTCGAATTTCGAATTGAAAAAACTTCCAAATTCAAAAAGACCAACCGAAATGAAGTCAAAGCTTTTTTTTTTGGTCAAATAGGTCCGTATTCGATCAAATAGATCCGTATTAATAGGTCAGTACAAATCGAAGGAATAGCGAATTCTATTCAAAGTTTTTCAAAGTCCATCAATTGACTCCAAAAAGGTTCTAGGAGGTTCCCCCCATAGGCTAAAACAGCAATTTGGCAGGTTTTAGATGGCGAATGGTCGAAGTTGATTTTTTAAAGAGACAGCACATAAAAAATAGCTTGAATCCGAATTTTTTTCATTCGAAAATTTACCTCTGCCCTAAGGGGCAGATTTATTAGAGGTCAAGGTGAATTTTCGTCCGAATACGGACCTATCATCATCATTTATTTATATAGCGCTGTTAAGATACGCAGTGCTTTACCTATCCGATTGAAAATGGACCTATTCGACCCAATAAAAACCCTTCAACTTAATTTTGGTTGGTCTTTTTCAATTCGAATTGATACGTTTTTTCAATTCGACCCTTGATAAATATGCCCCTAAAAGCCCCCCACTAATGTGAATAAAATGAATAACTGCCAAAGATCGAATTTATGGAGGCAGATTTATCAAAGGTCGAGGTGAATTTTCGAATGAAAAAAATTAGAACTTTGAGCTATTTTTTGTGTAATAGGGAATAGTCCAAATTTGGTGGATATTTGGAATCTCCTTTTTTTTTCAGTTCCTAGCTCTCAGGACTTTATAGGTATTTAAAGGACCAGTAACATCAAATTTTTTTTATTAAAAAATTTGTTATTGTAGAGCAAAAAAAAAAAAACCACAAAGACATATTAAACTTTTGAATCGTTGAGTCTTTATTAAGAAATATCTTACCAAAACTCCGCTTACGCTCCTCTTCAGAAAAAGCAATCAATCGCGTAGCGCTCGATTTCTCCTCCCTGCTTTTCTTATAGGAGATAGCCAGGGAGGAGAAATCAAGCGTTGCAGGATGGATTGTCACCTTTTCTGAAGAGGAGCGCAAGTGGAGTATCGGTAAGTTTCTTAATAAAGACTTGCGATTTAAAAGTTTAATATGTCTTTGTGTTTTTTTTGTTCAACACTAACAAATTTTTGATGATGTAACAGATCCTTAAGGGGCGGATTTATCAAAGTTTGATGTGAATTTTCGAATTCAAATTTTTTTTAATTTTGAGATATTTTTTGTGTACTTCGACTAGGGAATAGTCCTAAGTCGATTTGAAAAAAATAAGAAAATTCGAATATCAAAATTTATCATGTACTGTCTCTTTAAAAATTTGACTTCGGCCATTCGCTATCTAAAACCTGGCGAATTGCTATTTTAGCCTATGGGGGACCTCCTGGAACCTTTTTGGAGTCAATTGGTGGACTTTTAAAAATCTGTTTTTTCGGGAAAAACTTAGAATCAAATTCGATCGAATGCGATATTGCTTCGGTTCGTACGATTCAAATTCAGCCGAATATGGACCCATTCGGGCAAAAAAAAAAAAAACTTTGACTTAATTTTGGTTGTTCTTTTTGAATTCGAATTTCTACGTTTTTCAAATTTTAAATTTGACCCTTGATAAATATGCCCCTAAATCTCTAAGTCTTTATTAAGAAATAACTTACCAAAACTCAGTTTCTGATCCTCTTCAGAAAAGGAGATTCGGCGATGATCCATCATGCGTCGCTCGATTTCTCCTCCCTGGTCATCTCCTATAAGGAAGGCAGGGAGGAGAAATCAAGCGCCGCACGATGGATCGTGATTGCCTTTTCTGAAGAGGAGCGCAAGCGGAGATTCGGTAAGTTATTTCGTAATAAAGTTTAATTTGTCTTTTTTTTTTTAATTTCATTCAGTTTGTCATGTAGGTGTAACAGCAGCATTGCTTCAGGAGATAGTGGAATATCATCTCTAATGAATGATCCTGCAGCTAAATACAAACTTTATATAGAATCACAATTCCACCAGATGTGGAGCATATTCGATTTCTATTTTTTTTTCTTTTGTGCCTAAATAAACACAAATATAATTGTAAGCCTTTCTGCCCTGACTCTTAAGACAGAAGTTAGTGCTTCTCCAGGCCTGTGTTTCAGAAGTCAGAAGCAGCAGTGCAGCAAAATGGAAACGGCAGGTAGAGAAATGCAGCTGCAAATGAAACTTTCATGGATCTCTTTTTCTATATTTAATGGATTTCTAGTTTCTAAGACTTGTATTTTTTTTCATCATACGACAAACCAAAACAAAAAGCGTTTTTTCTGAAGCAATGCTGTTGTTAAACCTACATGACAAACTTCCAAATAAGAGCCTGGAAATGTTGACCTTCCAAGTATTAAATACCTGTAAATTCCTGATAGGTAGGAACTGGGGGAAAAAAGGAGATTCCAAATATCAAGAAGTTACTAATAACTTAGACAATGAAAAAGCAGTGGCAAGAGGTGTGAGTGAGAAAAGAATAATACAGGAAGAATATAATCTAAGACCAAAGCATTAAAGGGATACTGTCATGGAAAAACATGTTTTTTTTGAAAACACATCAGTTAATATTTCTGCTCCCGCAGAATTCTGCACTGAAATCCATTTCTCAAAAGAGCAAACAGATTTTTTTATATTTAATTTTGAAATCTGACATGAGGCTAGACATATTGTCGGTTTTCCAGCTGCCCCCAGTCATGTGACTTGTGCTCTGATAAACTTCATTCACTCTTTACTGCTGTTCTGCAAATTGAAGTGATATCACCCCTCCCCCCAGCAGCCTAACAACAGAACAATGGGAAGGTAACCAGATAGCAGCTCCCTAACATAAGATAACAGCTGCATGGTAGATCTAAGAACAGCACTCAATAGTAAAATCCAGGTCCCACTGAGACCCATTCAGTTACATTGAGAAGGAAAAACAACAGCCTGCCAGAAAGCATTTCTCTCCTAAAGTGCAGGCACAAGTAACAAGACTGGGGGCAGCTGGGAAACCGACAATATGTCTAGCCTCATGTCAGATTTCAAAATTGAATATAAAAAAAAATCTGTTTGCTCTTTTGAGAAATGGATTTCAGTGCAGAATTCTGCTGGAGCAGCACTATTAACTGATTCATTTTGAAAAAAACATGTTTTCCCATGAAGGATCCCTATAAGCCTACATTGTCTAGGACTATCTTTAGTAGTAACTACCCTGGGAGGTATAAAATCTTTATTTTATTTTGTTAGATTTATAGTTAATTTTAGATCTTACTCCTTAGAGAAGTATATGAAGATATAGGGGCACATTTACTTAGGGTCGAATATCGAGGGTTAATTAACCCTCGATATCCGACCGTCGAAGTTAAATCCTTCGACTTCGAATATCAAGTTGAAGGATTTAGCGCTATTGGTTGAAGGATCTTCCCCATAGGCTAACATTGGCCTCGGTAGGTTTTTGGTGGCGAAGTAGGTGGTCAAAGTTTTTTTTAAAGAGACAGCACTTCAGCTATCGAATGGTCGAATAGTCGAACGATTTTTAGTTCGAATCGTTCGATTTGAAGTCGAAGTAGCCAAAAAAATATTAGAAGTATTTTTTATTCTATTCCTTCACTCGAGCTAAGTAAATGGGCCCCACAATGTAGGTATTGGTTAGAAAAACACAATACAATAAAAGCAGTTTTTCAGTGGACCCCTTGATGCTGTACCCCACATATCCTGGTTATTATTTTTTTTTTCTATAACCCCCATAGGATAGTTATGAAGGATTGAAAGGCAATATATGTCATTTGGTTTTGTATCTTTGTTTGCAGATGATTCAAGCCATACAAGTATTACGATTCCATCTGCTGGAGTTAGAAAAGGTAATTAGTGCAATTTGTGCGAGATCATTTGCATAAAGCTCTTTCTTTCTGCTCCTGTGTAATTAGTGTCAAGTCCAATGTTGGAGTCCATTCCTCTTCGCACTTTAATTGCGATTTCAGCTAAAAAAACGAAATCACCAACGCCTGGGCCTTGTTGTGTTCCTATTAATATATCTGCTGCACATTATTATTAGTATTAATATAGATATATATACATTCCCTGCATTCAAATTGACTTTCTTTTTTGTTGGTGTTTTTAAGTAAGTTGCTAAATAATGTTTTTTATAGACAAAGATTGGAAAGTGAAATTGGGGGCAGTTGGCTTTATGTGTGAGTTGGCTGCTCTGTGGGACTATTTGTGAATACTGAACAGAGAAGGGGGATCATAATGTCATTTTAGAGGCTACTTTGCATTTCAGGCAATAAAAAAGGGGTTGCAGTTTGATGTGAGCTATAAAAGTTGCATGCAAGCTCCCATACCCTGCCTTATTTATTTATATTATTTATTCTATTTGGGATTTGAATATTAAAGCACTTAAAAAAAGCTTTCTTGCCATAATATTAGCGCTGCACATAACCCCTCCCCCCCATTTTAACAAAACGCACCCCCTCCCTGTGATATTTATTATAATATAATCTTGAATTTATTTAAATTAACTGCTAGTAGGATGTAGAGAGGGATATTCCGAGACAATTTGCAATCGGTTTTCATTTTTTATTATTTGTGGTTTTTGAGTTATTTAGCTTTTTATTCAGCAGCTCTCCAGTTTGCGGTTTGAGCCATCTGGTTGCTAGGGTCCAAATGACCCTAGCAACGAAGCACTGATTTGAATAAGAAACTGGAATATGAATAGCAGAGGGACTGAATACAAAGAGGAGTAATAAAAAGTAGCAATAACAATAAATCTGTAGCCTTACAGAGCATTTGTTTTTAAGAATGGATCCCTGACCCCAATTTGAAAGCTTTAAAGAGTCAGAAGAAGAAGCTATAAAGAATAAATAATGAAGATTGAAAGTTGCTTAAAATTAGCCACTCTATAACATACTAAAAATTAACTTTAAGGCTACATTCATCAGCGTGTTCTTCATGCTTTTACGTTAGTGGGGTTTTTTTCTGCTTGCTCTCATTTTCTACTTACCCCTTAAAGGGGATATTCAACTTCAAACAACTACTTGGTTTCAGATAGATCACCATAAATAAAGACTTTTTCCAGTTATTTTCTATGTATGACCATTTTTCTAATATTGAAGTGTAAAGTGTCATTTTTCGCCTTCTAAAGCAGTTTTGGGAGGGGGGTCGCCGACCCTGTAAACAGTTCTAAATTGATACATTTAGTTGATACATTTCTTATCTTTGTCTCTGCTGAGCAGAATCCCTGAGTTTCATTACAGGCAACTGTTAGACTTGATACAATAGTTGCTGATACTCCAGAGATGCTGCTGAGAAATGGATCAACTAAATGTAACAACTAAATGTAACAACTAATTGTATCAACTAATTGTATCAACTAATTGTATCAACTAATTGTATCAACTAATTGTATCAACTAATTGTAACAACTAATTGTAACAACTAATTGTAACAACTAATTGTAACAACTAATTGTATCAACTAAATGTATCAAAGAAGGAGCATATTTATCAAGGGTCAACTTTGAAAAACGTCGAATTCAAAAAGACCAACTGAAATTAAGTTGAAAGTTTTTTTTGGGCCGAATAGGTCCGTTTTTGATCGAAAAAACACCAACCGAAATCAAGTCGTTTTTTTTTTTTTTTTTTGGTCGAAAAGCGCATTAGACTGAATTCGAATCGAAGTTTTTCTGAAAAAAAGTCCACCAATTAACTCTATATAGGTTCTAGCAGGTCCCCCATAGGCTAAAACAGCAATTTTGCAGGTTTTTGATGGTGAACGGTTGAAGTTGAATTTTTAAAGAGACAGTACATTTTGATATTTGAATTTTTGAAGTTTGGACTATTCTCTAATCGAAAAATTCACCTCCACCTTTGATAAGTATGCCCCTAAATGTAGCAAATTATAACAGTTTAGAGTCTGTACCTGAATTACTGAGCTGCCAGACTCAAACATCAGAGACACGAACACTTTTCCACTGAGGCAACTTTGCGCGACTATTGAAAACGCATCGCCGCGTGTGCATTAGCGCAGGCGATTTTGCGATGTAGCCTATGGGGAAAAGACGCTGAGGCAGTTCGGGGAGATAGTCGCGCAAAAGACGTGGTGATAAGTCGCCAGGCGACAAAATCTCCCCGAATCTCCTCGTCTGGCCTTACCCTGAAGGGGTCAGATTCATCAAGGGTCGCATTTCGAGGGTTAAAAAACCCTCTAATTCGACCCTCGAAGTAAAATCCTTCTAATTTGAATATCGAATTTGAAGGATTTTAGTGCAAATAGAACGATTCGAATGATTTTAAGCGATCGATTGAAGGATTTTTATTCAATCAAAAAAAAACCATAGAAAAGTGCTGGAGAAGGTCCCCATAGGCTAACATTGCACCTCGGTAGGTTTAAAGTGGCGAAGTATGAAATCAAAGGATTTTTTAAAGAGACAGTACTTCCACTATCGAATGATCTAATAGTCGAACCATTTTTACTTCGAATCGTTCGAATCATTCGAATCTTTCGATTCGAATTTGACCCATTCGATGGTCGACGTACCCAAAAAAATTCTTTGAAATTATATTTTTTTTTTCATTCGAATTCTTCACTCGAGCTTAGTAAATCTGCCCCTTAGATTTTGGAAAAACAGCAAAAAATAATTAATGGAAAGTAATTGGGAAAAGTCTTTATTTCTGGAGAACAATCTGAAAACAACTGAATTTAAATTAGTGTTTGGAAGTTGAACATCCCCTTATTATTATTATTATTATTATTAGGCCTTAGGATGTTGTAAGTAAATGGGATGAAACAAGTTTATTAATAAATAAGTCAGCGGTTCAGGTGTCTCGGGTCTCATGGTCACTGATGGGTTAATCTCGGCTGCTGAATAAATTGTTGCCTCTCAATCATTTTGTCAATGTCAGTTTTCTGGGATTTCTTTATTTTAGCAGCGGGGGAGGGGGGAGTTATTTCTAATTCTATTGCTGGGTCTCTGGGGACATGACTGATACCAGATCTTCATTTGCTCTTGTCACTTGTATTTATCCTGATTTCTCTATTCCCCCCATCTCCGACCCCTTTGTACCCGACCCCCAGGTACACGAACTGTGCGACAATTTCTGCCATCGCTACATCAGTTGTTTGAAAGGCAAAATGCCCATTGATCTGGTGATCGACGATCGGGACGGTGGATCTAAATCTGACAGTGAGGATTTGACTCGATCAGCCGCACTAACCGACCAGGTAATCCCCTCCCTCAGTCTCCAAATGAAACAATTGTGAATAATAATGTGGGTATTTATCGCTTCATTAATCCTTTGCTCTTGGATTCAACCTCAGACAATCAGATTGTACAGAAAGTTCTGCCAGAGACAATTCCGTCTCTCCCCCTGGGCTGAGTGAGGGGAAATCAATGTAAAACTCTCCAGTCCTGGTGCTGCTCTGATAAATAACACAAAGCCAAGGTCGGGCTATTCTCTTAGGGGCATATTTATCAAGGGTCGAATTTCAAAATGAAAAAACTTCGAATTCAAAAAGACCAACCGAAATTAAGTCAAAGTTTTTTGGGTTTTTTTGGACGAATAGGTCCATATTCAATTGAATTCAATTAGAAGTTTTTCCACAAAAAAGCTTTAGATTTTTCAAAGTCCACCAATTGACTCCAAATAAGTTCTAGGAGGTTCCCCCATAGGCTAAAGCAGCAATTTGGCAGGTTTGAGATGGTCAAAGTCAATTTTTAAAGAGACAGTACATGATAAATTTAGATATTCACATTTTTAAATTTTTTTCAAATTTGAATCGAATTTGGACTATTCCAAAGTCAAAGTACACAAAAAATAGCTCGAATTTATTTTCATTTGAAAATTCACCTCGACCTTTGATAAATCTGCCCCTTACTGTCAGTAACGTTCATTAGTTTCCTTGTCAGTTTCCATCAGCCGAGCGCATTCAGATCTCACTGAGCGCATCGCTTTATGGTCCGACCCCTGCGGGATAAATGTGTCACTCCCCTTCTCTCTCTCCTTCTTTCTCTCCCCCCTTCCCGCTGTCCTTTTCTCTCTCTCCCCTTCTCTCTTTCCCCTCCTCTCTCTCCTTCTTTCTCTCCCCCCTTCCCTCTCTCCTTTTCTCCCTCTCTCCTTTTCTCCCTCTCTCCTTTTCTCTCTCTCCCCTTCTCTCTCACCCCTCCTTTTCTCTCCCCCCTTCCCTCTCTCCTTTTCTCTCTCTCTCTCTCTCTCTCTCTCTCTCTCTCTCTCTCTCTCTCTCTCTCTCTCTCTCTCCTTTTCTCTCTCTCCCCTTCTCTCTCTCTCCTTTTCTCTCTCCCCCCTTCAATCTCTCCTTTTCTCTCTCTCCCCTCCTCTCTCTCCTTTTTTCTCTCCCCCCTCCCCTCTCTCCTTTTTTATCTCTCCCCTTCTCTCTCTCTCTCTCTCTCTCTCTCTCTCTCTCTCTCTCACACACTCCTTTTCTCTCTCTCTCTCTCTCTCTCTCTCTCTCTCTCTCTCTCTCTCTCTCACACTCCTTTTTTCTCTCTCTCTCTCCTTCTCTCTCTCCTTCTCTCTCTCTCTCCCTCTCCACGCGTCATGCAGTGATCCCCTGTGGCTGGGTTGAGGGGGTCAGCGACCTCGCAGTACAAAAGGTTGCAGGCTACGCTCTCACCTTGAGGGGAAACTGAACTGCACTCAGCAATGAGGGGGCAGACAAACAGTTAAAACAGGAGGGAGAATGTGATGGGGGAAGAGAAGGTCAGAGGCAGAGGCTTCAGCTTAATCTGTGTCACCCAGTGAGATAATGATCCAGTCCTGGTATAGACTTTTCCTCTTGGACTGGACTGGGATTCAAAACAGAACTTGTCATTCCAAGTACACAGAGGCCCAGACAGCCCCCACCAGCCCACTTAATAGTCCCTTTCTATGGCAACTTACAGCAGCCCCTGGGGCATTTGCCAGAACCCACAGATTGCCAGTCCGGTCCTGCTCTTACACATGACTCATTGCCGGGCTTTACATTTCACATTCATTACGTTGAAAATTGGATCTGTCTGTGCACTTTATGCGATTAATTGCGATTTCCACTTAAATCTAAGATATTTGACTTTCAAATAGAATATGTCCTATTCCCCCTTGATGTTATATAGAGAAATAAGTTCATTATCTGCTCAGTATAAATCGCAGCCTGATGCTCCCTGTCCTAATACACATTTGTCTCTGGTCATTTATTGTGACAAAAACATTAAAGGCAAAGCAGAACTTTCCAATTGGATTATTAACTCACTGTTGACCCAAAGCCGCCGATGTCTCTGCTACAAATGGCGAGAAAGTTTATTCAGTCTGACCCTGTCGTTTATTTCTTCCATTTTCAACATCTGCTGTAGGATTTTGGGAGTTGTAATTGTGGGTGATGGTTAACGTCTTTCAGTTGTTTTGGTGACTGCAATTGTTTGATATTTATTAGGCCCAGTACTTTCTTCAATGCGGATGTTCTTTGTATTTTAACAACTCAACAAGAAATGACATTGTATCTATAATTCCAGCCAAGAAATAAATTTAAACTTTCGCAGGCCCGGATTGGCCACAGACAGTCACTTTGTATTGGGCTGGTGTTGTCCAGACCTTGAATGATACAATAGGAGGGGAAAGCAAAATTTGAACAAGTCTTTTGCATAGAGGACTTGGTTTATTTTTCCATTATTTTTCCGTAAACAGATCAGGATGATTAGTAAAAAGTAATAGTGTCCCAGTTTAATTACTCTATTTATTATTTATTTATTTTATTATTTATTATTAAATAATGCCAGTTTTATTAGTACAAATTAATAATGTCCCAGTTTACTCTATTTTATTATTATTATTATTTATTTATTTGTTTTATTATTAAATAATGCAAAAGTGTCCCAGTTTAATTACTCTATTTATTTATTATTTATTTATTATTTATTTGTTTTATTATTACATAATGCCAGTTTTATTAGTAAAAAGTACAAGTGTCCCAGTTTAATTACTCTATTTATTATTTATTTATTATTTATTTGTTTTATTATTAAATAATGCAAAAACTTAAAGTGTCCCAGTTTAATTACTCTATTTATTTTAGGGATGCACCGAATCCACTTTTTTGGATTCGGCCGAATACCGAACCGAATCCGAACCCTAATTTGCATATGCAAATTAGGGGTGGGAAGGGGAAAACATTTTTTACTTCCTTGTTTTCTGACAAAAAGTCACGCAATTTCCCTCCCTGCCCCTAATTTGCATATGCAAATTAGGATTCGGATTCGGTTCGGCCGGGCAGAAGGATTCGGCCGAATCCGAATCCTGCTGAAAAGGCCGAATCCTGGCCGAATCCCGAACCGAATCCTGGATTCGGTGCATCCCTAATTTATTTATTATTTATTTATTATTTATTTGTTTTATTATTACATTAATGCCAGTTTTATTAGTAAAAATTACAAGTGACCCAGTTTAATTACTCTATTTATTTATTTATTTATTATTTATTTGTTTTATTATTACATAATGCCAGTTTTGTTAGTAAAAACTTAGTGTCCCAGTTTAATGACTCTATTTATTTATTTATTTATTATTTATTTGTTTTATTATTAAATAATGCCAGTTTTATTAGTAAAAAGTAATAATGTCCCAGTTTACTCTATTTATTATTTATTTGTTTTATTATTAAATAATGCAAAAACTTAAAGTGTCCCAGTTTAATTACTCTATTTTATTATTTATTTATTTATTATTTCTTTGTTTTGTAATTAAATAATGCCAGTTTTATTGTTAAAAAGTACAAGTGTCCCAGTTTAATTACTCTATTTATTTATTATTAATTTATTTATTATTTCTTTGTTTTGTAATTAAATAATGCCAGTTTTATTAGTAAAAAGTAGAAGTTTAATGGGTGGTTCTGTAGAGCCTGGGTTATCAGCAGCTCCTGTTTGGGCCAATACTATGGATCAGAGGGGTCGGCAGAGAAGCAGAGGCAGTTGCAGTTCAACTAAAATTGCAGCACAACAAGTCTGGCTAGAAATTGGGTTTGGGAAAGCTTTAGGAGTGCTCAGGTCTGTGGAGCAAATTACAAGAATAGCTCTGGGGCACAAATGAAATCAACACTTTAATTGCCTCCGAAATGAAGATTTATACTCCTGTTTTTCCAAGAAAACTTTACTGGGTTGAAAAGTTGGCAAGAATTAATAAAAAAGGCTGTAACACATTTTAAATATTAATTAGCAGAAGAACTGGTTTGTTTAGAGGCAATTGGTTTGGTAAAGAGTTAACCCTGGATATATATAAACAGATCATACATCACGGCTGCTACAGGTTTATTTAACTTTTCCTTATCTGCTTGTAACATCACACCTATGGCATCTCTACATGGCATGTAATTAATCCCTTGCGCATATTTACTTAATGTTGCACTTTGCAATAAACAACAGTGAAATGTCCTTTAATAATGCACGGCATACAAGTTATTAGTTACTCTTCTGTGCCTGTATATATGTTTAAAGGGCTTGTTCACCTTTAAATTAACTGTTCGTAGGATGTAGAGAGGGATATTCTGAGACAATTTGCAATTGGTTATCATTTTTTTATTATTTGTGGTTTTTGAGTTATTTAGCTTTTTATTCAGCAGCTCTCCAGTTTGTAATTTCAGCAACGTGGTTGCTAGGGTCCAAATTCCCCTAGCAACCATGCATTGAATTGAATAAGAGACTGGAATATGAATAGGAGAGGGTCTGAATAGAAAAAAGAGCAATAAAGGTAGAAATAACAATATATTAGTAGCCTTAGGGTCAGGGCACACGCTCAGATTCGGGGAGATTATTAGCCGGCAACAAATCTCCTCTTCTTTGGGGCGACTAATCTCCCTAAACTGCCTCCCGCTTGCTAGAATGTAAATCGCTGGCAGGAAGGCAATCGGTGCGCTTAGTTTTCCGAAGTCGCCTGAAGTTGCCTCACGAGGAACAGGGTCAGGGCACATGCTCAGATTCGGGGAGATTAGTCGCCTCATGAGGAAACTTCAGCCGACTTCGGAAAACGAATCGCTCCGAGTGCCGGCGATTTACATTCTAGCCGGTGGGAGGCAGTTCGGGAAGATTAGTCGCCCCCGAAGAAGAGGAGATTTGTCGTCGGGCAACTAATCTCCCTGAATCTGAGTGTGTGCCCTAACCTTTACAGAACATTTGTTTTTAGATGGGGTCAGTGACCCCCCATCTGAAAGCTGGGTCAGAAGAAGAAGGCAAATAATTAAAAAAACGATAAAAATACTGAAGACCAGGCCTCGCTGTTTTGCTTCCCGCAGATTCCTCCTCAGTCTGCCATGAGTGTTCTGTGGAGAAAGCTTGAAATCCTTCCAAAATAAAATAAATACAGAGAGAGTATGTGGTTAGTGGGCAAATCTGATTCCTGTTCCGCTCTCCAGCTCTCACCTTCATTCTTTTTCCATAGTTATTGTTTATCTGTAATTTACTCACGGATCTATAAATCCTAACTTATGGTATTGGTTATATCTACTGTACATACAGGCATGGGACCTGTTATCCAGAATGCTGAGGATCTGGAGTTTTTACGGATTAGGGATCTTTCTGTAATTTGGATCTTCATACCTTAAGTCTACTAGAAATGTAAATATTAAATAAAGCCAATAGGCTGGTTTTGCCTCCAATAAGGATTAATTATATCTTAGTTGGGATCAAGCGCCTGTTTTATTATTACACAGAAAAAGGAAATCGGTTTGAAAAATCTGGATTATTTGGATAAAATGGAGTCTATGGGAGACGGCCTTTCCATAATTCGGAGCTTTCTGGATAACAGGTTTTTGGATAACGGATCCCATACCTGTATTACTTATATGTACTGTATATACAGGTATGGGACCTGTTATCGAGAATGCTCGGGACCTGGGGTTTTCCAGATACTGGATCTTTCCATAATTTGGATCTTCATACCTTAAGTCTACTAGAAAATCCTGTAAACATGAAATAAACCCAATAGGCTGGTTTTACCTCCAATAAGGATTAATTATATCTTAGTTGGGATCAAGTACAAGCGTCTGTTTTATTATTACAGAGAAAAAGGAAAGGTTTTAAAAAATCTGGATTATTTAGATAAAATGGAGTCTATGGGAGGCGAACTTTCCATAATTTGGAGCTTTCTAGATAATGGGTTTCTGGATAACGGATCCCATACCTGTAGTAGTTATATGTACTGTATATACTATTCTATTACTGTGATTTCCAGCCTGTTGGTACAGTGGTTATTGGTGTAGAGCTGAGGTTGATTCCAGCCAGGGCACTGCATGGAGTTCCTATAGACTCCCAGTAATGGAACTAGAGTTGGGCCCCGGTACAGGCCGCACAGCCGGCCCCTCCACCCCCCTCCAGATCTAATTTTCTAGGTGACTACAAGGGGTGCAAATCGATGGAGGGCCCCCCGGGGGTGCAGGCCCTGGAACAATAACACCCGGTATTTCCGCCACTCCCTGTACTTTCGTGACTTTCCTCTCCAGACTCCAAAGTGCGGAAGTACTGGAAGACATGGCAGGTTTGACAAAGGGGGCAAAGCCCCAAAATGTTTCACTTCCGCATTAAAAAATTGCAAGAGTTCGTCCTGCAGCTACAAGCGTTGGTGCCGGTGAGCTTCTTGTGCGTATGTATTGGGAGGTTGTTGTATCCTCCATCACTGAGCACCAACCCTACCAAGTACTATATAATAAAGGGATGAGAGTGCCCCTCTGGTATTGCCTTTAGTAAGGACTGCATTGGTGATCCACTCGTCTCCTGATGAGATTCCATAGGCCTCTGTTATGATCCAACTGTTGGTCCGGACTGAACTATTGGATCAGCTCAATTTGGCCCAGCATGTAGGCGGGTTAAGCCACCAAACGAGCAGATCTTTATGTTTTATAGTTTTATGCAGTGTCGGACTGAGGTGTCCAGGGCCTGTGGGGTATGCCACTTCAGGGGTCCCCCAGTCACAAACTCCTCCATATGTTACCCAGATGCCGCCCAGGGCTGGATTTACATAACGGGCGCCCCTAGACCCGCTGCCGTTCGTCACCTCTGTCCCCTCCCTTTAAGTCGCGCAAATTTTCATCATCAGGACTGGAGCAATGGGGGTTGTTGCACAGAAAATTAAAAAACTGATCATATCTCCTGTACATCCCCAGTGTCTCTGAACTAATGTGAGTCTGGTTGGGCTTCATGCTGCCCCCTAAAATCCTGCTGCCCTTGGTCCGGCCTTTGGTGGCCTCTCCATAAATCTGGGCCTGATGCCGCCACTACCCTGGTGTAAACCACACGGCTATTAACATTAAAGGGGAACTATTGCAAAAATGAAAATGTAATATAAGCTTCATCATACTGAAAAAAGACATTTTCTCAATATAATCAACGAAATATTCTGCACCATTTCTGAAATAATCAAGTTTATCTTCACTATTCCTCTCTCAGCATCTGTTTCTCTTCATTCTGTCTTCATGCAGCAGTTGGGTGTCAGATATTCACTGACAGTTACATCCAATATATCTTATAGGGGGGCTCCTTTTGCCTAGAACATGTATTAGAGCTCACTCTATTAAACTCACCAGACATCATGTCTCTCTACATGCAGAATTTGTGCAAAAGGCAGTTATTTTGTTACATTTTGTTTGAACCTTAGAAACCTTAATAATGAGATTTTTCAAGGCCCCCTTAGTTGCCTCGCTGTTGTAGCAAAAAGTCTAGGTTGCGATTCAAGGAGAGTCGGTGTGATCTTTAGCTGTGCCCCTTAACGAATGTGGTAAAACCTGTCGACGGTTGAAAATAGAATTCGAGGCATACTAGAACCTGACGCTTTTGTTAGCTCTCCACGTTACACGGAACGTATGTGAAGCTGGGTTACATTTTTCCTTACAAGTGTCGGCTCGGGTTTCCATAGCCATCTGGCCACATAGCGGTTCATTTATGATTTGCTGAAAAACATGTCATATATTTCAGATGAACGATATGTTGGTAGCATTAAAAAAAAAATTGATAAAGAGGCAACTCAGTGAGAAAAATCTTGACGTGACGTCCGTTAAAGAAAAAATAAGAAAAAATAAATCGGCTTACGCGTTTGCTGGCGGGTTGGTAGCCGCACTCGAAATGCAACATCATCGCAACATTTTAATAATTGATTGTCCTCGTTGCCTCATCATTGAAATGAATCTCCACTTGATTAAATATCTATTTCTAGTGATGGGCGAATTTGCGCCGTTTCGTCGGAAAATTAGCGAATTTCCCGCAAAATTCCCAAAATGGCGAAAAATCCCCGAAATGACGCCGGCACCCGATTTTTTGACACCGGCGAATTTTTGCCAGCAAATGTTCGCGCCCATTTCACGAATTTATTCGCCGGCGGCAAATCGCACAAATTCGGCGCGAATTGGCACCTGGCGAATAAATTTGCCCATCACTATCTATTTCTATTATTTCCTTAATGAGCAAAGACCCAGCAATAAATATTACATACAGTCATTGCATAAAGGATCTTGAGATCCAATTGCACTGCCATTAAATGCATTATATATATATATATATATATATATATATATATATATATATATATATATATATATATATATATATATATATATAACCATAATGCTTGCTTTAGCCACTTTACGGAGGCTGCAAGTTGCTAAGGTTAACTGCTACATTCTCCAAGAAGGTTGTATCTTTTTTTAAAGGGATACTGTCATGGGAAAAAAAATGTTTTCAAAATGAATCAGTTAATAGTGCTGCTCCAGCAGAATTCTGCACTGAAATCCATTTCTCAAAAGAGCAAACAGATTTTTTTATATTCAATTTTGAAATCTGACATGGGGCTAGACATATTGTTAATTTCCCAGCTGCCCCCAGTCATGTGATCTTGTGTTAGGAGCTGCTATCTGGTTACCTTCCCATTGTTCTTTTGTTTGGCTGCTGGGGGGGAGGGCTGATATCAGTCCAACTTGCAGTACAGCAGTAAAGAGTGATTGAAGTTTATCAGAGCACAAGTCACATGACTGGGGCAGCTGGGAAACTGACAATATGTCTAGCCCCATGTCAGATTTCAAAATTGAATATAAAAAAAATCTGTTTGCTCTTTTGAGAAATGGATTTCAGTGCAGAATTCTGCTGGAGCAGCACTATTAACTGATGTGTTTTGAATTTTTTTTTTTTTTCCCATGACAGTATCCCTTTAAGGAAACATCTGTTATCCAGAAAACCCCAGGTCCCAAGCATTCTGGATAAGATACTGTAGTATAAAACAATGAATAACATAAACTTGACAGTTTTTTTAACATATTTATTCTAGTACTTTAATAATGTTATATCTCTATTCAGTAATTTATGTTTTGCCCAATAAATAAATAAATACTGGGAAATCATTCACTGCGCTTATGCTTTCCTGGAGACGTATCGGATTCAGGGCAAACGCTCAGATTCGGGGAGATTAGCTGCCCGGCGACAAATCTCCTCTTCTTCGGGGCGACTAATCCCCCCGAACTGCCTTCCACCGGCTAAAATCTAAATTGCAATCTGAGCGCTTCGTTTTCCGAAGTCGCATGAAGTTTCCTTGTGAGGCAACTTCGGGCGACTTTGTAAAATGAAGCGCTCCGAGTACCATCCCGCTGGCGACTTACATTCTAGCCGGCAAGAGACAGTTTGGGGAGATTAATCACCCCGAAGAAGAGGAGATTTGTCGCCGGGCAGCTCCCCGAATCTGAGCCTTAAGCAATAATAGAATTGAATAGACTTGACTATATTTATGTTTCCCCAGTAATTATTGCTGTGAAAAGCCCTGGAGGTTTATATGTAATAGTAATACAGGCTAAAAAATTAGGAGCCATCGGTGAAATTCGAGGAACCCACATTAAAAGGCTCCTGGGAATTGTGTGGCCTACAAACAATCTATTTTAACGTTGACTCGGAGCTCATTACTGAAGGCATGGATCACATTCTGCGCTACTTATAAAAGGCGTAAGCAGGAATATTCCTTTAATTGCAGCAATGTGATATAATAGCGAAAGAGCAGGTAACAAATAATAACAGCGTTACAGGCTTTTCCCTCGTATTCTACGTCTACAGAGTTAAAAGGAAACTTATGTTTCACAAAAGTGATTATTCATAAAGTTTGGGCAAATGATCATTTAATTACCAAACACGTTGCCAAGTCTAAATACAGAAACGTTTCCAGAAAAAAACATCGGCAAACGGCCAAATTCCTAAAGGGGCGAGCGGGGAAAATGATGGCAAAGTGAATGCGCAACTAGACTTCCCGTTTTAAAAAAATGGCAATAATTTAAAATTAATCGACTTATGCGTTAACAGGAGAAATCAAGGAAATCACGGTCAATTTCAGTCATTTTTGTTCCACGGTCCAAGATGGTTTCAGACAAGATTTAATATTGTTTTAACCTGATTTTATTATTGTCAAAAAAAATGCCGTATAGTAGCCTTGAACTCAAAATGAAATTTGGATTAAGAGAGTTTTTACCTTTATGATGTAGACTGTGATATCCTGGGAAATTTTGCAATTGGGTTTCATGTTTTAATTATTTGTGGTATTTGAGTTATTTAGCTTTTTTTTCCAGCAGTTCTCCAGTTTGCCGTTTGAGCAGTCTGGTTGCTAGGGTCCACATTACCCTAGAAACCATGCTTTGATTTCAATATGAGACTGGAATTTAAATACGAGAGGACCTGAAAAGAAAGATGAGTCATAAAAAGCCTCATAGAGCAATTGTTTTCTAGATGGGGGGGGGGGGGGTCAGTGACCCCTATTTGAAAGCTGGAAAGATTCAAAAGTAAAAGGCAAATCGTTTAATGACTATATAAAAAAAAAATAATGAAGACCAACTGAAAAGTTGCCATTCTGTAACATTCTAAAAGTTAACCTAAAGGTGAACCAACCCCTTTTGACCTTACCAAAGTCACCTTTTTCCCTATGTCTCGGCCACTAAAACGTATTTAGTCGAATAATTTGCTCCATCGTCAAACATTTGCTTTCATCAGTCTAACGCTCTTGTAGTTAAAGGAGAAGGAAAGGCTAAAATTAAGCTTTATCAGAAAGGTCTATATAAATACACCAGTAACCCCTCAAAGTAATGCTGCTCTGAGTCCTCTGTCAAACAGCACATTTCTTTCCTTCTATTGTGTACTCATGGGCTTCTGTATCAGACTAACTGTTTTCAGCTTAAAGGAAAACTATACCCCCAAACAATGTAGGTCTCTATAAAAAGATATTGCATAAAACAGCTCATATGTAAAATCCTGCTTCATGTAAATAAACCATTTTCATAATAATATACTTTTTTAGTAGTATATGCCATTGGGTAATCATTTTTAATTTATTTTAAAAAATAAGGTAAGCCCCCTGGGATCGTAGGATTCACTGTACTCACAAACAAACCAACAAACCATACATGTTAGGTCACATGAGCCAATTAACAGACAGAGTTGTGTCTTTTGCTTCCTCACTTCTTCCTGTTACAGTTAGAGCTGCAGTATTTCTGGTCAGGTGATCTCTTCCTGTTACAGTTAGAGCTGCAGTATTTCTGGTCAGGTGATCTCTTCCTGTTACAGTTAGAGCTGCAGTATTTCTGGTCAGGTGATCTCTTCCTGTTACAGTTAGAGCTGCAGTATTTCTGGTCAGGTGATCTCTTCCTGTTACAGTTAGAGCTGCAGTATTTCTGGTCAGGTGATCTCTTCCTGTTACAGTTAGAGCTGCAGTATTTCTGGTCAGGTGATCTCTTCCTGTTACAGTTAGAGCTGCAGTATTTCTGGTCATGTGATCTCTTCCTGTTACAGTTAGAGCTGCAGTATTTCTGGTCAGGTGATCTCTTCCTGTTACAGTTAGAGCTGCAGTATTTCTGGTCAGGTGATCTCTTCCTGTTACAGTTAGAGCTGCAGTATTTCTGGTCAGGTGATCTCTTCTTGTTACAGTTAGAGCTGCAGTATTTCTGGTTTAGGTGATCTCTTCCTGTTACAGATAGAGCTGCAGTATTTCTGGTCAGGTGATCTCTGAGGCAGCACACAGACCATCACGAAATGGTGGCTCAAGGCAAGAGATGTAAAAGGGCAATATTTACTTTAATATATATTCCAGTTTGGTAAGATTCTTTAAAATGCCACTTAATATGATATGAACTATCTGTTGCTTAAGTGTTCATTTTGGGGATATAGTTTTCCTTTAAACCTCCGGGCCTAGGGCTTGAGCATGCTCAGTTTGCTCCTCTCCCCCTCCCTGCTGTAATCTGAGCCCAGAGCTATGAGTGAGCAGGGAGAGACTCAGGCAGGAAGTGATGTAACAACAAGCTAATATGGCAGCCGCTATCCTAAACAAACAGAGAGTTTCTAGAGCTTTTTACTCATGTATGGTAAAGCATTCTGCAGAATAAATATAGTGTTATAGCTTGTACTATTGTGGCTAATCTATTGGCAATAAACTGATTCGATATCTTTCCTTCTACTTTAACTGGTGATCACTTCATACTTCATAATCCCCCTTAGCCCAAAGCTGTTGAATATTCAGTGTACTCTTATGGTCTGAGGCTGGATTATATCACAATTATGATGTCATACAGGGAAGTCTCGTGAGACCATGGGCAAACTTGGGGCCATAAAAGTGCATTTTAGGGCCACATCTGGTTCACAGACGGCCCTGCCTTTCCGAAATGCATTGTGTAAATATCCTGAGCATGTTCACCTGTAATAATTCTATATATGAGCAATTATTTAATTTTAAGCATTATATTATACTATTTTACTTGCAAAAAATCTATCCTTTTTATGTGCCGTTCTAGTCATGTTGTGACTTTTCCTGAAAGAAATATACCATAAAGTTTATTTACTGGACTGTAAAATATGCACAGAGAGACGGAGCCTGGGCTATAACTCCCTTATCACTTGCACAGAGAATGTTGAGCCTCAAAAGAATTAATTAAAAGACGGTCAAATGCACAAACCATTACTCCCCCCTTTTTTCTCCATACAAATAAATTACATTCATTCCATGTTTTTTCCTTATTTTCTCTGTGATTCAGCAACGTGAAATAATGAATAAATCCCAGGACGGAATCCATGCTCAGCTCATCCATCCCTGTGCTGTGGGTGCTTGGGGCATATGGGGAGATGAAGTGAGTCATCGGGGGTCAGCTGACCCCTCGGATTTGGTGCCAGATTAGCGCTGAGCAACTCGTTCAGCCCTTCAGGGTGACAGATTTACTGTTACTTGTGCGCACTGATTAAATCAATGGGAAGAAAACTGCGAAAATTGCACAGCGTGCTCATAGGAATGTATTTTGCCTTTAGTCTCTAGCTATAAAAACCCGGTCACTTTCTCATATAAATTTTCTAATAAATGAAACATAACGGCTGTGTGCATAAAAGCATGTGTATAAATAGGCTCTGTTTGTCTGCCTGGGCACATACTATAGACTGTCCATGAATATTCCATTAGAAAACCTGCTGTTATACATTGGGTTTTATACTATAATACATATCACTTGTAGTCTTTGGGAGTTTCTAGCAGGAGTAATTGTCCTGGGCTCTCCACATAGTGGCACCAACAGTGCGAGCAGCAGTTACTAAAGGAACATTCAATAATGCACCACAAATTTATATTTTGACTGAGCAGCAGCAAGAAAGGTGTTGGGACTGTGGGATAGCAGGTATAGTAGGGAGAGATGGTGCCTATAGTAACAGTGGGATAATAGTCTCTGGGAAGGGAGTGTGACTGTGGGATAGCAGGTATAGTAGGGAGAGATGGTGCCTATAGTAACAGTGGATAATAGCCTCTGGGAAGGGAGTGTGACTGTGGGATATCAGGTATAGTAGGGAGAGATGGTGTCTATAGTAACAGTGGGGATAATAGTCTCTGGGAAGGGAGTGTGACTGTGGGATAGCAGGTATAGTAGGGAGAGATGATGCCTATAGTAACATTGGATAATAGTCTCTGGGAAGGGAGTGTGACTGTGGGATAGCAGGTATAGTAGGGAGAGATGGTGCCTATAGTAACAGTGGGATAATAGTCTCTGGGAAGGGAGTGTGACTGTGGGATAGCAGGTATAGTAGGGAGAGATGTGTCTATAGTAACAGTGGGATAATAGTCTCTGGGAAGGGAGTGTGACTGTGGGATAGCAGGTATAGTAGGGAGAGATGGTGTCTATAGTAACAGTGGATAATAGTCTCTGGGAAGGGAGTGTGACTGTGGGATAGCAGGTATAGTAGGGAGAGATGGTGCCTATAGTAACAGTGGATAATAGTCTCTGGGAAGGGAGTGTGACTGTGGGATATCAGGTATAGTAGGGAGAGATGGTGCCTATAGTAACGGTGGATAATAGTCTCTGGGAAGGGAGTGTGACTGTGGGATAGCAGGTATAGTAGGGAGAGATGGTGCCTATAGTAACGGTGGATAATAGTCTCTGGGAAGGGAGTGTGACTGTGGGATAGCAGGTATAGTAGGGAGAGATGGTGCCTATAGTAACAGTGGGATAATAGTCTCTGGGAAGGGAGTGTGACTGTGGGATAGCAGGTATAGTAGGGAGAGATGGTGCCTATAGTAACGGTGGGATAATAGTCTCTGGGAAGGGAGTGTGACTGTGGGATAGCAGGTATAGTAGGGAGAGATGGTGCCTATAGTAACGGTGGGATAATAGTCTCTGGGAAGGGAGTGTGACTGTGGGATAGCAGGTATAGTAGGGAGAGATGGTGTCTATAGTAACAGTGGGATAATAGTCTCAGGGAAGGGAGTGTGACTGTGGGATAGCAGGTATAGTAGGGAGAGATGGTGTCTATAGTAACAGTGGATAATAGTCTCTGGGAAGGGAGTGTGACTGTGGGATAGCAGGTATAGTAGGGAGAGATGGTGTCTATAGTAACAGTGGGATAATAGTCTCAGGGAAGGGAGTGTGACTGTGGGATAGCAGGTATAGTAGGGAGAGATGGTGTCTATAGTAACAGTGGATAATAGTCTCTGGGAAGGGAGTGTGACTGTGGGATAGCAGGTATAGTAGGGAGAGATGTGTCTATAGTAACAGTGGATAATAGTCTCTGGGAAGGGAGTGTGACTGTGGGATATCAGGTATAGTAGGGAGAGATGGTGTCTATAGTAACAGTGGATAATAGTCTCTGGGAAGGGAGTGTGACTGGGATAGCAGGTATAGTAGGGAGAGATGGTGCCTATAGTAACAGTGGATAATAGTCTCTGGGAAGGGAGTGTGACTGTGGGATAGCAGGTATAGTAGGGAGAGATGGTGTCTATAGTAACAGTGGATAATAGTCTCTGGGAAGGGAGTGTGACTGTGGGATAGCAGGTATAGTAGGGAGAGATGGTGCCTATAGTAACAGTGGATAATAGTCTCTGGGAAGGGAGTGTGACTGTGGGATAGCAGGTATAGTAGGGAGAGATGGTGTCTATAGTAACAGTGGATAATAGTCTCTGGGAAGGGAGTGTGACTGTGGCATAGCAGGTATAGTAGGGAGAGATGGTGCCTATAGTAACAGTGGATAATAGTCTCTGGGAAGGGAGTGTGACTGTGGGATAGCAGGTATAGTAGGGAGAGATGGTGTCTATAGTAACAGTGGATAATAGTCTCTGGGAAGGGAGTGTGACTGTGGGATAGCAGGTATAGTAGGGAGAGATGGTGCCTATAGTAACAGTGGATAATAGTCTCTGGGAAGGGACTGGAAGAGCAGGTATAACAGGGGGAAATCTTGCTTGTGGCAGTGGGAGTAACAGATGCTGTGAGATACAACAGGCCTTTAGTTTAGTACTAGCCTAGGGCACTTCACTTCTCCTCCCTACCCACTGAGAGTGAAAAGCTCTTGTAAGGTGCTGGTAACTGTAGTTTAACAACCACTTAAGCACGTTGGGCTATTTATAGTTGTTTTGGCCTGAGGTGACCACTAAAGATGGTCCTGTAGTAGATTATGTGGTAGAAATAAAGAGACAATTATACAGCCTCAGTAAATCAGTAATAAAGTAATTCACCCATCACTGTTCGTGTCATATAGATCTTATTTTTTTTTTCCTAATCTGCCCTTTTGATTGGATAAGTGATGGTTCTAAAATGTTCTGGTCTCCCCTATAATGGCTCAGCATTAAAGGGGAAGTAAACACAAATACAAAATTATAATTCGCTATCCAATATTCATTTTTCAATGATTTTATTGTTATCTGTCAGTGTAATTGCTACTGAAGTCAATATGTTTATGCCCCTTTGCTATTCTCTGCACTGCTGGTCCTGACTACATGTGCCATTAACACATCGTAACAATTTAACTTTTTAAGCCAAGACAATGCCTTGCATGCAGAACATGCAGAGCATTGTGGGAAATGGAACCTTGTGCAAATGGAAGCTGACTGCTGAATTCTTTCAGGGGTACATGTAGTCAGGACGAGCAGTGGTAATTGCTTTTACCAATAATAATAAATCATGAAAAAGCTTAGGGGTAAATTTATCAAAAAGTGAAGTTAATAGTGAAGTTCCGCCTCTAGAGTGAAATTCCGCCACTCTCCATTCATTTCTATGGGATTTTTAAGGCGTATTTATCAAAGGGTGAACTTTCACTTTCACCCATTGATAAATACGCCTTTCAAAATCCCATAGAAATGAATGGAGAGTGGCGGAATTTCACTCTAGTGGCGGAACATCACTATTAACTATACTTTTTGATAAATATACCCCATAGAGTTAATTTTGCGGTTATTATGCAAAAAGTTATAGTTGGGTTTACTGCCCCTTTGTAGGGATTCTGTCATAATTTTTATGATGTAGTTTTTATGTCTAAATGACACTGTTTACACTGCAAATAATTCACTGTACAATATAAAATGTCATTCCTGAAGCAGCAAGTGTATGTAGTTGTAATATTGGTGTGTAGGTGCATCTCAGCTCATTTTGCCTGGTCATGTGATTTCAGAAAGAGCCAGCACTTTAGGATGGAACTGCTTTCTGGCAGCCTGTTGTTTCTCCTACTCAATGTAACTGAATGTGTCTCAGTGGGACCTGGATTTTACTATTGAGTGCTGATCTTAGATCTACCAGGCAGCTGTTATCTTGTGTTAGGGAGCTGCTATCTGGTTACCTTCCCATTGTTCTGTTGTTTGGCTGCTGGGGGGGGTGATATCACTCCAACTTGCAGTACAGCAGTAAAGAGTGACTGAAGTTTATCAGAGCACAAGTCACATGACTGGGGGCAGCTGGGAAACCGACAATATGTCTAGCCCCATGTCAGATTTAAAAAGTAAATATAAAAAAATCTGTTTGCTCTTTTGAGAAACTGATTTCAGTGCAGAATTCTACTGGAGCAGCACTATTAACTGAAAAAAACATGTTTTTTCATGACCGTATCCCTTTAAAGCAGTGATCCCCAACCAGTAACATGTTGCTCTTCGACCTCCCAGTGGCCTCAAAGCAAGGGCTTATATTTTTAATTCCAGGCTTGGAGGCAAGTTTTAGTTGGATAAAAACCAAGTATACTGTCAAACAGAGCCTCTCGTAGGCTACAATACAATGGGCGACCAATAGGCAGTCATAGCCCATATTTGTCATTGCCTGGAACTTTTTGCTTATTTGTGTTGTTCTCCAACTTATTTCTACATTCGATTGTGGCTCTCGGGGTAAAAAAAGTTTGGGGACCCCTGCTCTAATATATGGCCGTGATTTGTTCAATTCGTAGCTGTGATCACTTGTCTTTTAATGGAGGATAGTGCGGCACTGGTTGGTTTGATTCGAGCGGCACTATAAACCCTTGTTTGTTGATTTAGGGATTATTGGAAGAATAGATGATGTTTCGAATGTGTCAGTTCTTGTGTTTCTTGCCCCTTTCTCCCCTTTGTTGACACGTTTGCCATTGGCTGGTCTGAGCCCCGGTGTTTACCTTGACTAACACCATCCTTATATTAGATCTAAAAAGAAGAAACACTTAATAGATATTACAAACACGAGGAAACGTGCGCCATATTATGTTGTATTAAGAGACACAACACTTGATTTATAACTTACGTCAAGTCCCATAAGGCTCCCGGAATGTTTATCCAACTACTGAAAACCACAGGGGGGAAGGGATGGTGTCAGTTCAGCAAAAAAAAACTTCAGAATTTTTTTGTATAAACAAAACCCAACATGTACGGGGCCGATTCACTAACTTCAAGTGAAGGATTCGAAGTAAAAAAACTTCGAATTTCGACGTTTTTTTTGGGCTACTTCGACCTTCGACTACGACTTCGAATCGAAGGATTCGAAGTAAAAATCGTTCAACTATTCGACCATTCGATAGTCGAAGTACTGTCTCTTTAAAAAAAAACTTCGACCCCCTAGTTTGCCATCTAAAAGCTACCGAAGTCAATGTTAGCCTATGGGGAAGGTCCCCATAGGCTTGGCTAACTTTTTTTGATCGTAGGATATTCCTTCGAATCGTTCGATTCGAAGGATTTAATCGTTCGATCGAAGGAATAATCCTTTGATCGTTCGATCGTACTATCTGCGCTAAATCCTTCGACTTCGATATTCGAAGTCGAAGGATTTTAGTTCCTAGACGAATATCGAGGGTTAATTAACCCTCGAGATTCGACCCATAGTGAATCGGCCCCGTAATGTGTATCGTGCTCCATAACTGGAAATATTTTTGTACAAACAATGCAATTTTCCAACTTTATTAGCATGTAATAACCCCTACAATGGCCCTCTTCATCCTCGGCATACAGAGCAACTTCAAGCTGCTATAAAAATACTTATCCTATTATCCAAATGCGTTCGCTTGGCTAAAATGGCACTTTATCATATCCTCACGGCCACGCTTTAATGACGCCTTAAGCTCAGCTATGAAAGGAAAGCTTTAAAAATGGGGCCTCTTTCACGCTGCGGGAGAACACGGATTTCTAACTTCCTGATAGGCTCATTAATCTTTACTGAAATATTTACTCAACTTAATATGTTATTCAAAGGCTCTTATTTTGTGGCTGATATGCCTGTATCATAATATATGGCTGCAAACCAGTATAATAGTATATACCTGTATACAAGTAGGAGACCTGTTATCAAGAATGCTCAAGACCTGGGGCTTTCCAGATAATTATCATTAAATTGGATCTCCATAACTTAAGTTATTAAACTATCAATTAAACCTTTATTTAACCCAATAGGATTGATTTGCTTCCAATAAGAAATTAATAATATCTTCGTTGGGAATAAGTACAAGCTACTGTTTCATTACTACAAGGAAAAAGGACAACATTTATTTTATAATTTGATTATAACGGAGTCTATAGGGGTAAATTTATCAATGAGTGAAGTTTCGCAGCTCACAATTCATTTCAATGGGATTTTGAAAGGCATATTTATCAATGGGTGAAAGTGAAAGTTCACCCTTTGAAAAATACGCCTTTAAAAATCCCATAGAAATGAATGGAAAGTGGCGAAATTTCACTCTAGTGGCGGAACTTCACTATTAACTTCACTCTTTGATAAATATACCCCTATGGGAGATGGCCTTTCTGTAATTTGGAGTTTTCTGGATAACGTGTTGGTTATATATGTCTGTATAATACTATAATATTCCTGGAGGCTTCTATATATATATATATATATATATATATATATATATATATATATATATATATATATATATATTTATAATACACAAAAGCCATGAATATCCTGTAAATTATATCCTTATAAACGGTGAGTTCTGATGTCATCAGTTATAAACGGTGAGTTGTGATGTCATTTCTGTCACATGACTCACTAAACTTGTGTATTATAATAAATAAAGTACCCCCAGTTGCAAAATATGAGGATATTAGAAGTTACCTCGGAGTTCCATGACCTGTATAAAAACACTCATGAAACTCCTCGGTAACTTATAATATCCTTATATTTTACAAGAGGGGGTACCGTATATACTCGAGTATAAGCCGAGTTTTTCAGCCCCCAAAATATGCTGAAAAACTCTACCTCGGCTTATACTCGGGTCAAGCGCAAAAACGGTCGCAGGCGCCTGAGAATAGACGCCGGCGCCCAAGAATAGTCGCCGGCATCCAAGAATATTCGCCGGCGTCCAAGAATGGTCGTCGGCATCCAAAAACGAGACGCCGGCACCTCCAATGTGAGCAGAAACCCTCAATTTTTTGATTGAAACTTACCAGAAGCTGCTGCATTTCTCACCCTAGGTTTATACTCGAGTTAATAAGTTTTCCCAGTTTTTGGAGGTAAAATTAGGTACCTCGGCTTATACTCGGGACGGCTTATACTCGAGTATATACGGTACTTTATTCACTATATATATATATTTAGCCATTGGTTGCCGGCACTAACCTCCGCCATTCGATCATTTCGCCGGGTGCTAGCCCAATTCAATATAAAGTCCAAAAATAAAAGGAAGCACTCACGGCATAAAGGTTGTAAAGGACTTCTAACAACCTTTATGCCGTGAGTGCTTCCTTTTATTTTATATATATATATATATATATATATATATATATATATATATATATATATATACACACACATATGTGCAAGGTAGGTGCTCAGCAAATAAGGCTACAGAAAGGAACCGTTTATTATCATTGTGATGTTACTGGCCCTTTAATAATTTCTATTATAGAATCTTCTCTTAGCCGCACTGGGATTCAGCCATGCGTTATTGCCATGTACCTCTCTATTGTGATAATCTTCAGCGGCTGAATAAATGAAATCTGTTATATTCCAACTTCTTCCAAAACCCCGGTACCTTTTGGGAGTTAGAAATCATCGGAGGAATACGACGACAGATTTGATTTGAGTGCAAATACGCAACATACGTGACATTATTCCCTTTATAATAGTTGAGTATCCACAGCATGCATTTGTTTGCACCTTATGGTGTGGGGTTGATGTCCATTAATACATAGTCCTTCTGCCCAAATCTTTGCTCCCAGGACTCCCATTGTACATCGTTTTGGCCGTAATGGAAAAAGGAAGAGGAAACTCCCTTCTTGCTCTCCGTCTATAAACATTCTGCATAATGGTGGGGCTATGGAGTTTATCATCCAGCTCATCTAGAATGGCTTGCGTTTCTTCCCTTTCATGGCTACATTCCATAGGCCACCTCTCGATAATATGTCATCTAAATAACACTACACTTCACGGATTCATATTTTTATTCGGAGCCCTTCAAGTGGCTAATGGGTGGATATAAACAGTTCCGTGGCAGATTTATCAGTAAGTCCTCTAGTGATTCCCTCCGCATTCTGTGGCTTAAGCTAATGATGCCAATCAGACGATGATGACAGAACGTTATGTTCCTGTGTTGCTCTCCTGCCCAGTCATTTCTATTTACAAAAGAGCCCTAAATGAGTGCTAATGAGTCATAATATTTATTCTGGGCTGTGTAATATGGTGTCTGTATCTCATGGCTGAGCAAACTGGACAAAAAAAATAATAGTTCCCGGAAACTAGTCAGGGGATACTGTCATTCAAATAAATAGGTTTCATAGGTGCCAAAAAAATATTGTGTGGGTGCCAAAAAAATAATGTGCGTTGTAATGGAAAAAGAGGACTAGACAATGATAGACAATCTGGGAGTGGCGTGGGCGTTTGTATATTCTGGTAGTGCAGTGACTGTCTCTGTTTCCATCTTGGTTTAGGACTAGGATCCTAGATACTGAATCAACATCAGAACAGTCTCACTCACTAATGCTGCTCTCACATGGGAAGACTTTCCAGATATTTGATCAGCTACCCAAGAACGATTACATTGAACTGGTGATTAATCATTCAATAAGCTTATTGGTCGCCCACAAACGTCTGTCAATGATCCTACAGTTGGGTCCGAAATTACCAAATTGTATGAATTAATGGTGGATGCTTCTCAGTGGTGCAGCAAGAAGTTAGGGTCCTCATCAATGCCCTTAACCCTATGGAAGATGTCTCATTGAAATCTCCTGATCCACAGAGGATCCTTAATAGTTCTGAGGCCCAGCAGCTTGTAGGATTGTTGTTTACACCGTTATTCCCTACCAGTTATAGACTGTAAGCTCTACAGACAATAACCTTGTATCATTTGATGTCAGGAACTTAAAATATGAAGTATTTGCATGCTTATCATTTATTCACATCTCTTGTACCATTCTCAGCACAGCCCTTGTGAGTACAATAAATGCACTGTAAGAATTCTTGAGCCCTGCATAGTTTATTAGCGCTGTATAAATAAAAACATACAAACGAGGCTAGTGATGAGTTCAGCCAACCTTTAGCTCTTGCATTGCACATATTTTAATCACTAGAACATAGAGCATTCAGTAGATAAGCGGAAGAGGTAGGAAATATGATCTAGAACACATAATTCTTTAAATTAATGAAAAGTCAGATCTTTCCTCAGGACCATTTAAGGCTGTATTAAACATTAAGAGATCAGTTCAGAATATAATAGAGCAGTTACAGTATTGCTTTATGGGTTATAGGTGCATAGAGTCTCTGTATGGCTGAACCCCTTTGGTTTGGTTTACTTATAGGAAACTAACTAAATAATGGGCCCAACTATCCCTTTAAGTAGATCACAACTAAAGGGTTTCTTTTGCTCCCTGTTGCACAGGTTCTTCAAGCTTGTGCTTATCATTCATAGATTCCAGTGCCCCTACCACCATAGAACATGTAGAATGTGTGTCTGACATGAGCTTTATGTCCTGTCTCCTGTTCTTTTATTTCATTTATTCTTCTGTACAAGTCCTTTTATCCTGCAACATATATCTATAAATTGACCCAATACATACATGTTGTTCTATTATGCTTTGGATATGAAAAAAGATTTTATATGAGAGAGAGAGAGAGAGAGAGAGAGAGAGAGAGAGAGAGAGAGAGAGAGAGAGAGAGAGAGAGAGAGAGAGAGAGAGAGAGAGAGAGAGAGAATATGGGATATCAGTCAGTGACTGGCTTATTGGTGTTCTATTCCTACATCAGGGTTATCATATCTCCAGTGAAAGAAAACTCCAAACTGTAACTTACTAATACAGTTTTTTTGTAAAGACCTATAGACGGAGAGATAGAGCCATTGCGGTGCATTGTATAATGTACTGTACACAACTTCAGATATTGTGAAGGTAAAAGCAGTTAACTTTGTGTGGATAGCCACAACCATGACACTTCAGCATTCTGCTCTGCGTTTCTGAATAATTTATTATTGTATTTATAAAGCTTTAGCATATTCTGCAGTACATCACACCAGAAGGCTGTATACACCAAACATACAGATTACATACAAATACTGACTGACGCATGCCCTTTTCATTAAAGCTTACAATCTAAATGGAGAAAGAATAATGAGACTGAAGGTGTTAAAGGAATTGTATCATGATTTTTATGATGTAGTTTTTATTTCTAAACTGTTTACACTGCAAATAATTCACTGTACAATATAAAATGTCATTCCTGAAGCAGCAAGTTTATTTAGTTGTAATATTGGTGTGTAGGTGCATCTCAGCTCATTTTGCCTGGTCATGTGATTTCAGAAAGAGCCAGTACTTTAGGATGGAACTGCTTTCTGGCAGCCTGTTGTTTCTCCTACTCAATGTAACTGAATGTGTCTCAGTGGGACCTGGATTTTACTATTGAGTGTTGTTCTTAGATCTACCAGGCAGCTGTTATCTTGTGTTAGGGAGCTGCTATCTGGTTACCTTCCCACTGTTCTGTTGTTAGGCTGCTGGGGGGAAGGGAGGGGGTGATATCACTCCAACTTGCAGTACAGCAGTAAAGAGTGATTGAAGTTTATCAGAGCTCAAGTCACATGACTGGGGGCAGCTGGGAAACTGACAATATGTCTAACTCCATGTCAGATTTCAAAAGTAAATATAAATAAATATATTTTACAGGTGGCTCCTGTTAATTGTGCTTAATATATCTGGCAGTTGTTACACAAATAATATGCACTACTTTTACATACCTTTACCTCCACCACCTTCTGATGCTGGGGGCCCCAGAGCACATTTCTTCTCTTCTTAAAACTTGGCCTTGAGTTGAGAATGTAGAAATTAAACACATGGGCTAAGTGAGTGTAGCAACACCGTTTTTTATAAACGGAGGTGGAATTCGACATTTGCTGCTTGAGCGCTCGTATAATGTGGCAGTAGCTGTGAGAAAAGAGGAGCCGAGCAGCTCAGAGCAAACACAATGAGAATGCAATGAATCGGAATGCCTCGCAGATCGTAGCAGAATCAGAATTTTCCAGCAAGGAAAAGCTTTTCATGGTGAATTAAGGGGCGGAGGAAGAAAAATGGTGATGAAAAAGAAAAAGAAAGAAAAGGTGCAGATCACAAAGACGCTGGACTTCTGAGGATTTAAGAACCTTCGCTAAATCTATGCAGAATACAATACGTGGATAATTGAATTAAACAAAGCTGAATAAATCAGCAGAGCTCATTAAAAGATAGTGAATATACTGTATATGTTGTTGCAGAAAAAGAAAAAAGAACACAGTTGCCCTCGTAGCTCGATGCACTTCTTCAGTTACGTTCCGCGATCTCAATCAGATTAATCAACACATATTTTAGCTCGTTATCTCCAGATCTTCTATTAATTACAAGTCAGATCACCAGTAGTTGGGGGACAACGTAAATAGAACGTGTTTGCCCTGGAGATGTCACTCCTCAGATCTGATGCGAGATCTCAAGAGTCCCAGGGGTTTGTGGAGGCCTCCCACATGTCTTGCTGCTCTTTTCTTCAATTACAGTTAATGCAATCGTTTGCCATTTTCTTCTAATTATACTTTCAAGTGGGATTTGTCGCCCATAGAAAAACATCCTTTTTTTTTTTTACATGTTGAGGCACTAGAGCTTTGTGCCTGGCATTGTATGTCCCGCGGGTGCTGTGTCATTCTTTCAGGAGAGCTCTGAATAAACAAGTCCCTCTTTTGAAAGTGCAGTCGTACAAACCGAAAATGTATGCATTAACTGTTTGCATTCTTAGCATGTGTTCCGGATTACCACCCCCCTTACGGCATACTTCTGGCATGTTACGGAGAACAGATTTGTTATAAAACATTTCCCCTCACAGTCCTCGCATCTCTCTACCAGTCACTGAATCTCCAATACAACTGACAATGTTTAGAATATTCTTGATACCAGAACCTTTCTGGGTATTAATACTGAGATACAGAAGATTAAAAAATAATACCTTTAAAAAACAAAAAAACCCCTATTTATAGAAGTGCTGAAGTAGGGACGTACCACCTGGCACATATTTCAGGCTTGTTCCTAGTGAGTGCGTAAACCCACCATTGTAATTTGATCTTCTTCCCCCCCCCCACCCTTCATAATGATAGAGCTGAAGCCTGAGTTCAAACGTAAAACCAATTACTTAATGTTTTCAAATACTAAATAATTTGTGACAGAGAATAAAGTAGCAGTCTGGTTGAAATTAAAGGTAACGGAGATGGAGAATTATTATTAGGGATGCACTGAATCAACTATTTTGGATTCGGCCGAACCTTCGAATCCTTCGCGAAAGATGCTGGCGAATACCGAGCCGAATCCTAATTTGTATATGCAAATTAGGCATGGGAAGAGGACAACCTTTTTTACTTCTTTGTTTTGTGAAAAAGAGTCACGCGATTTCCCTCAGATTTGGTTCGGCCAGGCAGAAGGATTTGGCTGAATCTGGATCCTGCTGAAAAAGGCCGAATCCTGGCCGCAAGGCTGGGCCGCGTCGAACAGGGGTCCAAGGCAAGCTGGCAGACATGGCGCCGGCTTAGCATGAGCATGCATGCGCAAGGTGCCACTCGTGTACGCAAGAGAGACCATGGTTTTTACTTATTTTTGCGCTTCTGCACATGTGCGAATTGGTGCGAGCGTGTGCATGCACAAATTGCGCAAGCCTGTGTTCGCGCGCATGTGCAGAAGCGCAATAAGAAATGCAAAACCACAGAGAGTCGGGCACAGAGGGAACCGGACTTTGGGGTAGGTGATAGAGTAGGTACTGGCGACCCCCCAGATTTGCGCCCTAGGCACGTGCCTACTCTGCCTACCCTGAATCCTGAATGGACAGACCCGGTTTTGTGGAGAGGCCACCAAGGCCCGGGTCTAGGGTGGCAGGATTTTAGGGGGCGACATGCTGCCCAACCACACCCACATTGGCTCAACAAAAACAGAGGATGCGCAGGAGATACAACTTCCCTTACACCAATCCCCACTGCACTGATCCTGGATTCGGTGCATCCCTAATTATTATGCATTCAGGTCTGCGTATGGTGACCAAGAGGCTCGCATGGATGTTAAAAAAAAAAAAAAAAAGCTCGTTTCTAAAAGCTAATTAAAATCTTTTGGAGTGATAAAGGGAGATCTGGGAGTAGTGTTGTCCTGATTGTTTTCTCTAAGAATTTAATTTACAGCCATTTTTTCCCCTATTTGAATGTTACTTTCAAATTGAGCCAGTGATAAGAACTAACATCTGTTTTGTGTTGAATAGTACAAGAGAGCTCTGCATGGGGCTGAGAGTCCACAGAGCGTGTGAGGCCATTGTTGTTCTTCTCTTTTATTTGTCCTCATGCCTAGTCCATTTGTAGCATCCGGCAAACAGCTGACACATATTGGCTATTATGGACCCCGGCCTAATTGTGTCCCATTCTGAAAAGCTCTTCTATGCGAGTCCTGTGTGATGTATCAGAGACTGAGACTATATAAACGGCGCCGTCAAAAGAGCGCTCTCATTTTGCACTTGCAGAGTAACAGACTGCAGGGCCAGAGGGGTTGTGGATGCTAAATCTATAATCACAATCTAGTAGCTCGCTATTTGCTCCGTCGCTGGGATGTTTCTGTTTTCAATGGTAATTCAGCAGGCAATTATGAGACATCCTTGTACGTTAGCGTAGGGGAAAAAACGCAAACGCAGATCCATTTGGCGGCTTTGCTTTTTAAATTTGCACATTAAATTGTTTCTTGTTAAATATATGCAAGAATGATGTTAAAATTGAATTGAATTGAATTTCCGCAGCCTTCCTGGAGCAGAGACCACGATGATGCAGCTTCGATACGTTCTGGGGGGACGCCGGGACCTTCTAGTGGAGGCCACACGTCACATAGTGGGGACAACAGCAGCGAACAAGGTAGGAAGATGCCACCGATGCCTTGTTCATAAATCAGCATGTTGACTTCAGATTTAATCAGAAACAGAATAATCAGAAGCACACGTTGCACTTAGATTTAGGATAAATAATAGTCATAAGACTCTCGATTTGCTTCCCATTTACACTTAAAGGGGTTGTTTGCCTCTGAGTTAACATTTATGTAGGATGTAGAGAAGGATATTCTGATACAATTTCCAATTGGTTTTCATTTTTTATTATTTGTGGTTTTGGAGTTATTTAGCTTTTTATTCAGCAGCTCTTCAGTTGGCAGTTTGAGCCATCTGGCAGCTAGAGTCGAAATTCCCCTAGCAACCATCCATTGCTTTGTATAAGAGACTGGAATATGAACAGGGACTGAATAGAAAGAGGGGTAATAAAAAGTATCAATCAGCACTATATCTGTAGCCTTAAAAAGAATTTGTTTTTAGAAGGGGTCAGTGACCCCCATTTGAAGGCTGGAAATAGGCAGAAAAACGACCCCTTTAATTTGGAAATTGTTATGGTTACGCTACATGAGTCACGATTGCTTTTTTTTGGCGGAGATTTGCTCATGATTGCCATAAACCCTTGGATTTCCATTATTACAAGTGATGCAAGACAATTCCCAGTGGTTAAAACAACACCGAGGGGCAGATTTATCAAAAGTCGTAGTGAAAATTCAAATTTAAAAAATTTGAATTTTGAGCTGATTTTTGTGTATTTCGACTAGGGAATAGTCCAAATTCGATTCAAATTTGAAAATTCGCCATCTAAAACCTGCTGAATTGCTGTTTTAGCCTACGGGGGACCTCCTATAACCCCATTGGAGTCAATTGATTTAAAAATCTAAGTTTTTTTTTTGAAAAACTTTGAATCGAATTCGATCAAATGCGCTATTACTTCGAATCGTACAATTCGAATTTGAATGAAAATGGACCTATTTGGCCACAAAACCTTCGATTTTATTTCAGTTGGTCTTTTTGAATTTTGAAGTTTTTCAAATTTGAAATTCATCCCTTGATAAAAATGCTCCTGGAAGTTTCAACAGAGGAGAAAAGACCTTTCCTCTTAAACACAGTCATTTCTTTTAGGGGCAGATTTATCCAGGGTCGAATTTCGAAGTAGAAAAATTCGACGATCGAATTGGAATACTTCGACTTCGAATATCGAAGTTGAAGTTTTTTTTACATTGAATTTGGCCATTTGCGGTCGAAGTAAAATCGTTTGATCGAACAATGAAATCCTTCGATTCAAAGTATTTTATCCATCCATCGAACGATTTTTCTTCGACTTCAAAAACCTTAGAAAAATGCTCTAGAAGGTCCCCATAGGCTAGCATAGCACTTCGGCAGGCTTAATTTGGCGAAGTATTGAAGTCGACTTTTTTTTTAAAGAGACAGTACTTCAATTATCGAATGGTCGAATATTCCAACGATTTTACTTCGAAACGAATTTGAAGTCAAATTCGTAGTATCCTATTCGATGGTCGAAGTATCCAAAAAAATTACTCTGAATTTCGAATTTTTTTACTTTGAAAATTCCCTCGAATTCACTTCGACCCTTGATAAATCTGCCCCTAAATTTTAAAGGTGCTATAGAAATACCCCCCAACATGACATGTGAGTGGATGATTATGAGTTGTGCTACAGGAGGGATTCAGTGCTCCTCTTATTTAATTTGTTTGCTTAATATTTATTTGGTTTGACTCTATATAGCTTTTTTTTTTAACGTGAGTGTTGTAATTAGTATTTTGTGCCCTTTCTCTGCTTTGTGAGTGTTTATTGTGTTGCTAGAAAAGAGCATGAATTTAGGGGCCACAACGTTTTTCAGGACCTTTGTAACTATAGGAGGACCTCACTATAGTTCTGTACAATGATTCACTGGGATACCCATTAAATGTCTTTAGATAAATTGAAATCATGGGATCTGAAGATATCTTGCCATTTATGGAATATGCATGATTATAAGGGTAGTTTGCTTATAGTTATGGTTAACTAGTTGCTCTGCACATGCCTACCTTCTGATAATACTTCTATAATACTGAGCAATTCTGCCAGGTTTTAGTCCCTACTTAGAAGAACATTCCGTTGTTTTACTGGAGTTGTCCTGTGCCCTTGTTTTCATATTAAAACCATTTCTGGACCAAGAAGCTACAGCATCATGAGATGTTTTCATTAAAATGTAGACATACAGTAGTTGGTGCAAAATTTGCACCTGGATTAGTTACCCATAGCAATCCATGTGATGCACGAATTTCTCCCGTTTCACGGGAAAATACGTGAATTTCCAGCGAAAATTGAGAAACAGGGAAAAATTTGTGAAACTCAAAAATTGGTGACCACATTGGTGCCGGCGTTAAAGTCAATGGGCGTCTGAATAGTGTTGGCGAATTTTTGCAAATTTATCGGCGGCGAAACGTGGATTTGCCAGAAATTCACTAGTTATGAGCAGGTAATCCGTAGGTCCAACTTGCTGGTTGTTTGCTATGAGTTCCTTCTCCCGGTACAAACTGTGTAATAAGTGATGTAAGTAAGAATCAAGAGTTTCTATCATCAACGCACCTATTGACAGATACCAATGTGTTTTATGTTTCATCTGTTTGGCAAATGGAAGGAATTGCAGCTTTATTTATTTATTACAGTTCAAATGGTAAAAACTTGAGGTTTTTTTTTTTACTATAAAATTTGACATTTTTTGTGGAAAAAAACCTCAAATTTTTGCGAGATTTATTATTAGGGATGCACCAAATCTGCTATTCGGGATTCGGCCGAATCCTTGGTGAAAGATTCGACCGAATACCAAACCGAATCTGAATCCTAATTTGCATATGCAAATTAGGGGCAGGAAAGGAACAAGTGGAACAAATTCTTCTTTTGTGACGAAAAGTCACATGATTTCCCTACTTGCCCCTAATTTGCATATGCATATTCGAATTTGGTTCGGCCAGGCACAAGGATTCGGCCGGATAATGCTGAAAAAGGCCAAATCCTGGCTGAATCCTGGATTCGGTGCATCCCTATTTATTATACCCCGAGGCTGTAAAAAGTCAGAATCCGAAAATGCTCCATCTTCGACCTGTTGAGGTCTCGTAGAAGTCAATGGCAAAGATCCTATTTGCAATTTGAAGATACTATTGTCAGCGCTAATTCAAACATTTCGGGCTTTTCTGCTGATTTCCCCCAAAAATTGGGAATTCAGATTTTTCCCGCAACAATCAGTAAAAGTTGTGGTTTTCGTGTGACAAAAGTTGCGGTTTTTGTCGATCCGATTTATTCATGGTTTTTAAATGATAATTAAGGGTAAATCGTTGATTCTAGTTTGGTCGGATTGTTTAAAATTAATTAATCAGAAAAATTCAGATTTTAGTAAATAATCCCTAAATGTGGGTTAAAGTCACATTTAGGGGCAGATTTATTAAGGGTCAAATTTCAAATTTCGAAATTCAAATTCAAAAAGACCAACCTAAATGAAGTAAAAATGTTTTTTTCGATCTAATAGGTCCATTTTTGATTGAATTCGAATTGAAGGAATAGCGCATTCGATCGAATTTGATTCGAAGTTTTTCCATAAAAAAAACCTTTGCTTTTTCAAAATCCACGAATTGACTCCAAATAGGTTCTAGGAGGTCCCCCATAGGCTAAAACAGCAATTCGCCAGGTTTTAGACGGTGAATGGCCGTAGTCAAATTTTTAAAGAGACAGTACATGATAAATTTCAATATTCAAATTGTAAAAATTTTTTTTTCAAAAATTCGAATGGAATTTGGACTATGCCCTAGTAGAAGTACACAAAAATTAGCTTGACATTCTAATTTTATAAATTTACATTTTCACTTCGACCTTGGATAAATCTGCCCCTTAATGCCTCATGTCTAGATTATTAAGGGCTGTCCTTAAAGCGACAAAGTCTTATTTTTATTCAACAACCCCCCAAGAGCTTTCAGATGTGAAGGCTGCAGGTGGAATAACCCTGATATAAACTTTTACTCTCGCCCTTCTGCAGATATAGCTGCAGTGACATTCCAGAAAATTGAGAGAAAGCCCATTAAAGAGGCGCAGTGGGGTACCCTTTCTTATACTCTGCATTGAATTTCGGCTCTACGGGGCCCCACAAAGAGTGCTCACCCCCCAATGCTTTAGGTTTCAGATCAGCTCTTTGTTGCAGCAACTGAATTGGAAGGTTCATTGGGATTCAATTGTACAAATGTCTCTGGGACAAAGTCACTTGTGTGAATCTTTTATTGATTGCGCAATTGTGTATAATGCGACTACACAGCTCAAGCTCTTATTTGTTTGCTGCATTGCTGCTCATATGGATCTAAAAGCATCTCCAGCCGGCAACCAACATGTGCAACTTAATGAGGGCTGGGCGCATTTTATTTACTTTTGAGTATTATAGGAAAGAAAATGCTCAAGTCCAAATATATAAATATTGCAGGTTTTTCTCCTTTAGGAACAGTTTTACCTGCGTGTTTTATGTAATTGATGGTCTTGTTCTTTCATATTCACATTATACCAACAGGGAAGTTGCTTCTTAGGGGCAGATTTATCAAGGGTTGAATTTCGAAGTAGAAAAAACCTCGAAATCCGACCATCGAATAGAATCCTCCGACATTCGAATTCAAAGTCGGAGGATTTTATACATCGTAAGATCGTATTCCAATCGTAGTACGATCGTACTCGGAACGATTCAAACTATTTTATCGTACGATAAAGTTGGCGAAGTATTCAAGTCAAAGTTTTTTTTTTAAAGAGACAGTACTTCGATTATCGAATGGTCGAATAGTCGAACAATTTTAATTCGAATCGAAGGTCGAAGTCGTACTAGCCTATTCGATGGTTGAAGTATCCGAAAAGTACTTTGAATTTTTTTACTTCGAAATTCCCTCGAATTCACTTCGACCCTGCGATCCACTTGGGCACATCGCATTGCAAACAGTCACAGCCCCGATTCATCCAGCAAATTGATGGGATGAAGGATCTTCAGTTCACATGGAGGGCCCTTAAAGTCGTTTCGATGGGCCTCCCTTTCCCCCATGTGATCCTGAGTTTAGAAGGAAATTGGAGCACCCAAACATACCTCCCAACTGTCCCGTTTTTCGCTGGACAGTCCCGATTTTGAAATCTCAACCCGCAGTCTTGAATTGTTACTGAAATGTCACGACTTTCTCTTTGATCTCCAGCCAGAAAAAGATACAAAGTTTCTAAAACTTAATTGGCTTTTGGCAGAGAACCCAGAATACATGGCAGCTGCCCTTAGTCACTTTTGTAACAATTTAAGATAAGAAGAGAAACAATTGTAACTATTTAAGATAAGCAAGTCACTGGGGGAAACTACGGCTTAAAGGGCAATTCACCTTCATTAGCAAAACTGTAATAACATAAAAAACACAGAAATATGTTCAAACTTTCATAACCTGCCAAATTTTGTAAAATGGACATGGTAATTGGGGGGTGGCCACTAAAATGGGCGTGGTCAAAATATTTTCGCCGCATTCCACACACCAAATCTTTTTATCCCTCTTTCTATTAAATGTTGGGAGGTATGTCCAAAGGAAAGCCATACAGGCATGGGGAGAATTTACAAACTCTTTGCAGATAGGACCCCTGCAATGCTAACCATTGAGCTTATACAAGTATGGGACCTGTTATCCAGAATGTTTGGGACCTGGGGTTTTCCGGATAATGGAACTTTCCATAATTTGGATCTTCATACCTTAAGTCTACTAGAAAATCATATAAACATGAAATAAAGCCAATAGGCTGGTTTTGCCTCCAATAAGGATTAATTATATCTTAGTTGGGATCAAGTACAAGCGACTGTTTTATTATTACATAGAAAAAGGGATAATTTTTAAAGATTTGGATTATTTAATTATGGAGTCTATGGGAGACAAGCCTTTCTGTAATTCAGAACTTTCTGGATAACGGGTTTCCGGATAACGGATCCCGTATCTGTACCAAAGAACTGGGGAACATGGATATAATGACTTTGTGTCGTTGCACAACGTCTCTTGGGCTGGGCCCCGGTGGGAAATCCCCAGACAGCTCTATAGGAATCATCATCAAGTAAAAAGAAAAATGAGAAGGAGAAACGGGAATGTATTATAAAACACGGCTCATCGATGATATCAGATTGGTTGTTGGTTTTCTATTCCAAGAATGAAATGTTTGGAGTTTGAGCGGTGAATTCCTGCAAACCAAAGTCTATCCCACACGCTATTAAGGGAATCTCAAGGTAGTTGTGCAGCCAACAGAATTCTGGGCTCCATGGAGAAGCCTCCGTTTTATTCCAGATGACGGAGCAAAGATTTATTTAGCAGCTCTCCTTTTTTTTTTTTCCTTCCATGAACATGAAAAGTAATAAGTGAAGCCGCTCGCTGTCTGATCACTAATGTTATAGGCTGGAGGGAGCCTGCTGATTGGACGTCTTAATGAGCACATTTCTGTCCTTCTCCTTGACCTTTGCCCTTTATTGACCAACCTGACACTTCATTTTTCAAATACTTCCAATTATGGCTCAGCTTAGGCATCGCCCGGCCTCCTTCGTTTCCTTCTTAAGGGCCATTTCAAAGGGGCTGAGGCCATGGAAGATATTTTAATTTGATAAAAACAAAAGGAGCATTTTAGGTTCAGGACGGAGTTTAATTTGAGACTGATGCCCCTTTGCAGACGCAGGTTCTAGTTTTAGTTCTAGTCTAGGATAGTGATGGACAAATACATTTACCAGACACGAATTCGTGGCGAACTTCCACGTTTTGGTGCTGGTGAATACATTCGTGAAACTGCAGCGAAAATTCACCGGCGAAAAATCCGGCGTGTCAAAAAAAAATTTGCCCGTACATTAGAATAGTCACGCGCATAAAAATGTCAAATTGTCACGGGCGTCAAAGTTGATCAAAATAATTTTGAAGCCCGTTGACTTCAATGCGTTTTCGCAATTTCTTCGATGTTTCATGAATTTCGCAGTAAATTTTGGAATTTTACGGCGAAACGGGACAAATTCGCCCATCGCTAGTCTAGGACTAGTTTGAATATCTTTGAAACATGTAAAAACATTTCAAACCAACCGATATGTTAATGATGTTTTCACATTTGGCTCTTTACGTTACTATCCAATTATTCCCGGTATAAAGAGAGCAATTCGCACAGATTAGAGGGTTTTAATAGTAATAGTATTGCTTTTGTGAAAATGTCATTTTACTGTAATTATCATGAATTTCCTACATTTCTCAGTAAGTTTGGGAAGGACCGGGCCAAATCTGGGCCTGGGTGGGTGATAACATTCTAAATCACTCTCCTTTCATTTGAGTATTTGGTATAATGTGTTTATTATATATCTGATAGATCATTTGTTGGGTGCTCCATGCTCCAAAAAATTGTTTACAAGGCTTTATTTAAAACGAATCGGGGGCTAGACATTTTGTCAATTTCCCAGCTGCCCCCAGTCATGTGACTTGTGCCTGCACTTTAGGAGAGAAATGCTTTCTGGCAGGCTGCTGTTTTTCCTTCTCAATGTAACTGAATGTGTCTCAGTGGGACCTGGATTTTACTATTGAGTGTTGTTCTTAGATCTACCAGGCAGCTGTTATCTTGTGTTAGGGAGCTGTTATCTGGTTACCTTCCCATTGTTCTGTTGTTTGGCTGCTGGGGGGAAAGGGAGGGGGTGATATCAGTCCAACTTGCAGTACAGCAGTAAAGAATGATTGAAGTTTATCAGAGCACAAGTCACATGACTTGGGGCAGCTGGGAAATTGACAATATGTCTAGCCCCATGTCAGATTTCAAAATTGAGTATAAAAAAATCTGTTTGCTCTTTTGAGAAATGGATTTCAGTGCAGGATTCTGCTGGAGCAGCACTATTAACTGATTCATTTTGAAAAAAAATTTTTTTCCCATGACAGTATCCCTTTAATGGTGCTGCTCCAGCAGAATTCTGCACTGAAATCCATTTTTCAAAAGATTAAACAGATTTATTTATATTTAATTTTGAAATCTGACATGGGGCTAGACATACTGTCCATTTCCCAGCTACCCCCAGTCATGTGAATTGAACTCTGATAAACTTCAGTCTCTCTTTACTGCTGTACTGCAATTTGGAGTGATATCACCACTCCCTTCCCCCCCCCCCAGCAGCCTAACAACAGAACAATGGGAAGGTAACCAGATAGCAGCTCCCTAACACAAGATAACAGCTGCCTGGTAGATCTAAGAACAGCACTCAATAGTAAAATCCAGGTCCCACTGAGACACATTCAGTTACATTGAGTAGGAGAAACAACAGGCTGCCAGAAAGCAGTTCCATCCTAAAGTGCTGGCTCTTTCTGAAATCACATGACCAGGCAAAATGAGCTGAGATGCACCTACACACCAATATTACAACTAAATACACTTGCTGCTTCAGGAATGACATTTTATATTGTACAGTCAATTATTTGCAGTGTAAACAGTGTCATTTAGACATAAAAACTACACCATAAAAATCATGGCAGAATCTCTTTAATTTCAGCCTTCTGCAATTGTTTTAGTCCTGGCCCATTATACAAAAGTAGGTGTATATAAATATATAAATATGTTCATTATGAGCCGCCATATTGCTTTGTCAATATAAAAAAGACCAATAAACAGATTAAATTCCCTCTGCCTGCAGACAAACAAGCCTCTATATAAACTTCAGAAATCCTTGTCCCTCTGTCTTTCTCACTGTGTGTCCCAAGCCCATCGTTTGCCTGGATTTCTTCCCTGCCCTCGCTGCTAAAATCGACTAATTAGCAGGACGTGTTTCCACTAGAATATGAAAAATGTGTCCTTTAAAAACACGTCCTTTCTGTAAGGTGACCTGATACCCAATAACTGCTTTACTAATGAGCTTATTTAAATCTAAAAAAAAAGGGAAAATGAGCTTTTTATACTTCCCAGGCATTGATGTAAAAAATGAGCGGCCCTGCCAGTAGTTTTCTGGATCATTTTTTTAGAACAATTGATTAACTAAAGAGCCGCTGTCATTAGCTGACATTGACTGATGGCAGTTTGTCACGAGCTCCGAAGGTCACGCAGGCGTTGGAATCTTTCGGCTTGTCTTTGGTTGACCTTTACTGATATTACTGATGCCGATAACATGTGGTTGTTTTTGACTTGATACGACCCTCGGCCGAGAGAGAGATTGGGGCATTTGTCACCATGTCTGTGGCTTTATTGTTATGGTAAATGCAATTAATTCTGGTAGCCCTGATGCCATGCAGGGAGGTGACTATAGACACGGTGTATAGCAGGGGTCCCCAAACTTTTTTAACCCGTGAGCCACATTCAAATATAAAAAGAGTTGGAGAGCAACACAAGGATGGAAAAGTCCATTGGGGTTTGGGTTGGATTGGCTATTTGGTGGCCCCTATGTGGACTGGCAGCTACAGGAGACTCTACTTGGCACCATACTTGGTTTTTATACAATAAAACTTGCTTCCAAGTCTGGAATTCAAAAATAAGCCCCTGCTTTGAGGCCACTGAGAGCAACATCCAAGGGGTTGGAGAGCAACATGTTCCTCACGAGCTACTGGTTGGGGATCACTGGTGTATAACATAGACATCTGTTTTATAAAGTCTAATTGCTTTATACTTTATCTTCTGGGCCTGTGTACAAACAGGGACTTCTATATTCAGTGCTACATTTACAATGAATACTTTAGTGCAGGGATCCCCAACCTTTTGAACCTGTGAGCAACATTCAGAAGTAAAAGGAGTTGGGGAGCAACACAAGCATGAAAAATGTTGTTGGGGTGCCAAATAAGGGCTGTGATTGGCCATTTGGTAGCCCCTATGTTGATTGTCAACCTATTTTGAGACTCTGTTTGGCAGTACATCTGTTTTTTATGCACCAAAACTTGCCTCCAAGTCTGGAATTCAAAAATAATCTCCTGCTTTGAGGCCATTGAGAGCAACATCCAAGGGGTTGGAGAGCAACATGTTAAGCTGGCCATAGACACACAGATCCGATCGTACGAATCGAGGATTCGTACGATTTTCGGATCGTGTGTGGCGTGTCCCGACTTCTTTCGTCCGGCGGAGATCGGTCGTTTGGTCGATCGGTCAGGTTTGATTTTGACCCGACCGATCCTGCCGGAACCCAGGGCACATCGTAATCGGATCGTTTGGCCGAACAATCAGATTACACCCGATATAGCCATGTTTGTTAATGGCATATCGGGGAAAGATCCGCTCGTTTGGCGATGTTGCCAAACGAGCAGATCTTTGCATCTATGGCCACCTTTACTCATGAGTTACTGGTTGGGGATCACTGCTTTAGTGTATACCATTTATAGATATGGACAAACCTTGTACATTGTATTACAGTATCCCATTAGTGCTGTAGTTATAGTGGAACTGTAATGGGAAAGGCTGTAGAGTGCAAGTTCTAGTGTCAAGGATTGCTTATCTTGCGATGTATTTTATTTAGTTCCCACTTTTTCAAAACTATCAACCCGTCCGCTTATAGTCAATAATTTGCAGTCAGACTCGCGGCTGTAAATAAACAGCAATAAAACCCACAATTCCTCCACACCAGAGTTGTATCTCTTCCTTCCAAAAGGGGAAACAGAGTTTTTTTTAATCACACAATGTCATGTAAACTCATATCTACGAAACGCAGATGATTTGGGGTTTGTTTTTTTGGTTGAACAATCAGCTCCAATCAGAAGCCCTGGATGATAACACGATTTTAGCATTTAGCTGCCACTTTGAAACCAAACTTTAAGTCAATAGTAGATAAGTAGTGTTTATTTACTCACTTGTCTTATCTGTCCTTATCCAAATTCTCACTCATGGGGAAATAATCATAAACCATTTTATTGGGGTGTTTCTTGGCTGGAAACGAACCCGTGTCTCTAGGAAAAAAAAAGTTTCTCCGTCTGGAAACACCATTTGCCAAAGGCCAGTGTCACTACTTAGAGGTCAAAGTCTTTTCTAAGTGTCCGTAGCAACTTCACACATGTATGGAGTTCCTGCGTAGGGGTCAAAATAAACTAATAGGTGATTGCAATGCTAACCCCCTACACATAACTTGTCTATTAGCCCAAATGGCGGCTCTTATTTGTGCTGATAAAATATGTAGTTAAGCTTTTATTTTACCTTACATTTTTAGGATAAAAGGGTAATTTGGAACAGACTCTTAAGCGCTTTGTTTTCCAAAGTCGTCCGAAGTTTCCTCGTGAGGCAACTTCAGGCGACTTCAGAAAATGAAGTGCACGGATTGCCATTCCGCTGGGGATTTACATTGTAGCCGGCAGGAGGCAGTTCGGGGAGATTAGTTGCCCCAAAGAAGAGGCAATTTATCGCCGGGCGAGTAAATCTCCCCGAATCTCCACGTGTGTCTCTGCACTAAGGGGTGGACAACTAACAGCTGCCAACGTCTTGTCACAATGCAGTTGTAGTTCAACAACATGGGTGTCCACCCTGGCAGCCATGGAAATACAATCGTTTTCCCGCAGCAAAAGCTTTTTGCAACCGCCAAGTACAAAAGACTTTAGAAAGTTGTTTTTTTTTCCTCACTTGCTGTGACATCTGTGCCAGAGAAGCTGATCTAGTGTCTGTTTTCTCACCTTAACTGTTACACTGGTGGCAATGGGTTTGAGACATTCATTCAGTGATTGCTTCCATAAATGTCTGTGTGTGTATTATATGTATTTGTGTGTGCATATATATTGTATGTTTGTATATATATATATATATGTGTGTGTGTGTGTGTGTGTGTATATATATATTATATATATTATATACGCGAAAGATTAGTCCGAATACCAATCCGATTTGCATATGCAAATTAGGTGTTGGAAGGGGAAAACATTTTTTGTGACAAAGTCACGCGATCTCCCTCCCCGCCCCTAATTTGCATATGCAAATTCGGATTCGGTTCGGCCGGACAGAAGGATTCGGCTGAACTGAATCCTGCGGAAAAATGCCGAATCCCGAACCGAATCCTGGATTCAGTGCATTCCTAGTGTATATATATTATATGTATGTGCCATTGTGTGTATATATAGTGTATGTATGTATATGTGTGTGTGTGTGTGTGTATATATATATATATATATATATATATATATATATATATATATATATATATATATATATATATATATATATATAGTGTGTATGTGGGTGTGTGTGTATATAGTGAATAAAGTACCCCCTCTTGTAAAATATAAGGATAATATTAGTTACCGAGGAGTTTCATGACCATATAAAAGTACGAGGCCGAAGGCCGAGTGTTTTTATACAGGTCATGGAACTCCGAGGTAACTTCTAATATCCTTATATTTTACAACTGGGGGAACTTTATTTATTATAATACACAAGTTTCAGTGAGTCATGTGACAGAAATGACATCAGAACTCACCGTTTATAACTGATGACATCAGAACTCACCGTTTATAAGGATATAATACACAAAAGCCATGAATATCCTGTAAATTATATCCTTATAAACGGTGAGTTCTGATGTAATCAGTTATAAACGGTGAGTTCTGATGTCATTTCTGTCACATGACTCACTGAAATTTGTGTATTATAATAAATAAAGTACCCCCAGTTGCAAAATATGAGGATATTAGAAGTTAACTCGGAGTTCCATGAACTGTATAAAAACACTCGGCCTTCGGCCTCGTACTTTTATATGGTCATGAAACTCCTCTGTGACTTATAATATCCTTATATTTTACAAGAGGGGGTACTTTATTCACTATATAATTTACAGGATATTCATGGCTTTTGTGTATTATATATATATATATATATATAGTGTGTGTGTGTGTGTGTATATATATATATATATAGTATATGTGTGTGTGTGTGTGTATATATAGTGTGTATGTGTGTGTGTGTATATATATATATAGTATATGTGTGTGTGTGTGTATATATATAGTGTGTGTGTTTGTGTGTATATATATATAGTGTGTATGTGTGTGTGTATATATATATATATAGTATATGTGTGTGTGTGTGTATATATATATAGTGTGTATGTGTGTGTATGTATATATATAGTGTGTATGTGTATGTATATATATAGTGTGTATGTGTGTGTGTATATATATAGTGTGTATGTGTGTGTGTATATAGTGTGTATGTGTGTATGTATATATATAGTGTGTATGTGTGTGTGTATATATAGTATATGTATGTGCACACTTGGATTTCCAGCAGGATTGCCTGATTGTTCAGCCATTGCAGCGCTCGCTCCTGTGATGAGGAGTCTCCAGTTTTCATGGAGCAGTTGACTTGTGTTTATTGCCCCAGTGAATGTCAGGAGCAATTGCAGCTAAACAGTGTCGGACTGGCCCGGCGGGAAACCGGGAAAAAACCCGGTGGGCCCCGACCCTTAATGGGCCCCCGCCGGGCCAGACCCCTCTCCCGACAAGTTTGTTTGAAAAAAAAAAAAGATTTCTATAAGCGCCGCTCCATCTGCGCATGCGCGCAGCGGCATTCATACAGATCCCTGAACGGCGCCTTTCAAGCAGGAGCGTCGAGCCGCGCCGTCATGCAGGCGCGCATCACAGTAGGGGGGTGGGGGGGTCAGGGGGCCCTGGACAGTAGTCCCGGTGGGCCCCGGGCCCCCCAGTCCGACCCTGCAGCTAAAGGGAAACATAAATGCAAGCGCTTGTTGACCTTGATTTTTTTTCTTTTTTCCTCCTTTTACTCAATATCGGACTTGTAGCTTCTATGGCTGTTGGGCTGATAAGAGTAATAAGCAGTAGCTTAAGGAAAATGTTTTATTCCCAGAGGAAAAGACCAAATTGCTGTGGGAAATGACAAGTGACTAATTGATTTAGTTCACCTTCATTTCAGCTGTGGGAAAATGAAAGAAAGTCCCATTTTATGACTTAGATACTGTAGCGCGAGTATTAAATACACAGTTGTTCTTATGAGCCGTGACTCTCTAGACTGACGCACTCTCTGAATAATACAAATTGAATTTGGTCTGGATCAGTTCAGCGTTGTACTCTTTATATAACAGCACAGGTATGAGACCTGATAAACAGAATACTCAGGACCTGAGGTTTTCCAGATAAGGGGTCTTTCCATAATTGGGATCTCTATACCTGAAATGGATTCTGTCATGATTTTTTATGATATTGTTTTTATTTCTAAATTATACTGCAAATAATTGACTGTACAATATAAAATGTCATTCCTGAAGCAGCAAGTGTATTTAGTTGTAATATTGGTGTGTAGGTGCATCTCAGCTCATTTTGCCTGGTCATGTGATTTCACAAAGAGCCAGCACTTTAGGGTGGAACTGCTTTCTGGCAGCCTGTTGTTTCTCCTACTCAATGTAACTGAATGTGTCTCAGTGGGACCTGGATTTTACTATTGAGTGTTGTTCTTAGATCTACCTGGCAGCTGTTATCTTGTGTTAGGGAGCTGCTATCTGGTTACCTTCCCATTGTTCTGTTGTTAGGCTGCTGGGGGGGGGATATCAGTCCAACTTGCAGTACAGCAGTAAAGAGTGACTGAAGTTTATCAGAGCTCAAGTCACATGACTGAGGGCAGCTGGGAAACTGACAAAATGTCTAACCCCATGTCAGATTTCAAAATTGAATATAAAAAATCAGTTTGCTCTTTTGAGAAATGGATTTCAGTGCAGAATTCTGCTGGAGCAGCACTATTAACTGATGTGTTTTGTAAAACATGTTTTCCCATGACAGGATCCCTTTAAAGCAGTACAACCATTACACTGGCAAAAATGATATCAGTGATGGTGATTATTAGTATTCAGCCAGTGTAGGCCAATTGGCTCCTTAGGGTTAATTAAGTTTTTTTTTCATGTTAATCTAATTGTACCATGTGACTAGGAATTACAGCAGAGATGAAATAGAAATGACACAAGGTTCTAGACTAGAGACCACCCTAAATCCCCTCGTGGGCCACATCCAGACGGCAGACTGTGTCTTCTGAAAAGCTCTGCTCAAAGCGAATCAGTCACAAGATAATCCAGACGTGTAAATATTATTTCCATGGTTCAGCCAAAGGCCTTTAAAGGAACACTGGCTGCAAAGTCCATTCCACGATCACATAAATATTTATTATTACTGATATGCAACGCATTGCTGATTTCTTAAAGGGGCAGCTCTCCGTCACAAAACTTACTATTTCCAAATTGTACACCTCAAATAATGACTTCTTTCAGCCGCTTCATTTCTATTTTTTCTAATGTAAACTTTAGAATTAATTCGATTTGTATTCTTCCATGTTTCCCTGTAGCCAGATTGCTGACTTTCTCGCAATGTGATGTTGCCCTGCCCTGGTAAAACTGGTGCATTTGATTCAGAAACACTACTATAGTTTATATAAACAAGCTGCTGTGTAGCCATGGGGGCAGCCATTCAAGCACAGGATACACAGTAGATAACAGATAAGTACTACTATAGTTTATATAAACAAGCTGCTGTGTAGCCATGGGGGCAGCCATTCAAGCACAGGATACACAGTAGATAACAGATAAGTACTACTATAGTTTATATAAACAAGCTGCTGTGTAGCCATGGGGGCAGCCATTCAGGCACAGGATACACAGTAGATAACAGATAAGTACTACTATAGTTTATATAAACAAGCTGCTGTGTAGCCATGGGGGCAGCCATTCAAGCACAGGATACACAGTAGATAACAGATAAGTACTACTATAGTTTATATAAACAAGCTGCTGTGTAGCCATGGGGGCAGCCATTCAAGCACAGGATACACAGTAGATAACAGATAAGTACTACTATAGTTTATATAAACAAGCTGCTGTGTAGCCATGGGGGCAGCCATTCAAGCACAGGATACACAGTAGATAACAGATAAGTACTACTATAGTTTATATAAACAAGCTGCTGTGTAGCCATGGGGGCAGCCATTCAAGCACAGGATACACAGTAGATAACAGATAAGTACTACTATAGTTTATATAAACAAGCTGCTGTGTAGCCATGGGGGCAGCCATTCAAGCACAGGATACACAGTAGATAACAGATAAGTACTACTATAGTTTATATAAACAAGCTGCTGTGTAGCCATGGGGGCAGCCATTCAAGCACAGGACACACGGTAGATAACATATAAGCTATGTAGAATCCTATTGTACAAGGCTTATCTGTTATCTACTGTGTATCCTGTGCTTGAATGGCTGCCCCCATGGCTACACAGCAGCTTGTGTTACAATTTGATAAGTAGTGGATACATTTCTCCACCCACTGAGTATTCTCCCCAAACTTTACTAACAGAGCAACTGTTACAATTTGATGCATACGTTGCTGATATATCTCTGATTCTGCTATGTATCACTTTATGCAGGACTGTCCAATAGGAGACCCGCAGGCATAATTCCAGCCCCAATACATTATAACGGCCCTTTCTACATCGGTTCTACACCATAAATTTGGGCACAATCTATCAGATTATGGCCACAACGATGCTGGATATTACTGAATAAATTATTTAAAATATAAAATAAATGAAATAATAGCAAAATAAAAGCGACTGAAAAAAAAAAGTTATTATTTATATCTAAGTGTAGGAAATGTGTAAAGTGAACTGTCCCTTTAAAAAGAAATCAACACATTCCAACAAAGCGGAGTTGTGTAGAAACAGAGCTTTGTGTGGAGCGGATCAAGCTGCTGCGCTCACATATGTGAAGCCTCTCAATCTGCTGTAGTTTCCATAATCACATGTAAAGCCTTTATTTACATCTCTCATCCTGCTGAAAAGAACCTGTGCAATTACGATTCTGTTATAGTATGGAAAACTTTTATTTTTAACTGTGAAAACAGCTTGAAGGAATGTGAGCCCACGAGTCCATGGGAGTTAAGCCCAGGCAGAATGAGAATGTTTGTGTAACTCATAGCAACCAATGAGCAATGAGCTTTTAATGATCAGGTGCAGTTAGATTAATGAAAGCAGACGTCTGATTGGTTACCTTGGGTTACTTGACTAGGGCAAACTTTGCTGGTGTTTATGCACAACTTCACATGAGGCCCGTGATGTGTTTGCAATAGTAATACAAGTAAAGGCTAAATCCTACTCTCATACATCAACACCTATGTGGGATGGGAACTTTAAAGGGTTACTGTCATGGGAAAACTGTTTTTTTCCAAAACACATCAGTTAATAGTGCTGCTCCAGCAGAATTCTGCACTGAAATCCATTTTTTAAAAGAGCAAACAGATTTTTTTTTTTTTATATGTAATTTTGAAATCTGACATGGGGCTAGCCATATTGTCAGTTTCCCAGCTGCCCCAAGTCATGTGATGTAATAGCAGGACTATTAACTGATGTGTTTTGAAAAAACAGTGTCATTTTGACAGTGTCCCTTTAATAAAACTTCCCGCCGGCTAAAATGTAAATTGCCTGCGGGATGGCACTTGGAGTGCTTCGTTTTCCGAAGTCGCCTCACTAAGAAACTTCGGGAGACTTCGGAAAATGGAAGAAAATAAAGGCAGGAGGAAACATTGGGGGATTACAATTCTTTCTGTAAATGTATGTATGTATATATATTTTTATTTGTATAGCGCTCCTTGAGGACAAAGCACTGTACAGCAAAACAATAAATTTGTAGTAACAAACAAGGGGTCATTGGAATAAAAAACAAAACAATAAGTGCATTATTAGAAATACAATTCACATAAATATAAAATATAATTACAATACAGATTAGGTGCTCAGTGTCAAGGAGACAAAAGACTGGAGGACCCTACCCCGTAGAGCTTACAGTCTAAAAGTCTGAACAAAACCTTGGCAGTGGGTTTAAAAATCTTCTTGTTCCACTTCTGAAGCTGGGGTCATAAGAGGAGCATCTGACTATAGAACTGGCGTAGGTGCAAGGCAAATTTTGGGAAAGTAAATATTGATCTTCTTTACCTTTGGACCGTCTTCAATTTGCCAACACCATTTGCCCATAGCAACCAATTAGTCGTTTGTATTCAAATACCTGACCACTAAATGCTACCAGCTGGTTGCTATGGGTCACTAGTAGTGATGGGCGAAGGAAATTCGAGAAATATCGAAAAATTAGTGAAACTCGAAAATTGACACCCGCTTTTTCGACGTGCGGCCAACATTTTTTGACGCCTAAGCTAAGTATGTTGCTTATGTTACAAATGTATCATTCACTTTAGAAAGTAATTAACACAATGGGGCTCATTGCACATGGGCAGTTACCTATAGTAACCAATCAGTGATTAGCTTTTTTTAAACCAGCTGCAAGTAGAACAATGAATGCAGCAATCTGATTGGTTGCCATGGGTTACTGCCCATGGGCAAATTTGCCCAGCTTTGATAAATGACCCGAAATGTATCAATCTCCCAAACTTTAAATTGCCTGTTAAAACTTTAAATTCACATATCTTGTTAGGATTTTCTCTGTTCACCCTATCAATATGATTATTACACCTCATTCCCTTACTCTACTTGACCAATACTAGATACATTACAGCTGCTGTTTCCCACCATGTTTCTTGATCAGTTTGGCATTTTGAGAAAGGCCTTAGGGTAGGCCAAACCGTTAGTCCCTTGTAACAAGTAAAACGATATTTACAAATTATAAGACCCATGAGTGCGGATCTTTTGCAGTAAATGTATATATATATATAAATATATAAATATGCATGTTTCTTCTCTGAATAATCGCTTCCTCAACTGAGATGTTCTTTATGGATATTAGAATAAAATGCTTTGATTGGCAAATATACGTGATATACAGTCATTTGTATTGTGTCTATGAGGGGTTTATTTTGTACTGATGAAGGGGATATGGCAACTCCTACTCAAATATATATATATATGTGCACTCAGCTAAGACAGATACGAAGAGAAGAAATGCGCAACGTAAGCTAATTCAGTTGATAAATATTGTATATCATTCTATTAAATATTAAAAAAGATGTTTCTTTATTAATTCCATTCTCTACATCAAGTCCAATAAGGAGGCCACTAGATCCTTTATATTTGAATATTAGAGAGGCAGCTCTTTATCCGGGGCTCAGCCTGCAGAACGTGAAACGTGTTTAGCATTATTTCTTTATTATGAACATTATAACCAAAGTCATGGGTGGAGCTGCTGAGACGTTGAACTAATTTTAACTTACAAGAAGATGAAGATAAACTTGCCGCTAGGGCTACACCATATGCTGGTGATAATATTCAAGTGTCAAATATTCAACAGAGATACATTGTCTGAGAGGCGAAAAGCAACCGAGAAAGGAAATTTCTGCGCAGTTAGATTATATAAAGTAACTAGAGAGGTACATTTCCTGAAGAAAATGTGAGTGGTGCTTGCCGTGGCAAAACTCAGGCCCAAATCTGATTGGTTGTTGTTGCCCCGCCCCTTTTTTTCCTAATTGTGAACCACAGTCACTCAGTGACTAACATACCAAAGTTTGGGAATGCTGTCATTTAATGTGTAAAAATGGCAGCATTTCTATTTTTTTCTATTGAAAATCAATGAATGAAATTCGATTGGTTGTTGGTGGCTCCGCCCACTTTTTCTAAACTTGAAGTGGAAACCCCCAGCGACCACATTTGTGATATTCAAGGTCCCTGACATCAATACTGAGAGAATGGCAGCCTTCTTAATTTTTCCCATTAAAACCAATCAAAGAAATCTGATTGGTTGGTTTTGGCTCCACCCACTTTTCTTAATTTTAATCCCAGTCCCCCAGTGACCAACTGTGCCAACTTTGAGGACCCTGCCATTAACCGTCTAAGAGCGGCAGCAGTTTAAATTTTTCCTATTTAATTGAATGGCTGAAATTTGATTGGCTGTTGTAGACTCCGCCCACTTTTTGTAAATTTTGGCCGCAGTCACCCAGTGACCCACGGTGCCAAGTTTGGGAGCTCTGGCTTTATTACTGTGAGAATTACAGCTGTTTACATTTTCTCATTGAAGTCAATAGGGAAAATCTGATTGGTTGTTTGCGGCTCCGCTCACTTTTTTGGGTCCCCAAAATAGGACAGAAAAGTCACAACACCCCATTCCCGAATAAGCTGAACGGTTTGACACCTCATTCATGGGTCTGCGACAAACTAATTATTCGATAAATTCCCCATTATAAGTCAATGGGGCAAATTTGGGGACCTCTCCTGCCCCGGGGGTAAAACTTATACCCTCGTGTGGGGTATCATCTGACACAGGTCGCAAACCTCTTCAAATGTGGTAAATTTAACGTTTCTACAAGATTCCCTCTCTGCGCTAGAATCCGTCAAAAGTTGGCCTCAATGTTAATCTATGGGACTTTTCGGGGTGGTTAATTGCCCCCGCAAGGGGCAATTAACCACCCACCCCTTAGAAAAGTCATACCACCCCATTCCCGATTAAGCCGCACGATTTGACACCTCATTCATGGGTCTAGGACAAACGGTGCGGGACTAGTTACGCGCCAAACTTTCATACGGAAGAAGAATAAAAATAAGTTTGCAAGATAACAGTAGTGATGCTTTGCTTCGCAAGCACCACTAATAAAGTCGCACAAGTCTCAAATAACACGAAATTAAATTAACTGGACATATTTTGACCTTGAGAGCTAAGATAATTTGTTTTGCTGCGTCTTTGATTAAATTAAATTCATTTCTCACATGCATATAGGGAAATCCATTTTTATAAGAATGAATTGTTTTTTTTTCAGAGCAAAAAAAAAGGAGAAACTCAGTTTTAACAGTGAAATTGGTATTTACTGTACATTGTATAAAATGCAGAAACATACAGGGAGCTTATAAAACTCACTGTCCAGAGTATGTGTGTGTAAATGTGAGTGAGTTTAGATTGTAAGCTCTTCTGGGGCAGGGGCTGATGTGAATGAAGTATAATCATTGTGTAAAGTGCTTTGGAATATGTTGGCACGCTATTATATTTTTATAATACACAAGAACCATGAATATCATGTAAATTATATCCTTATAAACAGTGACTAGTGAGGTCATCCATTATAAACGGTGAGTAGTGATGTCATTTTTGTCACATGACTCCTAAAACTTGTGTATTATAATAAATAAAGTACTCCTCGTTGGAAAATCTGAGGATATTAGAAGTCACCTCGGAGTTCCATGACCTGTATAAAAGCACTTGGCCTTCGGCCTCATGTTTTTATATGATCAGGGAACTCCTCGGTGACTTATACTATCCTTATATTGTACAATAAGGGGTACTTTATTCACTAGCTATTTAAAGGGATACTGTCATGGGAAAAAATTTTTTTTCAAAATGAATCAGTTAATAGTGCTGCTCCAACAGAATTCTGCACTGAAATCCATTTCTCAAAAGAGCAAACAGATTTTTTTATATTCAATTTTGAAATCTGACATGGGGCTAGACATATTGTCAATTTCCCAGCTGCCCCAAGTCATGTGACTTGTGCTCTGATAAACTTCAATCTCTCTTTACTGCTGTACTGCAAGTTGGAGTGAAATCACCCCCAGCAGCCTAACAAAAGAACAATGGGAAGGTAACCAGATAGCAGCTCCCTAACACAAGATAACAGCTGCCTGGTAGATCTAAGAACAACACTCAATAGTAAAATCCAGGTCCCACTGAGACATATTCAGTTACATTGAGAAGGAAAAACAGCAGCCTGCCAGAAACCATTTCTCTCCTAAAGTGCAGGCACAAGTCACATGACCAGGGGCAGTGACATTGACTGTCACATGACAGTATCTCTTTAAAGAGAAATAATAGAGGAGAGAGTTGAACGGCATTCCTGAAAGGCCCTTTGAGCAAATGAAATCTATAAAGTTTCCATATTTGGAATATTTCACTTCTACGGTTTCTGCTTAAGAGAATTTGATGTATTTATTTGTCACTGAGACCACTTCATGGGAAAGGATTTGTTAGTTCTTTGCTAAACAGAGAAGAATCCAGGGTGGAGAGTAATTTACAGATCAGAACACTCAGGACTGGAGACTGTGCAGAGTCAGTTGGGGGCTTTGTGTTAACAACTGCTCGAATGCTTGACCCCTGAGCAACCTTGGCCAAACAAACGTCCAACTGAAGGGCCTTCTTTTCACACAGTTACCTGGTTTTTTTTTGTTGGTGTGGGAGAGGGAGCTCAAAAGAATGCAAAGGATTTAAGGCCCCCATACATGGGCCCATAAAAGCTGCCGACAGACCGACAGAGACGGCAGCTTATTGGCTTGTGTGTGGGGCCATCCAACGGGCTTCCCCGATCAATATCTGTCCGAAAGTCAGCCAGATCTCGATTGGGCAGGTTAAAAAATCCAGTTTCATCTTGGCCGCATTTATGTGTGTATGCAGTCCCGCGATCCAACCGCCCGTATTGGATCCATTATAATGGAGACCCTTGGGCTCACGATCGGATCAGCCCCGATATCAGCCACTTCAATGTGGGCATATCGGGGAGAGATCCGCTCGTTTGGCAACATCGCCAATCAAGCGGATCTCTACGTCTGTGGCCAACTTTAGTAAAGAAAGGAAGATAGCAGTTACCTAGAAACCTAACCTTAAAGGAATACTAGTTATAATTAAATACAAGTGGGTTCCTCATAAAACCATATTTTGTGGATCTTCATAACAGTAATAAATAATATTTCACTGTCTTGGTGGATTGGGTGGCCATTACTTGAATTTAACCCATTAAAAGAAATTACATGAATGGCTTGGGGCTCACAAATAGCTTTGATTGCTGCTTCAAGCTTGGAGGAATTGATGGAATTGCTTATTAGGACACAGCTATTTGAGTTTTAACACATTTTCTTTTTAGTCCATTCTGAAGAAAAAGGCTAATACAAAATATCTCTCTGGTGGAAACAATATATTATGGGTTGGGGTATAAACAACCCATGGATATCAAGGGGCCGATTCACTAACTTCGAGTGAAGGATTCGAAGTAAAAAAACTTTGAATTTCGAAGTTTTTTTGGGCTACTTCGACCATCGAATGGGCTACTTCGACCTTCGACTACGTCTATCGAAGGATTCGAAGTAAAAATCGTTCGACTATTCGACCATTCGATAGTCGAAGTACTGTCTCTTTAAAAAAAACTTCGACCCCCTACTTCGCCACCTAAAAGCTACCGAAGTCAATGTTAGCCTATGGGGAAGGTCCCCATAGGCTTGGCTAACTTTTTTTGATCAAAGGATATTCCTTCGATCGTTGGATTTAAATCCTTCGAATCGTTCGATTCTAAGGATTATATTGTTCGATCGAAGGAATAATCCTTCGATCGTACGATCGCACTATTTGCGCTAAATCCTTCGAATTCAATATTCGAAATTGAAGGATTTCAATTCCCAGTCGAATATCGAGGGTTAATTAACCCTCGATATTCGACCCTTAGTGAATCAGCCCCCAACTGTTACAACATTATTTGACATCACCCTACTTTATAGTTTTCCTCTAAGGGCAGTGACACACGTGGTCAGATTCGGGTTGATTAGTAGCCCAGCGACAAATCTCGTCTTTTTTGAGGCGAAAGCCGCCCGAAGTTGCTCGCAAGGAAACTTCGGGCTACTTCGGAAAACGAAGCGATCTGAGTGCCATCCCTGCAGCAATTTACATTCTAGTTGTCGGGAGGCAGTTCGGGGAGACTAGTCGCCCCAAAGAAGAGGAGATTTGTCGCTGGGCTACTAATCAACCCGAATCTGAGCGTGTGTCTCTGCCCTAAAGATCTGCTTGTTCAGAGAGGTCAACAAACAAGCGGACATTTCCCCGTTATGACCACATTGAGCTCGGGATATTGGACTGATCCGAATGTTGAGCTCTTGCCATTTGGTCACAAAACAGAATGTATGAGCTGAATTCATGTTTGTAAGAAATATCCCAGAAAGGAAAAGAAAAAGCGATGTTGCATTGACGACCAAGACAAGACGGTGCCTCTTTAAGAGTAATACGATCTTGGTTACGGGGTAACAGTTTGAACAAATCGATGGTTTTGGTGCTGAAATGTGTGAGCGACGCTTAACCTGAAAACCCTGGCAACGGGCGATGTGGAAGTTGCTTATCCCCACTCTTTGTTTGTATATGGTTTGCACAGGAACAAATACCTCCAAGTAAACACAAGCAAAATAGCTCTGCTGGTCTATATCACATGGCAGCACACAAGGCAGGACCTTTCTAAGGTTTGTTCCATATCATTTCCATCGTTATCTCTCCGGCTCATTGTTTCTTGCTCAGCACTTTAAGGCTAAGGCCACACTAGGCGATAGCGACTTTTCGCCGCGACTTTTAAGCCGCAATCGCTGGGGAAACTTTTGCGCTGGCGTCTATGGGGAATCGCGAAAAATCGCCAGCGTAAAAACACACGCGGCGATCTTTTCTCTACTGTCGCTCGAAATTGCCTCGCTAGGCGATTTCGAGCGACAATAGAAAAAAGATCGCCGCGTGTGTTTTTACGCTGGCGATTTTTCGCGATTCCCCATAGACGCCAGCGCAAAAGTTTCCCCAGCGATTGCGGCTTAAAAGTCGCGGCGAAAAGTCGCCGCGAGTCAAATCGCGGCGCTATCGCCTAGTGTGGCCTTAGCCTTAACCTCAACTTCCCAACTAAAAGCTTCCTGTTACTGTTGCCTTCTTTTAAATTTCGGGTTTTTTTTGGTTTTTTTTCAAACAAAATGCGGTTGCTCATTAAGTCCAAATCTTTTGAGTGGGGGTCTGCAATGTGAGATGGTATTAACCGCTTCGCTGCCTGTGAATCCTCTGATGTGTTGGAATGCTCCTCTGGCAGCGACAGTATCCAAGGAGTTAAAGAAGATTCTTTTTTCTTAATTACAATAGAGTTGAAAGCTAATGAGACAGCTACTCCGGGAGGCACATTTATTAAGGGCAGAGACACACGGGCAGATTTGGCGAATTAGCCGCCTGGCAACAAATCTCCTCTTCTTCGGGCGACTAATCTGCCCAAACTGCCTTTCCCTGCCTTCCCGTTGGCTAGAATTAAAATCGCCGGTGGGATGGAACTCAGCATGCTTTGTTTTTCGAAGTTGCCCGAAGTTGCCTCATGAGAAAACTCCGGGCGACTTCGGAAAACGAAGATTAGTCGCCGTGAAGAAGAGGAGATTTTTTGCTGAATCTGCCTAAAGGTCAAATTTTGAATTCATGTGAGTTTTTTTAACTCTATTAAATTCAAATATACTTGAAATTCGATTGGGAGAGTTACTTCTTAAGAAAATCAAATATCACATTTTACCGACTCTTATTATACCGACTCGAAAACTGTAATCGAATTCGACTCAAATTTTACTAAACTCGATACTCAAATGTCAGGAAGGCTAGTAACATGTCTAAATTGGTCCCTGGACCTCTCCCATTGACTAATACATGAACTCGCCAGGTTTTAGGTGGCGAATAGTTGATTAAAATTTTTTAAAGTGCCAGAGTTTGATAAATCTCGAAATTTAAATTGGAATTAAAACAATTCGACCCTTAATAAATCAGCCCCTAAGACATGGTTTAGTCAAGGGGCTCCGTTATTACTGGGGATGCAGCTGCCCATGTATTTTTGTTTACAAATTCTGGGTTACGGGTTTAGTTATCATATGGTTGGGACAGTGGCTAACTCGGGGCTCTCAGGGCACTTACAGATCATTGAAAATCTGGATTGTACCTTGTTAATAGCCATGGACGAAGGGATGTGCACAGTCAAACATTCTCTAAGACTCCCCTTGGTCCCATTCACATTTGAGAGCAGCTGGTACATAAAGTGACACTGGTCTAAGGGCAGAGACACAACGCTGCTATTTCGGGAGATTAGTCGCCCAGCGGTAAATTTCTTCTTCTTCAGGCGACTAATCTCCCTGAACTTCCTTCCCGCCGGCTAGAATGTAAATCGACGGTGGCATGGCACTAGGATCGCTTCGGCTTTCCGAAAGTCGCCTGAAGTTTCCTTAAGTGCGTATACCTTGACTTTGCCCAATAGAATGCTATGAAAAAACAGAGGCTTCTAGGATAAAAAAAAATATATGGTGCGATCCAACCACATATTGAATGTAATCCATTTGCCGAGTATTAGTTCTATATCTAAAGGCCCCCATACATGGGCTGATAAAAGCTGTCGGGTCGGCAGCTTATTGGCCCATGTGTGGGGCCCTCCTCCCGATCGATATATCTGGCTGAAAGTCGGCCAGATCTCGATTGGGCAGGTTAAAAATCCTACATCTGTGCATTTATGCGATCCGACCACCCGTATTGGATCCATTATGATCCGATTGTTGGGCCCTAGGGATGTGGACTTCAATGTGGGCAAATCGGGGAGAGATCCGCTCGTTTGGCGACATCAGCAAACGAGCGGATCTCTACATCTATGGCCAACTTTAAGCTCTGCACTTAGGGAAACTCAGTTCCCAGTCTCTTGACTATAAGGATCTGATGTCTCCGACATGGCATTACCTGGGTGCAAAGTACGTAAAATCGTAAAACCGCAAAGTACGTAAAAGCTATGCTCTAGACCAGGGATCCCCAACCTTTTGAACCCGTGAGCAACATTCAGAAGTAAAAGGAGCTGGGGAGCAACACTAGCATGAAAAATGTTCTTGGGCTGCCAAATAAGGGCTGTGATTGGCCATTTGGTAGCCCCTATTTGGATTGTCAACCTACATTGAGGCTCTGTTTGGCAGTACATCTGGTTTTTATACAACCAAAACTTGCCTCCAAGCCTGGAATCCAAAAATAATCTCCTGCTTTGAGGCCACTGGGAGCAACATCCAAGGGGTTGGAGAGCAACATGTTACTCACGAGTTACTGGTTGGGGATCACTGGTCTAGACTGTCCACTTCAGAAATCATCCCCTGTCCCTGTAGATTATTTGTGTCTGTGATTAAAAAGGGAAGTTGTAGGATTCTCAGACGTATATATGTGAACGTGTGCTCACCTCGTTGGTCATTTATTAGTATAATATTATAGTTATCAAGGTTGGAAGACGCACGTCTATCAAGTACAGCCCTTTGCTCATATAATTCCCATTTAGCTTTCAGCTGATTCAGTGGAAGAAAAATAATTCCAATGTGACACAGAGGGGGGGTCACGATTCTTCCTGACTCCAAAAAATGGCAGCCAGCCAATGGCCCAGTCAATACACTGTACAATGTAATAACTCCAGTAACCTTGTATTCTCTGGTTTGTCAAAAGGGCATCCGTCCCTCGATACCCAGAGAGAGACACAAGCAAAACTGGGTGTGATATTTTTAAAACAAGCCGGGAGGGAACAATATATCCTGCCTTTATCACTTCCTGTTTTGCTTCGCCGTCGTAAATTATACTGTAGCCTCCTGTCCAGGGAAGCAAGTAGTGCAAAAAAACGAAATCGTATCACTCATCCAGAATTACTAACGAGTTGTAAAGCATTTGGAATTGTCTGGAGATGAGCTGCGTTTATGAATAAGGACAGGTTCATATTAGCAGATGCATTTGTGTTGATTAAAGTAGGTATTTTGTTTTTATTGATGGGTTTCAGCTGTCCTTGAACTAGTGATGGTGATTATCTCTATCCCTCAACTAGTTCCGAAGTTGGTGGAGTTGAGCAGGTTTATGTGTTAGTGAGTTGGTGATTGCTTATTTCATCTGAAGCTTTGGAAAAATTCTCTCTTATGGTATGACTTGGTTATTAAACATAAACGCACCATAAATCTCTAAAATACTGGTTGTGGATTATCTTATCAAGAAAATAACATGGCCTTGGAGTCTTCTAAAGGTGGCCAGACGCTATAAGATCCGCTCGTTTAGCAAGGTCACCAAACGAGAGGATCTTCATCCGATATGCCTGGGCAATATCGGATGAATCTGAACGTTCGCAGGACCACATCAACTAGCCAATGCGGTCCTGGCTGGGGCAAAAAAAATCAAACTTGACCAATCAATGTCTGGCCAATTTTTGGAGATTAGTCGCCCCAAAGAAAAGACGATTTTTCGCGGGGGCGACTAAAGGTGGCCATACACGGGCCGATAAAAGCTGCCGACAGACCGTGTCGGCAGCTTATTGGCCCGTGTATGGGGCCCCCCGACGGGCTTCGCCCATCGAGATCTGGCCGAAAGTCGGCCAGATCTCGATCGGATGGGACAGAAAATCCTGTCGGATTGCGCCCGCATATATTCGTTGATGCGGTCCCGCGATCCGACCGCCCGTCAGGCATCGTTAGGATCCAATCGTTGGGCCCTAGGGCCCACGATCGTATCAGCCCGATATTGCCCACCTCAAGGTGGGCATATCGGAGGGAGATCTGCTCGTTTGGCGACATCCATGTATGGCCACCTTTAGTCTCCCAGAATCTGAGCGTGTGTCTCTGCCCTTGTGATGGTGATGAACCAGTATGAATGCTTTTTTGCAGTAAAGACGACAACCTGAGACTTATGCCCATTAGCAGTCGGTCTCCATATATCCAACTGTAGAGCATCCCATCAGTCTCAATAGTCAAAGGCCACAAACCAATGCTAATGCTGTAATTCATCAATAAAATGTGCACCGCTGTTCCTCCTCATATTAAGTTATTGCACCAAGGAGAGCCACAGAATATTCCAGCCATCATATATTGAGAAAGATAATTCTGCAAAAGTTGCAAAAAAGGAGTAAAAAGAGCATTGGTTCAGGATCACTGTATTGATTAACAACATCCCGTTTCATTTAGAAGCAACTCTTGACCCTCTCCTTAGTAATGAGCTATTCCATGTGCATATTTACTGTAGTTGTCTGATCTTAGCATTGCACCTATCATTAAACAGATATGACATCACCTGATGGGCGCACACTTTGGTATATTGAACTAATACCCTCATTCAATTTTCAAATAAAAATTTGAATTGTTTCCTTTTTTTAAATGAACGTGCTTATCATTGAGTGTTTGCCGTCAGTTGCTCGCAGGATAGAAAGCTAAGAAATCCATTGTGAATTACATAACACCGGTGTCTTATTCCGGCAAATAGGCTGATCATGATTTCATTCTTCATTATGCAAATGTAACACGCGAAACTAACTAGGAAAGCTACAAGCAAGTCTATCATTAACTGCTTCAATGCTCTCGCAAACCTGTAATTTCAGCTCAACCTTCATTTGAAGGCGATGCAAGTTATTTCCTGCAGTTCCCTGATTTTTATTTCTGATAACTTACTGCCGTGCGAAAATTAGATCTGGGCAACGGGAAATTCGATTTTGGACAGGTGAAATCCAAAAAATTGGAATGGTCAGTGGACAGAGAAAAAGAGATATAGGGTTGGAAATACTGGGGCTCCAACCATTCTCAATAATGGGAAGAGCCGTCTTATGAAGTATAAACGAACAATTATATAACTGCCTCCATATCATGCAAAAATGACAAACACAAATTATTTGATTTCATCATTCCATAAAACTGTGACAGCAGTTTTTTTTTTTTATAAACAAGGACTAAAGCCTTTATTTTTAGTGTATTAATAATAAAGAGGCATCATCACTACAGCTCAATGATCCAAACAATGATCCTGTCATCGGAAAAAGTTTGTTTCAAAACACATCAGTTAATAGTGCTGCTCCAGCAGAATTCTGCACTGAAATCCATTTCTCAAAAGAGCAAACAGATTTTTTTATATTCAATTTTGAAATCTGACATGGGGCTAGACATTTTTTCAATTTCCCAGCTGCCCCTGGTCATGTGACTTGTGCCTGCACTTTAGCAAAGAAATGCTTTCTGGCAAGCTGTTGTTTTTCCTTCTCAATGTAACTGAATGTGTCTCAGTGGGACCTGGATTTTACTATTGAGTGCTGTTCTTAGATCTACCAGGCAGCTGTTATCTTGTGTTAGGGAGCTGCTATCTGGTTACCTTCCCATTGTTCTGTTGTTTGGCTGCTGGGGGGAAAGGGAGGGGGTGATATCAGTCCAACTTGCAGTACAGCAGTAAAGAGTGATTGAAGTTTATCAGAGCACAAGTCACGTGACTTGGGGCAGCTGGGAAATCGACAATATGTCTAGCCCCATGTCAGATTTCAAAATTGAATATAAAATAATCTGTTTGCTCTTTTGAGAAATAGATTTCAGTGCAGAATTCTGCTGGAGCAGCACTATTAACTGATTCATTTTGAAAATTTTTTTTTTTTTCCCATGACAGTATCCCTTTACGTGTTTGTAACATGAAACGCGTAAGGCTGCGGACTCAATAAACGCACGTGTTGACATAATTTGGAGGTGTCCGCAACCCTATTTTCTTGGATTGCGGACTCAATAAACTCTTTTTCACTTTGAACTAATTGCCTGGTGGAAGTTTGCCTTCATTGAGTGCCTGCTACAACGAATTTAAGAATACAAAAACATCAAAATCCTTGTTTTCGTATGAATTTACATGCGATTTAAAAAGAAACTGAAACGCCAAAAAAACCACTAAAAACTTGAAGCAAAAAAAGAGTTTTTTTAAAATGATTTAAGAGAAGAATGACAGATCCCATTGATGTCTACATTACGAAAAAAACAGGGATTTGAGAACTAGGAGAAAAAGATCAATTCATGGGCTTTGTTGAGCATATTTTATTTTCAGCTTTAGTATTGAGGAAATAATGTCTTCGATTACGTTTTTCCCTTAAACTTTGTAAGGACGGACAGAACAAAAATGTAGGGGGGGGGGGTATATATCCATGTTAATATTTATTGCAGGCAGATATTTAAATAAATATATATAGTCTTGTAGGTGCCTGTTGGCCAAGGCCAATATACATTTTTTCCTGGGGTCAGTCTCGAAATAAAGAGAATATAGTGGACTGCGTGGGGGAAGCTGTTTGAACAGCCCCGTTGTAGTGTATCATATTCCTACGTTCACAAGACTGGGACTCTTGTTTCCTCCAATTAAAATAGCTCTGAGTCTGTTATGTTGAAAGCACTTCTTTATAAGGAAAACATTTTTGAAAACAGGTAGAGACCTCTCTGACCTATTGTGTTCAGTTGACTTGATCTAGAGTCAACATCTGAAAGGAAGGGAATTGAGTGGGAGATAGTGCCAGAATGAGAAGGGGGAGCCCAATCACCACAACTATTTTGGCTGTTTTCTTAACCATTGTTCCTTATCAGTAACTGATTAAATGTTAAATGTGGAAGAGACATGGAAAAAGGCATGTTGTGTGACGTGTTTCCTCTGCAACATTTAGGCCAGAGACAGACCAGAAGATTCAGAGAGATTTAGTCGCCCGGCGACAAATCACCTCTTCTTCGGGCGACTAATCTCCCCGAACTGCCTCCTGCTGGCTAGAATGTAAATCACCAGCGGGATGGCACTCTGAGCGATTCGTTTTCCGGAATCGCCCGAAGTTGCCTCACGAGGAAACTTTGGACAAATTCGGAAAATTAAGCATTCCGAATACCATCCCGCTGCTGATTTAGATTTTAGTCGGCAGGGAGGCAGTTCGGGGAGATTAGTCACCTGAAGAAGAGGCGATTTGTTGCCAGGCGACTAACCTCCCCGAATCTCCACATGTGTCTCAGCACTTAGGGTGGTGGCAGACGTAGCTACTGGGGGAGATTAGTTGCCCAGTGACAAATTGCCTCTTCTTCGGGCAACTAGTCTCCCCTAAATGCCTTCCCGCCGGCTAGAACTTAAATCGCCGTCTGGATGGCACTCGGATCGCTTCAGCTTTCTGAAGTTGCCCGAAGTTTCTTGTTCATGTCTGGCATATAATGCTTAAGGCCTGATTTTAGAGGGTGGTGGCAGACGTAGCTACTGGGGGAGATTAGTCGTCCAGTGACAAATCGCCTCTTCTTCAGGCGACTAGTCTCCCCTAAATGCCTTCCCGCCGGCTAGAATGTAAATCGCCGTCTGGATGGCACTCGGATCGCTTCAGCTTTCTGAAGTTGCCCGAAGTTTCTTGTTCATGTCTGGCATATAATGCTTAAGGCCTGATTTTAGAGGAGGGTCATTATTTAGCTGTAATTACAATGATTGGAAGTCGTTATGCTCTATGATTCTACAGCTTTTTGTAAGACTTCAGTGTGACACCATTTGGCCTGGGAACATTTGCTTTATAGGATATTCGTCCTAATTCGACTCTGCGGAGTCACCATAATCACTTTAGTTAGAATTACTAGCAGCATGTAGACTTGATGGCCCCCCAGAAATGAAGATACCCACATATCTTAAAAATAATCAACCCCCCCCCTGTCTAACATACACATAGGGGGTTATTTATCAAAGTCCGAATTTATCTCAATATTTTCTGCTACAAACTCCGATCAAATCCGCTCAGTTTTTTTCCACTTATTTATTATAAAATTTTCCCGAAAATTTGCTTTGCGGGAAAAAAAATCAGATTTCACAGTTTTTTCAGATTCTTCATCTGATTTTTTGGGATTTTTCACCCGAAAACTCAGATTTTTGCCTGAAAACTTCAGGGTATTGCATGAAACCCAGCGCACATAAAAAAATCCATTGGACTTCTCCCATTGACTTATATGCAACCTCGACAGGTCTGAGATGACGGATTTTCTGATTCAGACTTTTATATCCTCGGGGTACCCAAGAATAGCTGCAGGAACATACACCAGTTTTGCTAAACATAAGTTCTAACTAATGCAAGGATTCTGACCTTGGTAGTGACTTTAGACTAGAGGCAATCATCTTCCTAAGACCAGGGGTCCCCAACCTTTTTTACCCGTGAGCCACATTCAAAAATAAAAAGAGTTGGGGAGCAACACAGGCATGCAAAATCTTCCTAGGGTGCCAAATAAGATCTGTGATTGGCTATTTGGTCACCAAGAATTGCCTCCAAGCCTGGAATTCAAAAATAAGCAACTGCTTTGAGGCCACTGGGAGCAACATCCAAGGGGTTGGTGAGGAACATGTTAGGGATCACTGTCCTAGACTTTGAAAACTCTATGGTGTAAATCACCATTGCTAGTCTGGAGGATTAAGATAATATTGACTTTTAACAAACTACAAACAAATCTATAGCATAGGGGCATATTTATCAAGGATTGAATTCCAAAATTTCAAAAAGACCAACCAAAATTAAGACAACATTTTTTTTCATGTCGAATAGGTCCATTTTCGATTGAATAGGTCCGGATTCGGATTTGAATCGAAAGAATAGCGCATTCAATCGAATACGATTTTTCAGAGTCCACCAATTGACTCTACATAGGTTCTAGAAGGTCCCCCATAGGCTAAAACAGCAGGTTTTAGATGGCAGATGGTTGAATTAGAATTCTTAAAGAGACTGTACATGATACATTTCGATATTCTAATTTTTATCAAATTCTAATTGAATTTGGACTATTTTCCACAAAAATAGCTCGAAATTCAAATTTTTTCAATTTGAAAATTCACCTCGACCTTTGATAAATCTGCCCCTTAATGTTAAAACCTAATTTTACCCAGAAATCCATAGCTGGCTTCTATTCCATCAATAGTAAGTAATGCAAACTGTGCGTAACTCATGAATCATCTCATGGAGGGTCGGTCCTAATGCTGCATGGAACCCCCCGTGCGACTCTGTAATAAGGGAGAATATGGCCTTTATATTTTGCTTTAGTCAATTGGATTGACGCTTGTTTCATTTTTTTTGTATTTAAAGGAACAGAGCTTATCTTCTGTCTCCGAGAAATAATATTTAATATAAAAGCAAAGATCTGTTCCCAGTTGAGTCTCTTATCTATTCAAGCAACACGTAAAGCCAGTGTTTATTAGTCATAAGGGCTTTATTGAGCCTTTACAGCTGTGCACGTCCCAAAGCATTTGCCCCCCAACAAAGTGGCCCCTTTCTCCATGGTGAAAACAACTGCACACCACTTATCTCTTTAACACTTTACTCTTTACTCATATTAAACTCTTTTTTACAATCCCTAGTAAAAATGCCCTCGGCATGTTAGTGGACCTCGAGGGAATTTCCCTGACCCGGCTCTGTCCTTACCAGCCTCAAACCTTCAGCTCACCCTGTCTCCTAAAATTCCCGGCTCCGCTGCTCCTTTTTCTTTCAACTTGGTCACATTCACTGATTTTCTTTTATTCATGTGGCATCAAGTTAAATCACATCCTTATTATCCAGAGAAATGTGCACATATTTTATGTGATGCCTACGAAGGTCTTAAAGTGATACTGACACTAAAAAATGAAATTTAGCATATGAATGTACATTGATTGTTACCTATAGGTCAGGTTGATCATTTTTTGCTGAGAGGTTTGTTTTTGTATATAATTGTTAGTTGAAGTTCCTAAGCCTGACTCTCTGACTTTGCCAACCTGACTGTCCCATCTCAGCCTGTTAGTTACAGTTTCTAATGCTAACGGACTCCTGCTGCACAGATATGGCAGCCCCCTCATACAGGAACATGGGGGATCAGACAGGTAATGGAAAAGCATAGTGCAAATACTTTATGGCAAAGTTAGAAGTAGCTTGCAAAGCCAATATTATAATAGATGTAAAAAAAAAAGTTTAATTTCAGGTGTCAGTATCTCTTTAAGTCAACTGCAGCTGGAAACGCTGAATCTGTCACACCATTACTTTTCTTTTTATTTATTAAATAAAATGCATTTTCCACAGCACTACAGGGGGGATGTGACTGGTACTTGCAAGCTGACCTATAAATAATGTCCCCAAATACTGTAAGTGGTTATATGGGATATGTGCAATTCATGGGAACTACAACTCCCAGAATGCCTCCTACAGAATTCTTACCAGACATTTTAACTGGAGCGTACACTGGTTTCACGTGTCATAATAATCATTTGATAAAACACATTCTTGAGGTGGCCATACCTACAATTACGTTCTTCCTCATGACCATCGGTCGTATGAAAGATCTTTTGTTCACTCGACTAACATTTTTTTTCTTCAAAACACATCAGTTAATAGTGCTACTCCAGCAGAATTCTGCACTAAAATCCGTTTCTCAAAAGAGCAAACAGATTTTTAATTTAATTTTGAAATCTGACATATTATCAGTTTCCCAGCTGCCCCCAGTCACGTGACAGAATCCCTTTAAGAGCTGTATAGTCAGATATGCAGGTAAAAACAAAAATAATTATTTAGCTCTATTTGATGATTCAGCATTAACATTCTCTTAATATTTAAAGTGCTGCCCAATCGGCAAGACGGCCGATATCCATGGCTTTTTACCGATATTGTCTCCCATCACACACACTCTGATTATTGAACAAAAGATCTTTCATATGATCATATTGGTGCCTCTATGGCCACCTTAACTATACATAATAATAATTATAATAAACTATATATAATATATTTATTAAGGATGACTTTGTTGTTGCAACATTATACTTGTCAAATGTAAATATTTTTTTTCTTTTTTTGGTGAATAAAACATGTTTTCTGCTTCTGTGCTACTTGGTGAAGCCAAACAAGTATAATTCCTGTAGTTATAATAGTTTGCCCACCAGAGGCGCTATTTCATTGGAGACTATGAATGAAATGGAAATTATTGCTCCTATAAAGGAAAAGTGCATGACAGCTCTCAGATAGCTAAAGTTATGCAGAAAAGAGGAAATATTTGCCCATCAAATAAAGACATTTTCCTACAGAAACATAAAGGCCTTAACAGTGATTGAAAATTCAATAACATAGGGAAAGAATTATGTTGTCCAAGAAAACTACAGATCCCAGGAAAACATTGCACTATTGCTGTAGTTAAGATCTTATAAAAGCCAAATTATACTCTATTCTCCATCGATAACCCTTGAATAATCTCGTTGACCTACATGCTTCTTAAGAGTGATACGGAAAATGCTGGGAACAGACTCATGACCTGGAATTTTATTTTCTCTAAGACTTTGTCCTTTTTTTTTTTTTCTTTTATTTCCAAATGCCATTAGTGACTGTGGGAAGGGAGATCTGACCTGCAGAAGAGGCAAGAGAGGGACCCCTGTTGACCTATTGAATGGCCTGAATGCTATAAATGCCGCTTTATCCTCTCTTGAAAGGAACAAGATAGCATGGCCTAAATGCCCGGCTGTACTTAAATAGGCAACTATAAGACTTTTGACTTGAGTGTGTTTGAAATCTGAGCCTCTTGACAGCAAGGGAGGTGCACAGGTCACTTTGTGGGGACAGACCGGGGTCTCATAAGAAATTGTTCATACTGAAATTAAAGTACAAATTCCCTTCTTCCTTGTCCGGTCTGTTGCACAAGATCACGGCCTGTGCAATTTTTTGGGGAAAAAACAATTCTTAAATATTATTACAAAGAGTGAACTTCTTGCACTGAAAGACTTGACAGTTTGACATGGACAGGATGGGTCTGATAGCTTGGGAGCTGGACTGGGGGAGCAGATCTCTCCTTATAATAGTTAAAGGGGGGGTGTTTTTTAAATAGTGTCTGTGCCGAGCTCTTGTGCTCCGAGCGATTTGACAGGCAATGAGTCTGCTTCAGTGATACTAAATCCTTTTAGACTCATTTGTGAGAGCAGAAAAACAGCTTGCACCTCTTGGATGCCATGTTCAAAAACAGAAAAATCGGGTACGGCCAATTAATGTGCCGCTTCAAACATTCATATCAAAACAAATGACATTGAACTCCTCTGATAATGTCATGCAGGGCCTAAAGTGAAAAGCAAGTGAGACTTTCTATTTTGCTCCGAGATCTGAGTGCCCCAGACTCATCAGGGACCCAGGCAAAGGTAGTGTGAACCAGGTCTGCGCCTTGTGATATTGCATATGTGCAACACAAATGCAAAATTGGCCATATTCTACCGAGAATAGCCAAAGGCCATTTTAAGAGCCTTTGGCCTCTCAGTCAGGAGCCAACTAGTTAATTGCCACACTGACTTCATGACACCTGGGCAGATGATATGACATTTTCAGTTTCTGTCACTAGCAAATGCCACAACGTGGTCTCCACTAGTTGCTAAGAAGCTGTCACAAACCATTAGCCGTTGGTCAAAGTTGCCCTATGGCATTTCCTCATGGCATCAGCAAAATGAGCATAAATCACCCAGTGGAGCCTACTGCTAGACTAATGAGGCTCTAAGCTTGTTTATGGACTAGCATCATTTTTATGATTATTTCCACCCTTTCAGCTTGCCTTCATAATTTGCCTTCATAATTTGCCTTCATTTGGCAGCAGGAGAAGTCCAATCCAGGCATGAAGTCTGACATTCTGCAAATGTGCTTCCGAGCTGCGACCATTAGACCTTTAGGGTTATTGTAGGGAGCTTTTGCACACATCATAGAGAGCGGGCACAGAAACAAACCATTCCTTATTTTACTTTTTTTTATAAACCCAATTTCAGCAGGGAAATACAAGGCTTAAAGGGATACTGTCATTTTTTTCCAAAATGAATCAGTTAATAGTGCTGCTCCAGCAGAATTCTGCACTGAAATCCATTTCTCAAAAGAGCAAACAGATTTTTTTTATATTACATTTTGAAATCTGACATGGGGCTAGACATATTGTTAATTTCCCAGCTGCCCCAAGTCATGTGACTTGTGCTCTGATAAACTTCAATCATTCTTTACTGCTGTACTGCAAGTTGGAGTGATATCACCCCCCTCCCTCCCCCCCCCAGCAGCCAAACAAAAAAACAATGGGAAGGTAACCAGATAACAGCTCCCTAACACAAGATAACAGCTGCCTGGTAGATATAAGAACAACACTCAATAGTAAAATCCCATGTCTCACTGAGACACATTCAGTTACATTGAGAAGGAAAAACAGCAGCCTGCCAGAAAGCATTTCCATCCTAAAGTGCAGGCACAAGTCACATGACTTGGGGCAGCTGGGAAATTGACAATATGTCTAGCCCCATGTCAGATTTCAAAATTGAATATAAAAAAATCTGTTTGCTCTTTTGAGAAACGGATTTCAGTGCAGAATTCTGCTGGAGCAGCTCTATTAACTGATTCATTTTGAAAAAATTTTTTTTCCCATGACAGTATCCCTTTAATAATGTACTGAATAAGACGCACCATTGTCAAAACACCTCCGGACAAAACGACCCTCCTTTCTGTTTGCTTTTTCTTTTCTCTGTTTCTCTAACTCTTGTCGGACAGGACTATGGTTTATTGTTTTAGGCTTTTCTGAACACTCATCAGTATTTACTCTGAATTCAAGGCATTTGCTTCCAATGAAAATCTCGTCTTGGATTACAGCTCAGCAAGTGTCATTTCCCTCCCAGATGGGAGCAAAGTAGCTGTATTTGCCTAAAAACAGTAGGAAGAACAAACTGCATTAAGCCTGGACTGTTTTTGGCTTGACCTAATGATGTAACAGAAACCTTTTTATTTGGGATAGGTCATTGCCAGGGATTGAAGGAGGGGATCTGGCTCTCGCTTGGAAGGTTCCTTCATTGTATTTACACAAGTCTTCACTTACACAAATTCAGCTCCTAACGCTTCTGCTTTCATAGAACAGAAATAAACAGGAAAGATTCCGGTGACCGTTAGACGCGCAATGTAGAATTGCTTTCTTCTCCTAATGGAGTATATAATTCAGGTGCCCTGAAGGCAGACTTTCTGGAATTCTTTTGCCTGAGGTAATGGGAAGCTCAGTTTTAGGGCCTTGAATATCTATTGATGCGCAAAGCTGGATAAAAAGTCGCCCCTGTCACATTGTAGTTGATATTTCCATAAATAATCAATTGGATTTCTTCTTTTTTTAGTTACAGCGTTGATGGTTCCATTTAAGGTATTGTTGCTCATTTTTAAAGTCTGAGATCAATTAAAATAATGAAATCTGGTATTAAATAGAATATGTTGGGGGTCATTATATATATATATATATATGGTTAAGTATTGCAGCCGCTCTTTAATCAAAAAAGTATATTTCTTTTCAAATGACGCATATAAAGCAGATTTGCTCATTGAAATTTTAAATGCAGATGAAGATTTTCCATGGCTCCCGTGTCTTTGATGGAATTTTTCATTTATCCCCTTTTTATGCAAAAAAAAAAAAAGAACGGGAAGATGAAGAGCCACAAAAAGCAGCTCTAGTACAAGGACCGGGTGCCTGTCATTGTTACGGTTTTTACAAGGTCATCAGAGCATCAAACCACAAACACTTATTTTTTTTTACGTTAAGTCAACCAAAATAATGAAATTGTTACTTTTGTGGTTTCAAATGCACAATGGCTGCATTTACATCTTTCTTTCCTCCTCCGACATACTCAAGGTAAAATGGTCATGTAAGTGTTTAGCTAAAGCTAATTTGTGGTTTTCTTTGCTTAAGCAAGACGTGATTGTGAAAAGAGTGTGTTTATTTGACTATTGTTATTGACACGTTGGGATTCAAGTGAATTAACAACACTTTCAATGGAATTTATACAGACGCTTTTCAGAGTGTCTTAAGTGATGCATCGGGGGATGAAATGTTATAGATAGGCTTCTGTCGAATTAAAAAGATGTTTGGAGTAATTATTTTGGATACCGCTGTGTTTGAGTGTCTGAGCCATATTTATATAGGAGCTGTTGTCCTTGGTTGCATTTGACTGCAGTGTTGCATGCTTTAGTGGATGACACAGTAGATATTCCCAGTGTTACTTGGGTTTTGGGGGACTTGACTGGATTGAGCTGCATCTCTAACCGGTTATTTGACAGTGAGGTACAGAAGGCAGTTAGTTGCATCCCCTGCACTTTAAATCGGGAGGTAAAAAGGTCTGAGTGCAAGCACAGTGACTGAATTGGAGCCACTCAGGGGCTGGTTTTATAATTAAAGGGATACTGTCGTGGGAAAAAAATTTTTTCTCAAAATGAATCAGTTAATAGTGCTGCTCCAGCAGAATTCTGCACTGAAATCCATTTCTCAAAAGAGTAAACAGATTTTTTTATATTCAATTTTGAAATCTCACATGGGGCTAGACATATTGTCAATTTCCCAGCTGCCCCCAGTCATGTGACTTGTGCCTGCACTTTAGGAGAGAAATGCTTTCTGGCAGGCTGTTGTTTTTCCTTCTCAATGTAACTGAATGTGTCTCAGTGGGACCTGGATTTTACTATTGAGTGTTGTTCTTAGATCTACCAGGCAGCTGTTATCTTGTGTTAGGGAGCTGCTATCTGGTTACCTTCCCATTGTTCTTTTGTTTGGCTGCTGGGGGGGGAAAAGGGAGGGGGTGATATCACTCCAATTTGCAGTACAGCAGTAAAGAGTGATTGAAGTTTATCAGAGCACAAGTCACATGACCAGGGGCAGCTGGGAAATTGACAATATGTCTAGCCCCATGTCAGATTTTTAAAATTGAATATAAAAAAATCTGTTTGTTCTTTTGAGAAATGGATTTCAGTGCAGAATTCTGCTGGAGCAGCACTATTAACTGATTCATTTTGAAAAAAAATTTCTTCCCATGACAGTATCCCTTTAAGCACATAAACAAAACAAATCCAGTGTAGCCCCTTAGCTAATTAGCCCCACTGTGCATGCTCTGTGTAATAGATATGAATTGAACACTCTAGGCTGGATTTGTTTATTAAGCAATGTATAATGTCCCTTACCAAAAGTGTTGCCCGTGGCAAACATCTGGCACTTGTCCCTCAGGAACCAAACAAATGATGTTATATGATAATATGGCCACAGCCTAATTACCTTTTTGGTTTTGTTCTTGTCTAGCGCAGTCAGAAAATTGAATGCATGCATTTCATTGGTTGTTGTGTTGGTAGGGACCATGGCGCACCCTTTGCCCATGTTACTCAATTACCCTGTTAGAATGTGAGCTCTTTTTAACAGGGAATCAAAGGCTAGTTTACTAACAAACATGCACATTTTAACAAGTGCAGTGACCTGCAGCAACCAATGAGTCATGTGCTTTTGTTACCCTTCCACTGTATTAAAGATAATAATAATAATACATTCACTGGACCTTTCCTGCTGCCTGTATTGATAGAAGAATCACAAGTAAAGTTTGTAGAGTAAAATGAGCCAAGGAAAATACAATTCTATAAAGACTATAAAGATATGGAAATGTATGTGATGGATTTGCTCACAATGCACAAGGAACAGAAGAAACATGGGGCTTTACTGAAGGTTCACCACCAAGTTTCCTTTATGGAACAATTCTACCATATTTACACAGCTTGTGTGTGCACCATCATTCGTGATGGTTCCTATAAAATAATTCCTCAAACTATTGTCTACTTCATGAGTTCTTTTCTTTCCAATATATTACCTTGAGCTTGCTAATGTCTGATTTATGTCTTCACTGGTGCTTTTATCAAACCTGTCCCTTCTTTATAAGTATCCAATGACTTTTTAAATATGGGTGACGGAGGTCAGGTTCAATTCTTGCTGGCTTTTCTGCAGTGCTTCGTATGTTACGCCAGAAGCCAGTTCTTAGGTGGTGGGAATATGGCATCAAATTTCTATCTTCTCTGCGCCTATGTTTTTGTATTTCACTATATAACAAGTCTATCCTATATCATAAGCTATTTGCTGTAAGAAATATATATATATATATATATATATATATATATATATATATATATATATATATATATACAGTCCAAATGCTGGTGCACTCAAAACAAACGTTAATGCCTAGGTGCTGGTTATAGCAAAACATGTATAACGAAAAAAGAACCGCACTCACAGGGCTTTATGAAGGTGCAAAATCAAAAATTGATGTTTATTTCGACGTTTCGGCTATTCACTTAAGCCGTCATCAGGAAGTGAAACACATACATACAAACACTCCATTTAAGCCCCTTTTGGCGCCCAAACCTATTGTATGACGTCATAAGTGGGTGTGCATGCAAAGTCAAGCCCATATAGAGTGTAGATATACATCCCATTGATATAAACATTGTATAATAAACTAAGTGACATATCATATACATGAGAACATTCCCGTGTCCCTTAATGTGCCATAGTGTGCTGTACCGTGAAGCCACATTTGTGCTCTACCTGTAACCGCATGTGCAGCCTGTGCGTATAGAGCCGGATCCACCAGAAGATATGCTGACCGTATATATATCGCCATCAGCTATGACTTCCGCCATCACATGAGCTGTCACAAGTTGCCGATTCCGATTGTTACTGCGCCCGTCATGCTTAATCGGTCCTATTACACCGCAACCGCACGGAGCCTTCCCGTGCCTGCCGTCGCTCAAGCTCCTCCCCCCGTCAGTGCGGATAGCCAATGAGGAGCCCCGCCTGGCTACCAGCTGGCGACGCTCCTCCTGTCATTCCCGCACCTATCCCAACGGAGACAAGAAGTGTCAAACTTCTGTACGTAACAGTGGATAGCCTATTCCCCTTGTGCTACCTTGGTGATCACATCAGGAGCAAGGGTAACCCATCGGTACCCATGTTCCCCATTGCAAGAACACCATTCCAGGTAGGGGTATCTCGGCTTGCAGCCACCATCGTAGGGAGCTGGGAGGGAGCCAGACGGATATTACGCCTTCGGCACTCAGGGGTGGCAGTATCCTGTACACCTATTGATGGCTGTACAGTCAGTTTAAGTAGTCCCTTGGCAAAGAGTGCAGCGTGATGCAGAGCCCAGTATTCGGCCGACCTACCCCTGTCCGCAGCATATCATTCTCAGTGGACCCTGAAAATAGGAAAAAAGGAAAAAAACGAAAAAATTAAAAACAATTAATTAGGCTGCACATGCGGTTACAGGTAGAGCACAAATGTGGCTTCACAGTACAGCACACGGTACAGCACACTATGGCACATTAAGGGACACGGGAATGTTCTCATGTATATGATATGTCACTTAGTTTATTATACAATGTTTATATCAATGGGATGTATATCTACACTCTATATGGGCTTGACTTTGCATGCACACCCACTTATGACGTCATACAATAGGTTTGGGCGCCAAAAGGGGCTTAAATGGAGTGTTTGTATGTATGTGTTTCACTTCCTGATGACGGCTTAAGTGAATAGCCGAAACGTCGAAATAAACATCAATTTTTGATTTTGCACCTTCATAAAGCCCTGTGAGTGCGGTTCTTTTTTCGTTATATATATATATATATATATATATATATATATATATATATATATATTGTCTACCACAAAGAGCCCATTAGTCATGTCCAGTCGTGTGAATTCCAAGATTTTATGGGTGTATGGTGGTTGACCTTTTACATGACCATAGTATGGGATTCACATTTGGTTACATCATTTTCTAGGGTTCTGTTGATAAAAAATATTACTGTCCAATGCTGAATAAATAGACACATTTTTGGGATGTACAAGCCCAATAAGACTTGTAAGTCATTATTTGTTCATGATGTTTGATATTGCCTTCATATACTATATGTGATCAGATGCATGTGTAGGAAAGTCAGCATTCTTATGGCTGGGAAATTTCCTTCAAAAAAGTTTAAAAACCTCCCTCTATTCCAACTGGAGCAGTTATAGTTTTGTTCAGGTTTATGTTAGAATGTTATGTTAGAATGTCATCATTTAGTTGGATAAAGACAACTGTTGAGATTGCTGACCTCTTGCTCTTTGTACAGAATGACCAGTTATTTCCTTTACCAGTGTCGGACTGGCCCACGAGGATACCAGGTAAAACTCCCGGTGGGTCCAGGTGTCAGTGGGACCTCTTGCTTCTAACCATTTGGCCTATTTCATGGTCATTCCCTTTTTATTTATGGGAACAAAGAGGCTTAATAATGGAAGGATAGAGTATAGTATGTAGAAAAAAGAGACTAGGAGAATAAACAGGCTTAAAGGAGAAGGAAAGGTTAAAACTAAGTAAGCTTTATCAGAAAGGTCCATCTAAATATACCAGTAAACCCCCAAAGTAATGCTGCTCTGAGTCCCCTGTCAAAAGAAACACCACATTTCTTTCCTTCTATTGTGTACTCATGGGCCTCTGTATCAGACTTCCTGCCTTCAGCTTAAACCTCATTGCCCTGGGCAAGAGCATGCTCAGTTTGCTCCTCTACCCCCCTCCCTTCTCTACTGTAATCTGAGCCCAGAGCAGGGAGAGACTCAGGCAGGAAGTGATGTCACACCACGTTAATACTGCAGCTCCTATCCTAAACAAACAGAGAGTTTCTAGAACTTTTTAATCAGGTATGGTAAAACATTCTACAGAATAAATATAGCATTCTAGCTTGCACTATTGCAGCTAATCTATTGGCAATAAAATGCCTCCGTAGCTTTCCTTCTCCTTTAATAATGGAAGGATAGAGTATAATATGTAGAGAAAAGAGACTAGGAGAATAAAGAGGTTGAGTGAGGAGAGGAGGTATAATAGTTTGGGTCCTCAACCTAAGGCTTTCTGGTGGGCCCCTGGTATCCCAGTCCTACACTGTCCCTTACCCTCTGGGTTTGGTACTTTACCTGCAATGCACTGCTGTCATAGGTCATTTTAAGGAAGTTTTAAGAATTTGAAACATTTGTTAATAGGTGGTTGTAAAACCCCTTCAAGTATGAATGTTCCACAATGTGTCCCCATTATACCGTTTATATTTTATATAGAAAGGTTGCAGAGGTTCTGGGACTGTGTAGGACTTTGTATGTTTAGATGTAGCAGAAGTTGCACAATGTCCCTCATACTGACAAGTTTCAGATCACTTTTTTTTGCTTCAGCCTGAGTATAATACACAGTGGTTACAGCTTGTTTTTGCCTCTTTACAGGTGATGGTTTGGACAACAGTATAGCCTCACCGAGCACAGGTGATGATGATGACCCAGACAAGGAAAAAAAACGGCATAAAAAGCGCGGTATCTTTCCCAAAGTAGCCACAAATATCATGAGGGCTTGGCTCTTCCAACATCTAACAGTAAGTTTAAGATATACTATCCAGTTGAATCTGCTCTATTGTACATTTGTGGTGTATTTTGCTCAAAATGTTAAGCAAATAGAGGGAAATGTCTGTCTTTCACTTGTTGTAGTTTTTATGGGAATTCTGTTTTTCTTTTGTTATTCTCCACATTTTGCATTGGAGGCTCGGTTCTTAAAGGGCCCTCCAGTTTTCCATTGGGAAGTACAACGTTACATGGTCCTGTTCTTCGACTTTTCTTTTCCTTTAGAAAGAACATCGGCTCTGTTTGTATAGGACACTCCGCTTTTTCCTAGTATATCAATTCTTTTTGACCTGAAAGTATATATATATATATATATATATATATATATATATAGTTCTGCCCTTATAATACTTATAAGACATTTTCACTGAATCAGTTCTTATAGGTCACTTTTTCACTTGGTTGGATAGTTTTGCCATTCAAAGGCACTCAATTTATTATATTGAGAAGTGTTGAGAAGTTTCATTTATAGGTTACCCCATTCCTTTTTTCATATGAAGAATGAACCGTGTTATTGTCTTGAAGAAATGTGTGTTTGAAACTATGTGTTGGCCACAGCAGTTATTTTCACATGGCTTTTTCTTGTAGTTAGGTTTGGTATCTTAACTGTTAGTGAACACATATGTGTTGCATTTTAATTTTATTTAGTTATTGTAACATACAATGAAATTACTCATCATTTAGGGACCTTTTTCTCCACTTCTACCCCCAACTCAACTGTTGCAGTTTCTACTTAGCTTTTTAGACCCTGGTGTCACACCAGAACTGTGGCATGAATGTATCTTTGTTTATATAAATAGATTGTTGGGGAGCACCTCCCATCCGAAATAGAGAACAGATGGTGTGCAAGGTCAAGTGGACAATTAAATGTGAAAAGTAGAGATGTTTGGTCACAGGTTTGGTGTAGATAATATGTTCAGCCTGTAGCCAAATAGGTATTGTCCAACTAGACCTGTAATGGTATATTGTAAGATAGACTCAGTTAGGGACATCCTACTCATATCTAACTATTTACCATTATAGGTCTAGTTAATATTTCTGTTTTAGTGATCTTTTTGTTTTCTTGTTAAACTGTTGCACAAATAGTTGATCTCATACTTGGTCTATAATCCAAAACAAATGACTTGTTATAGATTGTTATAGATTGCAAATTTATTAGAAATCTGCCAATTTATTGGTTGAATGCCCATCATAAAAATTCTACTGACACCTCCTTGTGAATGTTGTCCTTCTATGTTTTATACAACCAAATGAAATCTACAATGTGGAATAATTTCTTCCTGTACTTTCCCTGGTGGCCACTAAAGCAGATTTCATTGTCTGAGTTGGTTTCAAGTAGTTCATTGTCTTTATAGGGTATAAGCTAATTCAGTTACGAAATTTCACGAGTTGGAGTAATTTGAAGTGCAGGTATTGTACGTTTACTGAAAAGTGTGTTTATTATAAAATAACTTGTCTGATGAGTTAGTTCCTCTGAAAGATATGTCTTGGGCGTGCCTCTGAAATTGTTGCATGGAAGTGATTGCTACTGATGGAAACCTTCTTTAATTCTTGCTTACTACAATCACAGTTGCATTACTTGTACATATTATTTGTGGGATAAGGAGCTTTTTTTTTCATTTGCTGAATCACTCACAAGATTAATGAGTACTAAGTATGCTGTTTGAAAGTGGATGCCTTCCTTAAAACCATGACTCCATGGCTTGTTTGTTTATACACTGAGTCCGTAAAGAGTATATACAATTTGTTCTTAGGTTTAATCCGATTACAGCATCTTCTTATTTAACTTTCACCTGTCCTCATAGCAGGATTCCACAAGCTCAGACCTCAAGGGCAATTAACAAAATTAGATGAAGAGTTCCCAATGGTTATTTGAGCTTTATGTTTTGACTAAGTGATAACTAGGAAAACATTGAACATGTGTTCTCTTGGGAGTAGATTTGGGGTAATCCCACTAGCCCATAGCTAATGCATGTGGATAACATAGGAAGCAAAGGCTTGCCATTTGTAGGCCCTGTATGGTATAAAAATATATGTTTAAGGAAAAATACCACTACCATCTGCTGCTATGAAATGAATATGCCTGTGAATGGGGAATTCCTGGTACCATGTACCATCTATGCTTTGGCTTGGACAAATGGCCCTAGTGTAGTAGTTACCTGTCTGAAACCTGAACACATGTGCATTGCTTTTTTTATTTATATAGAACAATCCATTGTATAGCACTTTACAAGTAACTACCATTTAATAATACAGTATTAGGACTCTGGTTATGTTGGCCAAATCATTCAATATTTAGTTGGTGTCAGCAGAAAAGAACAATTCCGTTGTAATGACTATTCGAGACATTGCTCTTGTTGTCTATGGCCTCAGATGAGGCAAGTAGTAAGGGCAAATGCATTAATGTATGGAAGGGAAGAGGTTAGGTGCATGCGGCTATACTTTTCTATAAAAAAAAAATCATAGTAATCCCAATGTTTTGTTTTTCTTTCCTCTTTTATTATGTTAATGTTAAAATGTAACCATTGCCATAAAATCAGGCTTTGTCTAGAAATGAATGCATTAGGTTAAGGTTTGTAGTGTTGCACTAGATGAGCAGATCCATGCTCCCTTTCCATCTCCAAGACTTGGTGGTTGCCATTGAAAAGGAGATATCTGACCTGTGCAATGACTGCTCAGAGGGGCAGATTTACTAAAGGGCGAAGTGACAAATGCTAGCGAAAATTCGCCAGCGTGACATAATTTTGGAACTTCGCCGATTTACTAATGGTTGCCGGCATAACTTTGCTAGCGAAGGAGCAAAGTTACTTTGCTCCCTAACGCCTAGTGAATTTGCACTCTGTCGAATGGACGTATCTACGCAAATTCACTAGGATGCAGATTTTACTGACCGTTACCTCTTGCGCCAGACTTGCCTTCACCACCTCAGACCAGGGGAAGTGCAATAGAGTAGACGTTTCATTTTCCAGGGTGATAGGCTGCAAAAGATAGTACATTTTTTCAGGGGTACCCGGCTTCCCCCCTACATTTCCTAACACATGGCACATAAACTATACACTGGTCTCATGTGTAGGGCATTATAACAACTCTACTATTTTATTTTATTAAGGTTTCCCGGGCTTGTGTAATGTAATGTATTGGCTGCAACATATACGTCCATTCAACTTTAACTCCCGCCGTATGCAAATCAGCCAACACTAGCGCAACTTCGCTTCGCTTGTGGATTTTAGTGAATTAGCGTTGTCCTGGCAAATTTACACCTGGCGAATAGTTGCGATGTGAGCGAAGTGGATGATAGCGCAAATTCGGCGCTTAGTGAATATGCCCCATAGACTCCAATACTCCGAACGGTTTTTATAGTAACGATGACCTTCAGGTTGCACTTTTCCTGTCTGCTAAAGCCCTGTGAGGTTAAATTCAGGTTTTAGAAGCACTAACTGCCATGAAATTCTCTCCCCATTTGTCACTATTACTTAGTCGATCAAGGAAGAGTTTCAAATAACTATACATTATGCACAGCCCTTAATTGACACTACCTGATTTCCAACTTAGTATGATTAAAACCATGCAAAATGCAAATCTGTGCACTTTCATGTCATGCCACATTATGTTTTATTATTGTCAGTATCCTTTTTCCGAAGCCATAAGGCAACGCTTTGAAAATTTTCTGCAGATTATTTGAATAGAGAAGACTTCCAAGTGCACTTGGATTCTGCTGTTTTTTTACCACAGTAACTAATTCTTTTTGTCATGTCAACCCAGATCCTTTGTAGAACCGTGGGGCCGTTTCTAGAGAGGTCGATATACTTGTAAAAATCATAGCAGATGTTCACACCATCAAAACGTTTAGGATTCATGTACGTCTACGAACTGAATTCTTGTTGGAAAACCGAAAACAAGAGTCATAATAAAGTATAACAGCCGCCATGTTTATTGGGAGACGTAGTTGGCAAAACACACAAAGAATATTTTGCTGTTTCGGCACTGAGATGGTGTTGATATCACAGCTTGAGGAATGCCAGTAAAAATAAAATAAAACTTTTCCATTGTTTGGTATATAAATGGGTGAATTAAATCCTTTTTCCACCTCTTTTCTATATTTGTTACTACAAAGAGATGGATTTATAATCCTGTTGCAGGGCTTTCCTGAAGTTTATATAGAAATCACTGATTTGGTTAATAGATTCTGACTTACCTTGTCTCATCCATTATTCTGCATCATCCTTATACACTCCCAAAGCCCTCCTTTCAGTCCGATAATCATTTCAGTTGTACATGGCAAAAACCAAAATAAAGAACAAGAAAGAATTGTCGAGCTTATGCATCCCCTGTACTCTGCCCAAGTTAACAGTCAACATGTTATTTGAAAGCTTATTGATCATTTGTTTCTGTTTATTGAAGGAGTTTGTTATAGGACCATTATTAAACTTGATGGTAAAGCATGACTGGCTTGTTGCAATCTAATACATAAATGACAAGAAAGGACAACCATACACGGTTCCTTCTGACAAGAAAGGGCAACCATAATAGTGTGCTTGTGGGTCACATAAATGGATCATGAGTGGCAGGCACTGTTGGGTCGTACTACTTCCATGCAGGCCCGGACTGGCAATCTGTGGGTTCTGGCAAATGCCAGAGGGGCTGCTATCAGGTGCCATAGAAAGTCACTATTTAGTGGGCTGCTGGGACCTGTTTGGGCCTCTTTGTAATGGGAATGCCAGAGCCTATTTTGACTCCCAGTCCAGACCTGCTTCCATGTTGGCTGATAACCTCCTACACTCAATTGTGGGAGTCATAGGCAGAGACTTTCTACCTAAATAAACTCAACTCTACCTGTTTTCCATAACTTCCATCGTAGGTGCCTCCACATGGTGTGAAGGCAATTTGGTTATGAACAACTCTATGTTTGGTCAACGTTAAACACTTTTTACAGTACCATAACACTTTACTGAATGTTGCAGTGGTCCTTTCACACCAATAAGGAAATTTTGCTTCGTTGGTCATGTTCCTTTACGTTTCTGTTTGGAATGGAGGCTTTCCAACAAAGGAGTCCAGTTTGGTCATTTTAAAGTGGATCTGACTCTTGGTCTGTGTGTGTTACCCCCTATATAATTATTTTGAGCTGTTAAACTCCAATTGAACAAGAGTGTTTTACTCATAATGTCAATTCAGGCCACATATCTGTATATAGTACAGGTCAAACAACATGATGTTGACACACACCTCTCTGGCTATGCCCAAAATGCCAACTAAGTGATTCACCCCATGTATCAGTCACCCAAAGGCTCATATCTAAAACCTCAGGTATGGGATCAGTTATCTGGAAACCCGTTATCCAGATAGTTCCGAATTACGGAAAGGCCTTCTTCAAAAGACTCCATTATATAGTGAATAAAGTACCCCCTATTGTAAAATATAATGATATTATAGTATAGTATAGTCACAGAGGTGATCTATGACCATCTAAAAGCACAAAGCCAAAGGCCTTTCCAACAAGGGGTATTTTATTATAATACACAAAAGCCATGAATATCCTGTAAATTATATCCTTATAAACGGTGAGTTCTGATGTCATCAGTTATAAACGGTGAGTTCTGATGTCATTTCTGTCACATGACTCACTGAAATTTGTGTATTATAATAAATAAAGTACCCCCAGTTGTAAAATATGAGGATATTAGAAGTTACCTCGGAGTTCCATGACCTGTATAAAAACACTCGGCCTTCGGCCTCGTGTTTTTATATGGTCATGAAACTCCTCGGTAACTAATAATATCCTTATATTTTACAAGAGGGGGTACTTTATTTACTATATAATACACAAGTCTTAGTGAGTCATGTGACAAAAATGACATCACTACTCACCGTTTGTAAGGATATAATTTACAAGATATTCATGGCTCTTGTGTATTATATAGTGAATAAAGTACCCCCCTCTTGTAAAATATAAGGATATTATAAGTTACCGAGGAGTTTCATGACCATATAAAAGTACGAGGCCGAAGGCCGAGTGTTTTTATACAGGTCATGGAACTCCGAGGTAACTTCTAATATCCTCATATTTTGCAACTGGGGGGACTTTATTTATTATAATACACAAATTTCAATGAGTCATGTGACTGAAATGACATCAGAACTCACCGTTTATAACTGATGACATCAGAACTCACCGTTTATAACTGATGACATCACTACTCACCGTTTATAAGGATATAATTTACAGGATATTCATGGCTTTTGTGTATTATAATGAAATAATCCAAATTTTTTTTAAATAATTTCCTTTTTCACTGTGAAACCTTGTACTTGATCCCAACTAAGATATAATTAATCCTTACCGGAGGCAAAACCAACTTATAGGGTCTATTTAATATTTATATGATTTTCTAGAAGACTTACGGTATGAAGATCAAAATAACAGAAAGATCCGTTATCCGGAAAACCCCAGGTCCTGAGCATTCTGGATAACAGGTCCATACCGGTATTTATGTTTTCCTATTATCCAATGGGAGCATTTTTTTTCACTAATTTTTTTTCAGTAACAGGAGGCACTGAGCCAAATTCTATATTTCAGCTCTAAAAACATGAATTCATAATACACAAACCTGCGTATAGTCATTCCAGGGAAATAGAGATGGCCTAATGAAGGGGGCTGTAAGAAGTGACATAATTAAGAACATATTTTGTTTAACATTCCTTTGCCATTAGAGGTTCCTACAGGTTTCTTTCCAGGAAGGTCGGCGTTAGAAAAAGTGTTAGCCGCACATGTTTGAAAGAATATGGCTGAATAAAATGTAGCCTTTGTGAACGTGTATTATGTTTGATTATTTGCCCTTTTAAAGGGGAAAGCTAATAAAATTAGCTTTAATAATGTAGAAAAATAGTGTAAGTGTAAAACTGTTTCTTTTATTTTTGTAAACATTGTATTTAGAACTTTCATTAAACTTATTGTTCCCTCCAGCATTGTATGTAGTGTATAGTGTAAATAGCGTCAGCTTTTTCTCTGCTTCAGTTTCTTGAGTACAAATGTGAATATATAACATGACTTCTATTTCCTCTGCATTGGTATAATATGTAGAGTCATTGAGTAGCATAGGTGCTAAATTGCTGTAATGCATCAATGATATGGGGTTTGGATATCAGTTAATAGTGCTGCTCCAGCAGAATTCTGCACTGACATCTGTTTCTCAAAAGAGCAAACAGACTTTTTTATATTTAATTTTGAAATCTGACATGGGGCTAGACATATTGTCAGTTTCCCAGCTGCCCCAGTCATGTGATATCAGCCTAACAACAGAACAATGGGAAGGTAACCAGATAGCAGCTCCCTAACACAAGATAACAGCTGCCTGGTAGATCTAAGAACAACACTCAATAGTAAAATCCAGGTCCCACTGAGACACATTCAGTTACATTGAGTAGGAGAAACAACAGGCTGCCAGAAAGCAGTTCCATCCTAAAGTGCTGGCTCTTTCTGAAATCACATGACCAGGCAAAATGACCTGAGATGCACCTACACCCCAATATTACAACTAAATACACTTGCTGCTTTAGGAATGACATTTTATATTGTACAGTCAATTATTTGCAGTGTAAACAGTGTCATTTAGAAATAAAAACTACATCATAACACACGCTGCTACTTGGAGAGATTAGTCTCCCAGCGACAAATTGCCTCTTCTTCGAGCGACTAATCTCCCCTAAATGCCTTCCCGCCGGCTAGAATGTAAATTCCATTTTTACTTTCTCAAATATACTTTAATTAAAAAATGTGTACCATTTTTATAACAAACCTGACTGTATGCAGTTAAATTCCCCCTTCATTGTACTTGCTCAGACTGCTGAGGATAGGAATCTTCAGACGGTCCCTAACTGCTCTGCAGGGAAACAATCATACTTTCAAACAGCAGGGGGAGCCCCTCCACCTTACTTCACTTACCCTGAGCAGCTTTGTTTGTTTCCCTGTAGAGCAGCCTGTGACTGTGTAGAGATTCGTATCCACAGACCCAGTGCAGTCTGTATATTCTGATTATTAATCAGTCTTGCTGTATCGGCTTCTGGCAGATATTATTTGACATGTGCTGTTTTAATCATTTATGACGATCCCTAAGCAGTGCTGTGTGTATGGCATGAGACAAGTAAATACCTTCTGGTTTCAGAAGGCTTCTCTTTGCCTGTAAAATGCTCGTGAAGGACTTTTTGACTCCTTTTAGCCCTTCTCACCCTAACCAAGTTCGGTTTTCCATTAAGCTTAACCTTCCAACTGAAGCCCAGACCACACTGAGCATGTGCACAGTCTTGGTCTTGCAGAGATGTATAACAAAGTTACAAGATGACAGCCCCCTGCAGCCAACTTTGAAAGCATAAATCATTTGTTTGATTAGGCTTGTGGTGCAGTAAGGTTATGTTTATATTTAGTATACAAAATACAGCATTTCTAGCCTTATTCTATTTTATACTTAACCTACCCTAGGGCTCTTGAGTGCCTTATATCCCCCTCCATGAATGATGTATATGGAAGGGGCATGGCAAGGAATGCCCATGTGCCTCCATTTTTATATACAGCAATGGTAAACGTTACCGGCACTCAATACACAGATGGGGCAAATGTTGCTTTTTGCTTGATTTTGCACTTTGCACCTTAATCACCCCCCCTGTTATAAATGAGCCCTTTAAAGTCCAAGTGTTCCTTGCCTGATGGCTTTGAATATGATCTCCAGTTGTTCCGCCTCATTTGCAAGCAAATTCTTTTCACTTGGCTCTTGTTTAATTTAACAAGAAATGAGTAGTAAATGAAAGCTGCCGCCCGCAATCCTACTGTGAGCGCGTTTTGCACTTGGCTCCCCTGTGAAAAGGCAATTTGGGAAATGATGTGATAAAGTAATTAGTTGAAACCAGGGCTTCTGATTGTTGCTTCGCTTGTGTGGTAAGGGCCTAGTCGGAGAAAGAGAGAAAAAGAAAATAACAGATTATTACCCAGTCGAGTTGGCTCAAAGCTTCTTCATTTATTTGTAAACAGAATATTTAGTGACCGCATAGGAAGAAGTTATAATCAGCAGCTCGTAAAGAAACCACAGCCGTGCGCTCGCATTTATACCGAGAGCTCGTGTAAAATCTAAACTGGGAAGCAGCCTCCCTGTTAATGTAATTAGGGTCTAATTTACCACCCTTTGCACACAGACGTAATAATGCCTCCATATTTACTCATTCTTTAAACACATTAGACGATACCTCAACGCGGCACTTAGTCAGCAGAAACAGGTGTGAACCCTTTTTAGAATTCATTTTCCACGCCGAACGCAATGTATTTCCTGGGAAATATTTATCAAAATCAGTCCAAAAAAAAAAAAGAAAGCAACGTGTGAGCACAAGGTGTTAATAGACATTCACCCTTTATGTGCTCCTGTATTTCTCATTGGTTACGTAAATTAAAGCGAATGCAAGAAAAATCAATAGGCTCGCGGGTTGTGCCTCATAGACTTTAGGGCATAATGAGAGTTGTATTGTGTATGAACCATTGTATGGGGGCTAAACACAAACTAGGAATAGATTTCTATTAGCGATGTAGCAGCGGTTACTTGATAGACAGGAGCGAATTTGCGGTGAATTCCCGCGATTCGCAGCCTGGGAATAAATTTGTGAAACCGCCGCGGAAATTCACCGGCGTCAAAAAAAAATGGGCGCCGGCGTTTTTTTGGACCCCAGTGCATTTTTGCCAGCGAATTTGCACCGGCGTGAAAAAACGGACGCAGCCGTCAAAAACGGAAGCCGGCGCAATTTTGTGAATCTTTTGCCGTTTGCGAATTTCGATGGAAATTCGCCAATTTTTCGGCAAAGAAAAACGCCCCAAATTCGCCATCACTAATTTCTATAAGGCAGAAAATGAAAGGCTATTTCTAATCTTATGCTTCTTTGTTTAGAGGGTACTTTGTCCCTGTTTATAAGTAGCGGTTACTTGATTTTCATCACTGATAAAGAATGAAGGCATTACATATTGTGGGCTTAGAAGATTCCTGTACATAATCACAGTAGGAGCTGCCAGATTGCTTTTTAGGGTAGAGACACGAGGCCAGATTAGGGGAGATTAGTTGACAAATCTTCCCTTTTCGGGGCAATTTATCTCCCTGAACTGCCTTCCCCTGCTTTCCCGCCGGCTAGAATGCAAATCGATGGCGGGATGGCACTTGGAACACTTCATTTTTCGAAGTCGCCTGGACTTCACTTAAAGTGTTTTAAAGTAATGAAAATATCATGCAGTGTTGCCCTGCACTGGTAAAACTCATGTGTTGTGGCGGAAATTGAAAAAAGGCTATATGGCACAGGTTAAATAGTGGATAACGGATAACATTATGTTCTATAGAGCTTATCTGTTATCTACTGTGTATCCTGTGCTTGAATGGCTGCCCCCATGGCTACACAGCAGCTTGTTTATATAAACTATAGTAGTACTTATCTGTTATCTACTGTGTATCCTGTGCTTGAATGGCTGCCCCCATGGCTACACAGCAGCTTGTTTATATAAACTATAGTAGTACTTATCTGTTATCCACTGTGTATCCTGTGCTTGAATGGCTGCCCCCATGGCTACACAGCAGCTTGTTTATATAAACTATAGTAGTACTTATCTGTTATCTACTGTGTATCCTGTGCTTGAATGGCTGCCCCCATGGCTACACAGCAGCTTGTTTATATAAACTATAGTAGTACTTATCTGTTATCTACTGTGTATCCTGTGCTTGAATGGCTGCCCCCATGGCTACACAGCAGCTTGTTTATATAAACTATAGTAGTACTTATCTGTTATCTACTGTGTATCCTGTGCTTGAATGGCTGCCTCCATGGCTACACAGAAGCATGTTTATATGAATTATAGTAGTACTAATCTGTTATCTACTGTGTATCCTGTGCTTGAATGGCTGCCTCCATACACAGAAGCATGTTTATATAAACTATAGTAGTACTTACCTGTTATCTACTGTGTATCCTGTGCTTGAATGGCTGCCCCCATGGCTACAAAGCAGTTTGTTTATATAAACTATAGTAGTACTTATCTGTTATCTACTGTGTATCCTGTGCTTGATTGGCTGCCCCCATGGCTACACAGCAGCTTGTTTATATAAACTATAGTAGTACTTATCTGTTATCTACTGTGTATCCTGTGCTTGAATGGCTGCCCCCATGGCTACACAGCAGCTTGTTTATAGAAACTATAGTAGTACTTATCTGTTATCTACTGTGTATCCTGTGCTTGAATGGCTGCCTCCATGGCTACACAGAAGCATGTTTATATGAATTATAGTAGTACTTATCTGTTATCTACTGTGTATCCTGTGCTTGAATGGCTGCCTCCATACACAGAAGCATGTTTATATAAACTATAGTAGTACTTACCTGTTATCTACTGTGTATCCTGTGCTTGAATGGCTGCCCCCATGGCTACAAAGCAGTTTGTTTATATAAACTATAGTAGTACTTATCTGTTATCTACTGTGTATCCTGTGCTTGAATGGCTGCCCCCATGGCTACACAGCAGCTTGTTTATATAAACTATAGTAGTACTTATCTGTTATCTACTGTGTATCCTGTGCGTGAATGGCTGCCCCCATGGCTACACATCAGCTTGTTTATATAAACTATAGTAGTACTTATCTGTTATCTACTGTGTATCCTGTGCCTGAATGGCTGCCCCCATGGCTACACATCAGCTTGTTTATATAAACTATAGTAGTACTTATCTGTTATCTACTGTGTATCCTGTGCTTGAATGGCTGCCCCCATGGCTACACAGCAGCTTGTTTATATAAACTATAGTAGTACTGATCTGTTATCTACTGTGTATCCTGTGCCTGAATGGCTGCCCCCATGGCTACACAGCAGCTTCTTTACATAAACTATAGTAGTACTTATCTGTTATCTACTGTGTATCCTGTGCTTGAATGGCTGCCCCCATGGCTACACGGCAGCTTGTTTATATAAACTATAGTAGCACTTATCTGTTATCTACTGTGTATCCTGTGCTTGAATGGCTGCCGCCATGGCTACAAAGCAGCTTGTTTATATAAACTACAGTAGTGTTTCTGAAGCAAACACAGCAGTTTTACTAGTGCAGGGCAATACTGCATTATATTTTTATTATTTTTAAACAATTTTATTTTTTGATATTACTGTTTCTTTAAGCATAAGCTTTCCACATAAACTATAGCTAGTATATTATATGGAGGGCAGTCTAATCTAGCAACACAGCCTTTTTTCCTGGAAAAAATCCTGAAGCATTTCTATTCCCCCTATAAGGACAGGTGTGTCAGTGAAAACTGCAAAATGGGCAAATACAAGACAAATACAGTCTGTACAGTCACAAATGGCCTCACCTCTTCTCTAGCAGGAATATTTTTAAATCCTTTGTGGCCTGGATCTCAGGAATCCTGTTCTTCAGAGACTGGTAGATGAGTGTGACCTCTTGCATTGCCTCGTTTCCTTATGAAAATGAACAATGTCAACTGATTAAATTTAACTGATTTTTTTTTAATAATTGCCAAATGATTTACCATTAAAGAGAAACGTTACTCCTGTGTTATATAAATACTGTAAATGCTATTGGAAAAGCTTATTTTGAAACACTGTCTGTATGAAGCATGTTTGGTTTTGCTCACACACAAACCAAGAGCATACACACTTGCTTTCACTTCCTGTTAAAACCTGCACTATTTCCTGTCATGTGATCAATGAGTCACACACTTTACATCACAAAATGGTGACTCAATAATGGTAAGCAATACAATAAAAGGGCAATATTTACTGATATGTATGTGACACCTAGATAAGAAACTTTCCTTTCTCCTTTAATAGGGTTTGTGCTAAAAAAAAAAAAAAAAAAAAAAAAGGCAGCATAAGACTATACTTTATACATGGTAATAAAGGTTAACTTTTGTTACATTGCCTACGTTGACTTCTACATTAGTATGTATAACCCTAACTTGGTTACTGTCTCTTTAAATATCAATTAACCCTTTGCAACCCATGGCCCTGAGTCCCTTTTGTGTATGAAAAGTTCTGGGAACTTGGATTTACAGCACAGGGCCTCCACCTAGGGAATACTGAGGAGCGCACCTCAGATAATTTCCACTAGGAAAAATAAAACACACACAATTTGCAATAAAACTTTATGTAAAACTGTATTCAGTAACTGTAAATGCAAATTACACAATATCACTCTGGGGATTATCAACCCCTGCCACAGTCTCTCAATGGCACAGTCCCACACCGGGTGGATAAATGTAGAATAAATCCGGTCAGTTCAATGTCCCTTCCCCAAGAGCTCTCATGTCCCCAAGTAGCGCTACCTGCCCCAAGGTACCTTGCCCTTTGAAAGTAGCAGCTTCTCCCATGTGGCAGGTACACAAGCAAGACCTGTCCTCACCCTGGGGAAACACACTGTGGCAAAAGTATCCACAGGCAGGAGATAGAAACTGGCTCTCCCTGATGCTCAAATACTTTCACAGCCTTTTCTTCTCCTTCTTCCTGGAAACTCCTTTTAACCAGCAATGTCACTCTACACAGATCTGATTCTTTCTAGCTGCTGCAGCAGGAAATCCCTTTATAAGCTTTGTGGGAAACTCTGTACATTTGGCTCCCAAAGTCAGGCACTCCCCCTCTCCCAAGGATGCACTGGGGTGCCCAGCCAATTGGATGGCTCTCCAGCCTGTAACTGGGATGGATGATTTCACAGACAGAAAATCAGGGGACGGATTTGTCTGATCCCCTACATGTGTTTTCCATAGTACTCATGTACCTCCTCCTTGTGTTATATTTGTGCAGTCCTATCTAGGGTTGTCTGGTTGTGACCCGGACAGCCCAGTTTTTGGAAGGGCTATCCAGGCAAAAGCTGCCTGCCCGATTTTCCAAATGAGGAAAACCGGACAGGATTCCCTGAGACTGACACGCCAATCACCATGTCATAGCCCTTACTGTCTATGTCACGTCCCGCCCCAGCTACATCATGGCTCCACCTCCCCACCTGGGGTTCGTGGGGAGGAATAGTGGCAACTCTTCTAGTCACCCAGGTGCCCTATCGGAATGCCTCAAGGTTTCTGTTGTTTACACCATTGACATGCTGTCTTTTTTCAGCCTTACAGTCTATTGACCGGGAAATCTCAACCCCAGTCTGCAGAGATAAATAACAGTTTAGAGATCTATCTATTAGGACAGCCAACCCATATTCTAAGTCTGCTTGCTCTGTGGCTTCACACTCATCTAAGTACAAATAATGTATTTTTAATTAGCTCCTCTGCTTATAGATAAATATCCAGTATTTAGTAGTTGAGGGCTCCTAGTTACCATGACATGAATGAGTAGTTTATAAACCACAGAACAATGTCAGAGTAAATGCCCCCCCCTCTACTCACAGAGACCCGTCAAATATTTTGCAATAACAATAAAAATACTTCATTCTATTTCTTTATTGGAGAAACAGTTTGGTTTCCAGAATGCTCGGCTGTGTGTCAGACCATCGGATCATAACAAGGCCTGGAAACACACAGACAAATAAGCAGGTCAAAGGCTTTATTGCCATGCAGGGCCTTTTCTATTGACTTGGGGAATTTCATTATTTTTTTCTCATAATAAATATTTTTTTTTCCAATAAGGAGTTTACTTTGTTGGATGCCGAAGGCTTTTATAGGTGCCACCTCAGCTGTGGCATGAAATGAGTTAACGACAGCACTATTTCCTTAAAGGGATTCTGTCGTGATTTTTATGGTGTAGTTTTTATTTCTAAATGACACTGTTTACACTGCTAATAATTCACTGTACAATATAAAATGTCATTCCTGAAGCAGCAAGTGTATTTAGTTGTAATATTGGTGTGTAGGTGCATCTCAACTCATTTTGCCTGGTCATGTGATTTCAGAAAGAGCCAGCACTTCAGGATGGAACTGCTTTCTGGCAGCCTGTTGTTTCTCCTACTCAATGTAACTGAATGTGTCCCAGTGGGACCTGGATTTTACTGTTGAGTGTTGTTATTAGATCTACTAGGCAGCTGTTATCTTGTGTTAGGGAGCTGTTATCTGGTTACCTTCCCATTGTTCTGTTATTAGGCTGCTGGGGGGAGGGGATATCATTCCAACTTGCAGTACAGCAGTAAAGAGTGACTGAAGTTTATCACATGGCTGGGGGCAGCTGGGAAATTGACAATATGTCTAGCCCCATGTCAGATTTCAAAATTAAATATAAAAAAAATCTGTTTGCTCTTTTGAGAAATGGATTTCAGTGCAGAATTCTGCTGGACCAGCACTATTAACTGATGTGTTTAAAAAAAACCCACTTGACTTCAGTCAGGTCAGGGCAGCGTAATACAGAGTTGAGTGATGACAGAAACCTGTCGTTTGCCCACATTCAGCTTCACTGATAACAATATGCATTGATTAAAGTTTTTCATTACCATTCACACATCATACCCAATGGATGCCCGTAGCGCCAACCTTTTCATGGCTGTTTATAGCTGCGAGTTCTCCTTCAGTTTTAAGACCCGTTCCAAATGCCTAATAAAAGAAATGAAGCACAAAGTCTAAATAGTCGTTGCTGTTCCTCTCTGTGTGGTTGCCAATCTAGACAGCTGCTTCCTTTGGATGATAGAAAAGGCTTCTTCGCTAATGTACTTACATTCTCAGTGCAGAGCCAGAATAAGCAGCAAATATTGATGTGAATTCCTGGGACAACCAACCCGCAGCCTGCAAGAATTTCTTGGTCTACTAATAAAATTTCAGCCAGTATATGGGAATGTTTTAGGTACTTCTTGGTTAATGTAGTTGGGCTTTGCTCTAGTACCCAGGGGAGTATGTCCACTCAGTAATTAATGCTGTGGCCCTGAGTTTGATTCTGACCAAGGTACTGTAAGTTGGGATGTTACCCCATATCTGCTGGGGTTCCTTTGGCTTCTCCTGTTTCTTCCCCCATTCAAAAAATACAGGCTGGTTACTTGCCTTCTGATTTTAAAGGGATACTGTCATGGTAAAAATGATTTTCTATATGAGTAGACAGCCTTGTGCCTGTCCACTAACTTGCCCATCATCCAGACAAACAAGTTAGGAAGAGACAGAGGCTGAAAAAGAGACCTGTGTTTACCCTCTGCCCTATGGCAGGTAAATGGTTGCCACCTTTGTGCGGCTCACAAAGGGGTGGGTCAATGATGCTGTGGGCGGTGCTTGCTACATCTCGTGCGTAGGGCTATGACATGGCGATCAGCGATTGGCTGATTGCAATCAGGGGAGATCCTGCTCAGTTTTCCTTATTTGACTGTCTTGACCCGGAGCAGCCCTTCTGAAAACCGTTTTCAGAAGGGCTGTTTTTCAAAACACATCAGTTAATAGTGCTGCTCCAGCAGAATTCTGCACTGAAATCCATTTTTCAAAAGAGCAAACTGATTTTTTTATATTTAAATTGAAATCTGACATGGGGCTAGACATGTTGTCAGTTTCCCAGCTGCCCCCAGTCATGTGACTTGTGCTCTGATAAACTTCAGTCACTCTTTACTGCTGTACTGCAGCCTAACAACAGCACAATGGGAAGGTTAAATATATATTCCAGTTTGTTAAGATTCTTTAATATGCCACTTATTATGATATAAACTATCTGTTGCTTAAATATTCATGTTGGGGGTAAAGTTTTCCTTTATGCAGTGCAAGTCCCAGACAAAAGGCCTGGCTGGCGGAAATCACTCTGTTTAGATTTTATTGAGACCTAGTGTGCCCCAAACCTACACATTTTGCCTTGGAAACATCATCAATTACGGGAATGACAGGCTCCAGGGATTCAGTGGAAAGAGTTCAATTCTGAAGGGGGAGAAAAGAGCCAGGAATTCAGTGACAATCCATCACTCGCAACTGCATCAAACACAATGGGAAATGGTGGGCTAAATGAGTTAAGGGAAGAAGAAAGCATTTAAGTGAATGCTCTGTATTATACAGAAAATAAAAGACTGCCTGTATTGCTATTGCACTGTCTTGTGCATTTTAATTATTTAACTCCTGGGACAAAAGAGACTTTCTCATATTACCCCTAAGGGCAAAATATACCCTAGTTACACGCTGTGTTTATTTCTCATTTGTTTATTCTGAAAGACATGGTAAAGAATTAAATATACCTATAGTTTATTATCTATTCCCTATATATTTGAATCTGTGCTTACTATATAAGTAGGAGTTGTAATATTGGTTGCATTAAGTGCAGTCTAGAAATCAACAGACTAGCCCCATATTTTATGTGATCTTTTGATGAAAGGAATACCTAAACCTACAATGATGCTTGTCTTTATACTTCACTGTCTATTTAAAGGGATACTGTCAAGGGAAAAAACATTTTTTTCAAAATGAATCAGTTAATAGTGCTGCTCCAGCAGAATTCTGCACTGAAATCCATTTCTCAAAAGAGCAAACAGATTTTTTTTATATTCAATTTTGAAATCTGACATGGGGCTAGACATTTTGTAAATTTCCCAGCTACCCCAAGTCATGTGACTTGTGCTCTGATAAACTTCAATCACTCTTTACTGCTGTACTGCAAGTTGGAGTGATATCACCCCCTCCCTATTCCACCCCCGGAAGCCAAACAAAAGAACAATGGGAAGTTAACCAGATAACAGCTCCCTAACACAAGATAACAGCTGCCTGGTAGATCTAAGAACAACACTCAATAGTAAAATCCAGGTCCCACTGAGACACATTCAGTTACATTGAGAAGGAAAAACAGCAGCCTGCCAGAAAGTGTTTCTCTCGTAAAGTGCAGGCACAAGTCACATGACCAGGGGCAGCTGGGAAATTGACAGTATCCCTTTAAGGTAGTATTAAACAATCCAACTATTTTTCATTCTTTGTCCTGTTTGGACAACATCCCATTTTTGCCCTGGCCTCCAGTTAGTAGACTTGCTTTAGGGCAGAGACACACGCTGCTATTTTGGGAGATTAGTCACCCAGCGACAAATCGCTTCTTCTTCGGGCGACTAATATCCCTAAACTGCCTTCCCGCCGGCTAGAATGTAAATCTCTGGCGGGATGGCACTTAGATCGCTTCGGCTTTCTGAAATCGTGAGGCAACTTCGGGTGACTTCGGAAAACTAAGGGTTCCGAGCGCCATCTTGCCGGCGATTTACATTCTAGCCGGTGGGAAGGCAGCTCGGGGAGATTAGTCGCCCGAAGAAGAATCGATTTGTCGCTGGGCGACTAATCTCCCGAAATAGCAGCGTCTGCCTCTACCCTTAAGGTTAAAATTGATGGAAATGTATGCTATTAATATTTAGGCTCTATTTATTCTTTATACATTATACATTGATAACCTCTTTTGATGCCATCTGTTTTTTTGAATAATGTATAATGTAAGGGTTAGTTTAACCATCTTAGGGTAATGCCCTGATTTGCCCTCTGTGAATTTCCTGAATTTAATTGATTCTTGCAGCTGTCCACTTCCAAGCGAATACGAGAGAAATCAGTATGTGGCTATGTTGGCCATTTTGGCATTGTGTGTTTTTGGGCTACGAAGGAACCCGGCGTGTGTCATTGGCCAACGAAAAATAGTGGTAACAGATGTATGGGATCAAGGGGTCACTTGAAAGGGATATATATAAATATTATATATATACAGATTTTGTATTTTGTCAGACTCCAAACCTGAGGGGACTATTTATACAGGGAAAAAGATTGATGATGTTTAGGTTTCCTAAATATAAACAAAAAAGAGACAAGAAGCTGAATTAATGGCACATAAATTGTTTAAACCCTGAGGATTGATGTTGTGCAAGGAGGTTACACAAATAAACAAAGATTGTGTGTGAACTCTTTATCTTTGAACTGATTGCCTTTCTCATGTGGTGTCTTTCTCTGTTACAAGTCGTCAGACCAAAGGAACAAACCTCAATTATCACTTTGTCACCTAAATTATCAGTTTGTCAGAATTACACTGCCTTCATCCAAGGTGATCTGGTAAAGTCTCCAAGCCCTCCGTTTTGAAACAATTCTTATAAATTCAATTTCCTCTGCTAAATAAGAAAGAAATACGAATATCCCGTTTTTATCAATAAAGTGTTTTATTTCAATTTTGCCAACTAAAGGAAAACAATGGTGGCTCGTTACCAAGGTATCTGTTCCTGAATCTGATTTTAGGAATTCTACCAAAATTTGAGATTTTTGGCATTTGGAATTCTAATCAAATCTGTGCAACGATAATAAACATATCACGCCATCTTTTTATTAAAGGGATACTGTCATGGGAAAAACATTTTTTTTCCAAAATGAATCAGTTAATAGTGCTGCTCCAGCAGAATTCTGCACTGAAATCCATTTTTGAAAAGAGAAAACTGTTTTTTTTATATTCAATTTTGAAATCTGACATGGGGCTAGACATATTGTCAATTTCCCAGCTGCCCCCAGTCATGTGACTTGTGCTCTGATAAACTTCAATCACTCTTTACTGCTGTACTGTAAGTTCTAGTGATATCACCCCCTCCCTCCCCCCCAACCAGCAGCCAAACAAAAGAACAATGGGAAGGTAACCAGATAGCAGCTCCCTAACACAAGATAACAGCTGCCTGGTAGATCTAAGAACAACACTCAATAGTAAAATCCAGGTCCCACTGAGACACATTCAGTTACATTGAGAAGGAAAACAGCAGCCTGCCAGAAAGCATTTCTTTCCTAAAGTGCAGGCACAAGTCACATGACTGGGGGCAGCTGGGAAATTGACAAAATGTCTAGCCCCATGTCAGATTTCAAAATTGAATATAAAAAAATCTGTTTGCTCTTTTGAGAAATGGATTTCAGTGCAGAATTCTGCTGGAGTAGCACTATTAACTGATGCGTTATGAAAAAAACATGTTTTCCCGATGACAGGATCCCTTTAAGCACATTTATCGACAAGTCGATGTAGAAGAGAGCTTGGAGGTTGTCCGAAGAAGCTTCCAGGCATCTGACCAAAAGAAAGGCAAACAAAAACGACTCCATACTGTACCGCAAGTCAATGTCATCCCATTGGGGGAAGTCAGCTCATAGCTACTTGGTTATTACGGGAATTTGTGCCCTTGTCGTTGTGATATCCGTTGTCCCACGTGCGCAGTTACACAATGCATAAAGGCGAGGGTTATTTCTAGGACAGATAATTGAACATTAATACTCGCTGACACTGTCGTAGAAATGATATGTCAACCTGACAGGGCCTATGTGTTTACATCTGCTGACGAAAGGGATGTTTGTCAGATCAGACCTGGGGCCTCAATGCTGTAGAGCCAAGGAAGATGTTCCCATTAATCATGAGCTGCCATCTTTACTAGACTAACCATTAACCAATTCGCTGCTGAAAGAAGAGTTCAAAGTACACTCCCTTTATTCCATTCCCTACAAACCATATGTTTTAAATGATCTGCCATCTGGATTTGTCACTCGGCACTTTGGGAAGACTGGTATTTTTTCTATATCTTAAAAAAGAGACTATTTGACTCCCTTACATAAATGGGCTATTTGTTATGTTATAATCAGTTCCATGTTGCCGTGTTTGACCAATTTAATTATCAGCACAATATTTTGTGGTCATACACGGGTAGATAAAGCTGCCGATATTGGTCCTTTAGACAAATTCGGCAATTAATCTGCCGTTTATGGCTTCCAACAGGTCTTCCTGATCGATATCTGGCCACAATATTGATCGGGAAGGTTTAATTTTTCCAACGACCCGTCGGAGTCCATTGATCGCATTGTAACCTGATCCTTTGGCCTTAGGGCCGAATGTTCGGATTACCCTGATATAGTCCTGCCGTTGGTGGGCATATCGGGGAAAGATCCGCTCATTTGGCGATGTCACCAGACGAGCGGATCTCTTCATGTATGGCCAGCTTTAGATTGCTTTGTACCAGAGAGAACGCAGATTTTTGTAACAAAGATAAACAAATTATGGCAATTTTTAAGCAGAATTTCATGGGAACAGATATTACAAATGCTTATGAAAACTTGACTTTTCAACATACATACAAACAGCTGACTGAACAACAGTGCCCAAAAAATTTGCAAAAAAAAAAAAAAAAGTTTTAGAGTCTCTAACTCATCTACAAAAGATAGGGGGTATAAGGGGCAGGTACTTTAGTCCAACGGCACCTCCCCCATAATAGAACCCACTTGCAAACCAGTTCAGGCCGAACTGGTTTGCAAGTGGGTTCTATTATGGGGGAGGTGCCGTTGGACTAAAGTACCTGCCCCTTATACCCCCTATCTTTTGTAGTTGTTTAGAATTATTTCAAACCTGCGGGCTGATTACTATTAACCTTTATGGTTTTTCACTTTGCTCCACTTCCTTAATAGTCTCTAACTGATCCCCTAAATTTTAGGAAAGATCTCTTTTGCACATGTACATTGAAAATGCATATTCATCAGGATCCTCACGAGCCCTTTCAGATTCCAGGCCCCCCAACAGTTGCTAGATCTGCTGCCCATATTGTGTGGTATAGAAAGATCTACCCCACTTACCTCTTTGCTGTTCAAATGTTCAAGTCCATACAACTTGGCCTGTGTTCTTGGAAGGGTTAAGCCATTACTTTAGCTGAGGCAGAACATGAACAAGTTTCCAAATCAGAAAATAACCAGCCATATTGGTAATTATTCCAAGGTTGGTTTCCTGCAGCTCAACTTGTTTATAAAATGAGGCCCTGGAGATGATCCATTTTCATTTGTTTTTCAACATTGGTTTTTTGAAAACTCCCAATTGTACTTTGTTCACGAAGAAAAAGCTTTTCATCTGTAAAGATCCAGCTTCTCTTTGTTATGATAGTAAATGAGGCTATTAAATATAGTTTTATGCCTGTGATTGTCAAGCTCCTCGTTTTCTATCATTAGATTTACATTTTTATTTAATTGGAGGAGTCGTGTCTGAAAGGTTTATGCTCGGAATAATCTCAGAATGAACTTCAGCTGAGTATTCGTTTTATGACTGGGTGATAGGCATGTGTGTTCGTGTATTCATAGCGATTGCTAAAGGAAAAAAAGAAAAAATATAATTCTTGGAAGCATTGAGTGGACTGCGGAACGGTGTTCGGAGTGATGGGCGAATTTATCCCATTTCGCTTCGCCGAAAAATTCTCAAAATTCTTAGGGAAATGCAAATTTTGCCACCCATGCCCGTGACAACTAGACGTGCGCCTATTTTGTCCAAATGCATTCAAGTCAATGGGCGCGCGTCAACATTTTTTTTTTTTTTACGAGGCAAATTTTTGCCGAAGTTTTGTGAATATTCACCGGCGCGAAACGTGGAAATTCACCGCGAATTCGCGCCGGCAAATTTATTTGCCCATCACTAGTTTTAGTATTATATACATAAGTATTATACATGTAAGAATGCAACACTGTTCAAAGATTAAAAAGAGATTGTATTACAAATAAAAGTTTTGAGGGAAAGCAATTTATCTTGCTCTTATCACTTCCTGCTGGGACTTCCTGCTGTGCCCTGACATTGTAGATTAGAACCTACTGACCAGGAAGTGCCAAAAAACTCTCAAGTTCTGTCAAGAAATGGGAACACTTACAAAAGTATCTATGAACTTATATCCACACAATCGTTAGCCCACCACGGAGAGAAAAAAAACTCTATCTTGTTTTATTATGCTTTTTAGAATTTATTCTGATATACATCTTTTTTTTTTCTCCCAAAAGAGGCCAAATAATGTGCTTTGTAGACAAAGGAAAAACACTCCTGTTGTTGGGTCATTGCACGTTGCTCAGAATAGGAATAAAGGTCCGTGTACATTCAGCAATAGAATATTCCTTACTTAGGAGACACTGAATGAAAATGAAAAATATTTTAACTTTCCATAATGCCAAAAAGCTGAGATGTTGCAGAGCCCCTCATAAGTAAAAAACAATGTGGCATTGAGATTATAGTGAATTTCAAGCCGATGCATTAAAGTTTTGGAATTTATTATAGATTCATTTTTAACTGATCAAATTCAGATCAATCCGCCAGAACAGTGATTCAATAAATATTCATCAGTGTGGATACTTATCCCATTAACAGGGGGAAAATGTGTATATTTTTTAAGCAGAAACTTCTGGGAGATCAGTTTTTTTTTTAATCTTGAAGGCTTGAACAATCATAAATATCCATATTGGTTGGAATTTATTGAATCAATTGAACTAGTACAAGTACAAACTTCTAGGGTTCTTGCAGGATTCTCTGATTAAACGTCCTGCCCCTTAGGGTGGTGGCAGACGGGGAGATAAGTCGCCAAGTGACAAATCTCCTCGTTTATGGGCGACTAATCTACCCCTACTGCCTTCCCGCCGGCTGTACTATGAATCTCCGGCAGGATCGCTTTGGATTTCTGAAGTCATCTGAAGTGTGTCCAGTTACAAATATTAACCTAACTGTTCCGTCTAATGACTCCTTAGTGGGTGGCCGAGCTCCCTACCCTTGATATTTTTATGTTACATTCCTGAATCACAGTCTCAAAAGGTTCTGCACTTACCAAAGTATGGACAAGTATGGGGCAGAGGAGGATTGTGACTGGGAAACTAGGTGTGGCTTGGAGTGATTGGAGGTGTGGGAGCCTATGGTTAAGTGTTGGCTAGCATGAAACGCGTTAGGCTATCCATGTGGGGACTGAAAACGTTTCAAATGTATTTAAATAATAAATATGAATTGATGTTAACTTTTGATTGTGCATGAGCATGTATGTTTTTTTTGCTGGTTGGCAGTGTGGCCTAAAAAGTAAAGACCTTTTATTCAAGAATTATGAAAGGTATGACATTATCCTGGGCAGTGTCAGACTGGGATTCCAGTGGCCCAGCCCATCAGAAAACCTTATAATGTGGGCCCACTGAAAAAACTTTGGACCGTGGACTCACCAGAAAACCTTAGACCGTGGGCCCACCAGAAAACCTTAGAATGTGGGCCCACTGGAAAACTTTGGACCGTGGACTCACCAGAAAACCTTAGACCGTGGGCCCACCAGAAAACCTTAGAATGTGGACCCACTGGAAAACTTTGGATTGTGGACCCATCAGTAAACCTTAGATCAGGGGCACACCAGAAAACTTTAGATCGTGGACCCACCAGAAAACCTTAGACCGTGGGCCCATCAGAAAACCTTATAATGTGGGCCCACTGGAAAACTTTGGACCGTGGACTCACCAGAAAACCTTAGACCGTGGGCCCACCAGAAAACCTTAGAATGTGGGCCCACTGGAAAACTTTGGACCGTGGACTCACCAGAAAACCTTAGACCAGGGGCACACCGGAAAACTTTAGATCGTGGACCCACCAGAAAACTTTTATTCCACCTCTCCTCACTCAACTTCTTTATTCTCCTAGTCTTTTATATCTACTTACTGTATTCTTCCATCATTTCCCATAAAATAATAGGGAATGACCATGAAATTGTCCAAATGGTTAGAAGCAAGAGGCCCCACTGACCCCTGGGCCCACGGGGAGTTTTCCTGGTATCACGGAGGGCCAGTCCAACACTGATCCTGAGATACCTTTTTTTTTCAATAATTCTCATAGTTTAGAGTTTATATGACATTAAACAGGCATGGTATAATAGTCATTTTTATTGCATTTTATATAGGAATAATGTACCTGCCATTGTACATTATAGGGGTATATGAAAAGCTGCAACTGTATAAAGGCACAAAGTGCAGGTCATGGAATTCTGAGCACAGTCCCTTCTTATTTCTTGTTGACTGTGTACACAGCAGTTGTCTTTAGTGAGTATTTTACTTTACTGTAAAGTCTAAGCAAATACAGGTGTGGGACCTGTTATCCAGAATGCTCGGGACCTGGGGCTTTCAGAATACTGTATCTTTCATTAATTTGGATCTTAAATCTACTAGAATATGGTGTAAATATTTAATAAACCCAATAGGCTGGTTTTGCCTCCAATAAGGATTAATTATATCTTAGTTTAGATCACGTAAAATGTATTGTTATTATTAAAGAGAAATCATATACATTTTTTTAATTTGGATTATTTGGATAAAATGGAGTGTATGGGAGACAACCTTTCTGTAATCTGGAGCTTTCTGGATAATAGGTTTCTGGATAACGGATCACACACCTGTATTGAATTATGTGGGTTTCTAACCACTTATATGTTCCATAATATTTTGTATGTTGGTTTTATAACCTGTGCACAAACACTCGCATTTATTTAAATCTATTTCCCCTGCACATATGCTCATAAGTTCTCCTAGCGATGCACTTGCTTTTTTTTTTTCATATATATTCGTATTTGTTGAATGTTTGACTTATTGCATGGCTGGAAGAAAAAACAGCCTGTGCTTACTTTCACGAGAATCAGCGAAATTACATTTGAAAACGCTAAACACCGTTTAAAACGTTCCACAACGGCTCCTTTATGCCTCTGCTGGAAACCTGGTTTACAGCGAAATACGATTTAGTATTTGCCCCCTGCTCTGTGGGCTAACAAAATAAATATTTCAAAATTAGGTCATGTCTCATGTTCTGATCATATAATATAGTTCACTGGAAAATGCATATCCCGCCATTTCTTTTTATATTTGTAATTGACAAAGATCCATCCTGTTTTCCCTTTAATATATGGTCAGTCATTGATGAATATAAGTATATATATATTTTTTTTTTTTTCTCTCTTTTTTTTCAATTTTTTTTATTGCAAGAAACCATAAATATTTTAATGCTATTAAACATAGGGCTGCCGTTAGTTTTTTGGTTTCCAGCCGCACCTGCGTGGCGTAGGCAGTTGCCGAGGGGTTAACACTTGCTTGGGAAAGGGGAGAAGGAATGTAAAAGCACTTGGCTACTGAAGTTAATACCTGCTAGCCGGGTTTGATTCAACTGTCCCTGTAGATTTGAATGTCCCGGCCTGTGACTGTTGGCAGGCTGCTTCCAGCTGGGGCAGGCATGATGCACTGAATTGCTTTTCAATGTTCTTGACTCAAATAGGCAGTAATTACAGGCTTAAAGAGGTTTAGTGGTCCAGTAAACTACATAATCACCTCTGAATTAGCCGACGCTCATCAGTCGCAGTCCAGCAAGCTCAAGTCTGCTCTTAGTATTCAGCCTCCATCCCAGAGCAAACCTGAGTAGAAGGTGCGGAACAGTGAGACTTCTCCTTAAAGGGATCCTGTCATCGGAAAACATGTTTTTTTCAAAATACATCAGTTAATAGTGGTGCTCCAGCAGAATTCTGCACTGAAATCCATTTCTCAAAAGAGCAAACAGATTTTTTATATTCAATTTTGAAATCTGACATGGGGCTAGACATTTTGTCAGTTTCCCAGCTGCCCCCAGTCATGTGACTTGTGCCTGCACTTTAGGAGAGAAATGCTTTCTGCCAGGCTGCTGTTTTTCCTTCTCAATGTAACTGAATGTGTCTCAGTGGGACCTGGATTTTACTATTGAGTGTTGTTCTTAGATCTACCAGGCAGCTGTTATCTTGTGTTAGGGAGCTGCTATCTGGTTACCTTCCCATTGTTCTGTTGTTAGGTTGCTGGAGGGGAAAAGGGAGGGGGTGATATCACTCTAACTTGCAGTACAGCAGTAAAGAGTGATTGAAGTTTATCAGAGCACAAGTCACATTATTAGGCGGCACATCTCCGTCAGCGGTAGATGGGGGCAGCCATTCAAGCACAGGATACACAGTAGATAACAGATAAGTACTACTATAGTTTATATAAACAAGCTGCTGTGTAGCCATGGGGGCAGCCATTCAAGCACAGGATACACAATAGATAACAGATAAGTACTACTATAGTTTATATAAACAAGCTGCTGTGTAGCCATGGGGGCAGCCATTCAAGCACAGGATACACAGTAGATAACAGATAAGTACTACTATAGTTTATATAAACAAGCTGCTGTGTAGCCATGGGGGCAGCCATTCAAGCACAGGACACACAGTAGATAACAGCTAAGTACTACTATAGTTTATATAAACAAGCTGCTGTGTAGCCATGGGGGCAGCCATTCAAGCACAGGATACACAGTAGATAACAGATAAGTACTACTATAGTTTATATAAACAAGCTGCTGTGTAGCCATGAGGGCAGCCAGTCAAGCACATTATACACAGTAGATAACAGATAAGTACTACTATAGTTTATATAAATAAGCTGCTGTGTAGCCATGAGGGCAGCCATTCAAGCACATTATACACAGTAGATAACATATAAGTACTACTATAGTTTATATAAACAAGCTGCTGTGTAGACATGGGGGCAGCCATTCAAGCACATTATACACAGTAGATAACATATAAGTACTACTATAGTTTATATAAACAAGCTGCTGTGTAGTCATGGGGGCAGCCATTCAAGCACAGGATACACAGTAGATAACAGATAAGTACTACTATAGTTTATATAAACAAGCTGCTGTGTAGCCATGGGGGCAGCCATTCAAGCACAGGATACACAGTAGATAACAGATAAGTACTACTATAGTTTATATAAACAAGCTGCTGTGTAGCCATGGGGGCAGCCATTCAAGCACAGGATACACAGTAGATAACAGATAAGTACTACTATAGTTTATATAAACAAGCTGCTGTGTAGCCACTTTTTTTCCCTTGCTGGATTGCAGACTCTCAGTAAGTTTGTCTCTCTTTCTATCAGGGGCGTTTCGGGTCCTTGTGTTAGAGTCCTGCAGCAGTTCGGGTACCTGCGGTACAGTGCAGATTGCGGGTAGAAGTTCCGATTGTGGGTATAGACACGGGTCGGCGGTTCTGCTGGTTGCGGGTTGGGTAGTTGGTCTTCTGAATAGCGATTTTTACTCCTTTCTACTGATTATGTCTACTTCTGATGACGTCACTTCCAGTTTACAATGACAGCACTTCCTGATTCTTGATGGTCAGCGGGTCCGGGTTGCAGATAAGGTACTCCAAGTGGGTAAGAATGCGGGTCCGAGTTGTGGATTGCAGGTTATGGGTTGGGTACGGGTTCCAAAAAATGGACCCGCGCAGAACTCTACCTTGTGCCCCCCCGAGGCAGCCTTTTTGATGCTGCCCCCCTTGTACCCGGCGCATTGCTAGTGTAGAGAGCGCAATTTAAAAATCGAAATTCAGCTCCTAAAGTCGCCAGGATCAGCTTTTTTGCCGACCCTCGGTAACTTGCTGGAGCCTGAGATGAGTTTCTTAACTCGCCTGCTCTCTGAATATATATATATATGAAATATACAGGTGCCATTGTCCATGAATTTGAAGTGCGTCAGCTCAATGCATAAGCCGATTGCTGTCAACTAAAGCAACAATTATCAACCCAAATAATTTCAGGCTTAAAAAAAAAATCCTTGATTATAGCCAAGCTCACAAAGTACAGTTTTAATCTGATGTGTGTAATTATATATCCCGATTCTTCTTAATTGTTTTACATCAGCCAAATACACTTGTAATGATTCGGTGGAATAACAGACACATGACGTCAGCTATTGCCGACCCCGTTATCTTTCAAACGGCCCCAGTTCCACTTCCTTCCCTGTAACTCCACTCCCACTCGTGACTAGGGATGTCGCGGACTGTTTGCGCGAACATCGACTATTCGCGTTCGGCGAATGTTCGCGAACGTCGCGCGACGTTCGCCAATTTGGGTTCGCCTTAGCTGGTGCTTATTTTTGCCCTCTCACCCCAGACCAGCAGATACATGGCAGCCAATCAGGAAGCTCTCCCTCCTGGACCACCCCCACACCCCCTGGACCACTCCCCTTCCATATATAAACTGAAGCCCTGCAGCGTTTTTTCATTCTGCCTGTGTGTGCTTGGAAGAGCTAGTGTAGGGAGAGAGCTGTTAGTGATTTGAGGGACAGTTGCTAGTAACTTTGCTGGCTAGTAATCTACTTGATACTGCTCTGTATTGTAGGGACAGAACTCTGCAGGGATTTGAGGGAAATTTTAGGTTAGGTAGCTTTGCTGACTAGTAATCTACCTTCTACTGCAGTGCTCTGTATGTAGCTGCTGTGGGCACCTGTCCTGCTGCTGATCTCTCATCTGCATCTGTTCTTCAAACAACTGCCACCTAGCTGTCTAAATATCAATAATAATACCGTCTCCAGAAACACCACCCGAGTGACGTTTTTCAAGCAGCAATAATATATTCCGTATCCACTGCTGTAGTGTATACGTTGACCTTGCAGGCATTGTTTGCCCAGTCTTTAACCAAGTGCCACCTAGCTGTGTGAGCTTTTTCACATTCCGTGTCCAGAAACATCACCTGAGTGACGTAGGGTGATTTCTGCCCTTTACAGCACAAAACGCAGCGCTGTGTCAACAATAGATTTTTCAGATACATTTTTGCCCTTGATCCCCCTCTGGCATGCCACTGTCCAGGTCGTTGCACCCTTTAAACAACTTTAAAATCATTTTTCTGGCCAGAAATGTCTTTTCTAGCTTTTAAAATTCGCCTTCCCATTGAAGTCTATGGGGTTCGCGAACTATTCACATGTTTTGTTGCAAGTTCGCGAATATGTTCGCGAACATTTTTTCCGTCGTTCGCTACATCCCTACTCGTGACACATAACAATCTCCCGTGGGACTGAGAACAGACAAAGGAAAAGTAGTCGATGGTTTTGTATCGCTGTTTTCTACTCATTAAGTTGTTGGTGAATCACCTTTATTGCTTTAATTAAATGCAAACTATAAATTAAGCTGTTGATATCTGGAAAGGGGGAGGGGTTCCTTATAACATTCTATATCTTTTCTTTTTAAATGATTTTTATTGAATTTTTACAATGAATTAAATTGACTTGACTGTTTGACATTAATAGAAATTCATGTAAATCATGTTCAGTTTTAAACAATTAGACTCACCTGTTCTCTTCTTTCAATTAAAAACTTGGCAAAATAAGTTTTAGGGTCAGGACACGCGCTCAGATTGGGAAGGTTAGTCGCCCAGCAACAAACCGCCTCTTGTTCAGGGTGACTAATCTCCCCCCGTATTGCCTCCCGCCGGCTAGAATGTAAAGGGCACTCAGGCCTTCGTTTTGTTTTCCAAAGTCACCCGAAGTTTCCTCGTGAGGCAACTTTGGAAAACAAAGTGATTACATTCTAGCCAGCGGGAGGCGGTTCAGGGGGAGATTAGTTGGAAAGTTGCTCAGAATTATGTCCTCTTGTATTAGCAAATTTTTATCTATGGGTTGACTTGCCCTTTAAGTATAAGGCTTTCTACACATAGGCCCATATGTGTGTGATACTGTGCAATGTGATTTGGACTCAATGTGATTTGGACTCACATTTGGTTGGCGTGAATGATCCAGTTGGTTGGAGCTAATAACTGGGAGTAATCTCATTTGACTCCCTGTGAAGCCAGCTTAAAGGAAAACTATACCCCTCGAACAATGGAGGTCTCTATAAAAAGATATTGAGTAAAACAGCTCATGTGTAAAACTCTGCTTCGTATAAATAAACCATTTTCATTTTAATATACTTTTTAGTAGCATGTGTCATTGGGTAATCATTAATAGAAAATTGCCATTTTTAACAAATAAGGGCCACCCCCTGGGATCAGGCTGCACACAAACAAACCACATGTTGGGTCACATGAGCCAATTAAGACGGTATTGTTTTTGCATCCACACTTCTTCCTGTTACAGTTAGAGCTGCGGTATTTCTGGTCAGGTGATCTCTTCCTGTTACAGTTAGAGCTGCAGTATTTCTGGTCAGGTGATCTCTTCCTGTTACAGTTAGAGCTGCAGTATTTCTGGTCAGGTGATCTCTTCCTGTTACAGTTAGAGCTGCAGTATTTCTGGTCAGGTGATCTCTTCCTGTTACAGTTAGAGCTGCAGTATTTCTGGTCAGGTGATCTCTTCCTGTTACAGTTAGAGCTGCAGTATTTCTGGTCAGGTGATCTCTGAGGCAGCACACAGACCATCACTTAATGGTGGTTCAAGGCAAGAGATGTAAAAGGGCAATATTTATTTACATATATAGACCAGTTTGTTAAGATTCTTTAATATGCCACTTAAATTTGAGAACTATCTGTCGGTTAAGTATTCATTTTGGGGGTATAGTTTTCCTTTAAGGTACTTTCGCAAGTAGATTTTTAATTTTTACTACTGATTTTCTAATTAAGTGATGTACTTTATGCCAAACGAGGTGTATCTGGCCAAATATGCCTTAATAAGCTTGTAATTTCGGCCTCAGGCTGAAAGCACTTTTTTTTTTTTAAATATAAATGACAGTCAAGTTCATCTATTCTGGAGTGACATCATTTATGTTCCTTTAGACGTGTGTAGAAAGAGCACATTGCTCATAAAATATTGAGAGAGTTTCCCATCTCGGCCTTGATGCAGAGTGAGTAAACACACTCGACTTGTTTTTTTTCCCCTTTAGTTTTGAAGGCAGTTTTTCACAGGCCGCATTCGTCGTAGCCGGGAGTAATTTGGTGTTTCACAATGAATCTGCCCCTGTTATTTTGCTCAAAGCAGAGACACTTTAGTGTCAGATGGAATTACGAGGGGTGAAGATGGAGTCAGGCCTTGTTTAGACCTTCATTATCTCAGCAGTTTGCTCTGTGTAGGGTTATTTTCAAATTTCCTTCATACATTACAAACCGCTGTCACGGGGACATGGCGATGAGGGAGAGAATGTTTCTGATTGGTGCTTACTAGAGCAGATAAGATAAAGAGTCTATCACTGTCCTGGCATCCAATGCTGGAAACTCTCAGTTACATTTGGACTAGGAGGATCATAAAGATCTAAAACTGGACATTTTCCAACTGTCGGTACGGCGGTTTTATTTGTTATATTATTGTCGTTACTTGTAAGGATGTCTGCACCCAAGAACTACTGAATTGTTAATCGAAATCTTTTTTTTTTTTTTTTCTAGAAAACTGATGCAAATTTAATTACTGAATATTTAATGAGTTGGTGGGGAAGTTAAACGTTTAACTATAATTTATCACTTTTGATTCTTTGCCGCTCGCTGCAGGACTGCCTTGGTTCACATACTGCATACAGATGTTCTTGTCCTGAATATATATCACACTAACACCTAAGGGTTCCTAAGGCCATAGGGATAAAAGCAGCAGAGAAGAGTGCACCCGGGGCAGATAATTAAAGGGATCCTGTCATCGGAAAACATGTTTTTTTTCAAAACGCATCAGTTAATAGTGCTACTCCAGCAGAATTCTGCACTGAAATCCATTTCTCAAAAGAGCAAACAGATTTTTTTATATTCAATTTTGAAATCTGACATGGGGCTAGACATTTTGTCAATTTCCCAGCTGCCCCCAGTCATGTGACTTGTGCCTACACTTTAGGAGAGAAATGCTTTCTGGCAGGCTGTTAGTTCTCCTACTTAATGTAACTGAATGTGTCTCAGTGGGACCTGGATTTTAGTATTGTGTGCTGTTCTTAGATCTACCAGGCAGCTGTTATCTTGTGTTAGGGAGCTGCTATCTGGTTACCTTCCCATTGTTCTGTTGTTAGGCTGCTGGGGGAAGGGGAGATATCACTCTAACTTGCAGTACAGCAGTAAAGAGTGATGAAGTTTATCAGAGCACAAGTCACATGACTTGGGGCAGCTGGGAAATTGACAATATGTCAGATTTCAAAATTGAATATAAAAAAATCTGTTTGCTCTTTTGAGAAATGGATTTCAGCGCAGAATTCTGCTGGAGCTGCACTATTAACTGGTTCATTTTGAAATTTTTTTTTTTCCCCATGACAGTATCCCTTTAAGTTGTGTCTTATTCAGAGCTGTCTTTAGGGGGTTTATAATGTGAATAACTGCCTTGATTCCTGCCCATTGGGGGCTAATATTGAGCAGCCGTGGTAGGTAGAAAATAGGCAGAAGAGGTAAGCATTTTCAACTATTGTTTGCCCACTATCCAAATCATACAACAGGGGTCCCCAACCTTTTTAAACCATGAGCCACATTGGAGTTGAGTTGGGGAGCAACATAATCATGAAAAAGTCCCTTGGGGTGCCAAATAAGGACTATGATTGGCTATTTGGTAGCCCCTATGTGGACTGGCAGCCTACAAGAGGCTCTACTTAGCACTAGACTTAGTTTTTATGCAATTAAAACTTGCTTGGAATTCAAAAATAATCACCTGCTTTGAAGACCCTCAGAGCAACATCCAATGTTTAGAGAGCAACATGTTACTCACGAGCTACTGGTTGGGGATCACTGTCCTACAACTACAAGTAAAGACAGTTGTCCCATCCCCCAACCTAAATCGAAGATGTCAAAAGCCAAAATGGCGACCTTTGTAACAACTACAATGTCAAGTTTTTGATCGTATGTGGGCTTTAAGACTCAACAAGTAACTACTTTGTAATTTTCAACTTTTCAAGAAATTTAAAACTGTTTTCGAAAACCTACTGATAAGGCTGATCTGAAAAAAAAAAATATGGGAAAAAAAATTCTGGACATTTTAGTGAAAGGCCTTACAGGAACTCAAGCGTTCAGTCTACAAAGATGCAGATGGGAAAGAGGATCTGCTTTCACATCCATAATTTCTCTTTTATGGCTTTTACTCATACGTTAGGTGTTTGCACATATCACATAGAGAGCTCTTGGGAGCATTACATCTAATGTCTTATACATAGGTTGCCAATCATTCATTTCTTTTGTGAGAACTAAAGGTAATATTGTTTGCTCTCCTAATGCATTGTACTTATCCCAATGGTCCCAGAATATCCTTTCTCATATTCCCATCTTGATCAATTGTTTGCAAATAATTAAGCTTTTAAGAGATAATGGTATAAGGCTAATGGACATAACCGAATAGTCTCAACTCACTGTTTAGCCCGATTTCCTAAGTCGCTTTAAGGTCATTTTGTCAGTGTCTGTGCTGGCCGAATGATTCCAACGTTTGTGATTGTAATTCATTTATACCTATACCATGCTAATCTCTAAAACCTGCTTTCTTGTTTCTGTTTAATCTAGACCTTCTTTTTAGCATATGCAAATTACCAACCACACACTCATATGGCAGATACTCTACAATAAAGCAACATGCATAGATGGCCAAAAATGCTACGATCTGACTGACCGGACTACACCCTAATCAGTTGGATTATACTGTAATAATGTCAGGCCCGGACTGGCAATCTGTGGCTTCTGGCAAATGCCATAGGGGCTGCTATAAGGTACCATAGAAAGTCACTATTTAGTGGGCTGGTGGGGCTGTTTGGGCCTCTGTGTGGACTGATTGGGCCTCTGTGTACCTGAAATGGCATGGCCTATTTTAATCCTCAGTCCGGAACTGTGCTGGGCTATTCGGCAATTGTTGGTGGATTTCTTCAGACATGCATCAATCATTGGCCTTGGCCAACCAGCCCTGGAACAATTTTCTCCATAGAGTTTGACTGTCGAGATGGCTCATTGGGAGGCCAACACATAAACTTATCATCCCACTGTTTGTCAGATATGAGGAAATTGTATGAAACAGTGAATTGCGACAATCCTTAACCTACCATAGTGATGAGACCTTCAGCTCAGCTACTGCCTATTGCCCAAAGAGCATCATATTCCACTGCGACTGCTTTATGTCATAGCCTACCTTAGTATAATGGTGCAATTCATGCTAAATTATATAGGTGGTTTAGTTGTTAGCTCTATCTTGCATCATAGGGGTTGTGAGTTCACAACCCCTATGTGCAATGAGTTTGTATGTTCTTTATCTGTGCTCCTCCAGATACTCCAGTTTCCTACAAAACTCCAAAAACATACAAGCAGGTGAACCGGCTCCTGATTAAAGTGATCCTACACTATAAGAAATCTCCAAACGAGCGGATCTTTCCCCCCATATGCCCACCAAATGGAGGGCGATATTAGGCTAATCCAATCGTTCGACCCTAGGGTTTAAAAAATGGATTGGAGTAGGCTTCGATGGGACGAGGATCGTTTCAACTTACCAATGTGATCCTTGATCGCAGGGAAAATCAAACCTGCTGATCAATATCTGGTCATGTTTTGGTCAGGGAGGCCCATCGGAAGGCCCCATACAAGGGCAGATAAGCTGACGAATTGGTCTAAAGGACCCGAATCAGCATCTTAAGGTGACCAACTGACCATATATGATAAGATCCACTCGTTTTGCAAAGTCACCAAATAAGTGGATCTTAAGATGATTTTGTGAGGGACCTTTGATTGTAAGCTCTACTGGGGCAGTGAGTGATGTAAATGATAAACTATCTCTGTTTAGAGCTATGGGAATGGGTTGGCCGGTGCTATAGCAATAAATAATAAATATCACTCCTGAATCTACAGTATACAGTATGTTGTGGTAAACATGCCTTTTTCTCAAGAAACAGATCATATCGGTATACTCCCAAATTCCTGCATTATCAATTGAAATGAAGGTGATCCTTATATAGAACTCGCAGCAATTCTGGAAAGTTTATCATCGTGACTTTTTCTCAAGAATAAGAGTGGCCATTAAATTCTGTAGCACAACCATCAGATAGTCCATCATTTTTATTATATACCATAAGCAAGTTGAATTAATTACCATACAAATACATTGAGCTCTTGCCATCAAAACCTCTCCTGTGATTGACTGTTTTTCCTAAAACCATGTGGACAATCGGTGCCACAATATGTCCCATTGCCCAAGGCTAAACAGTCTTTAGCTGTTCATGTTTAGAAGTGATCGTCTGCTCAGTCTCACAGCTGCTGTCTTTTATTTTTGGGTTTCTTCTTTTCTTTTACTAGAGTAAAGCAACTCAGTCCTCCCAACAGAGGAGAAAAACAGAGAGTATTTTAGCATTTTTACACATATTAAGTTTCAGGTAAAAGGTCTGTGTCATTGTGGGTTGTTGGTTGAGACGGATTAAGTGCACGAAGCTTTCATGTGATTATCCCAATTATAGATTTTTCATGAATTGGAAGTTTCTGCTACAGTAAGCCAATAAATATACTGGAGAGGAGATCAGATGACAAAAACACATCAGAGTGCAGTTTAAGAAAGTCTGGAGTTAACTGTTTGGGTATCAGTAGAGACACAACACACTTTTCTTTTAATGGTTTTATTGCCTAAGCCAAGACAAGCACAGTCTCTTCTTAGAGGCTACTTTAGTTCTTTCCCAAAGGTTATTTGCACTGCTACTACAGGTACCATCTCTCCCAAAAATACCTGTTTTTAACTCAAATACAACCCATGCCAGGTATATTATCCCTGCTGCTACTATAAGCTCCTTCTCCCACTGTTATATTTGGTATCCTAGAGGCCCAGTCCCTTCCCAGAGACTATTATCCACTGTTACTATAGGCACCATCTCTCCCTACTATACCTGCTATCCCACAGTCACACTCCCTTCCCAGACTATTATCACTGTTCTATAAGACACATCTCTCCTACTATACCTGCTATCCACAGTCACACTCCTTCCCAGAGACTATTATCCACTGTTACTATAGGCACCATCTCTCCCTACTATACCTGCTATCCCACAGTCACACTCCCTTCAGACTATTATCCACTGTTTACTATAGACACATCTCTCCCTACTATACCTGCTATCCACAGTCACACTCCCTTCCCAGAGACTATTACCCACTGTTACTATAGACACATCTCTCCCTACTATACCTGCTATCGCACAGTCACACTCCTTCCCAGAGACTATTATCCACTGTTACTATAGGCACCATCTCTCCCTAGCTATACCTGCTATCCACAGTCACACTCCCTTCCCAGAGACTATTATCCACTGTTACTATAAGACACCATCTCTCCCTACTATACCTGCTATCCCACAGTCACACTCCTTCCCAGAGACTAATTATCCCACTGTTACTATAGACACATCTCTCCCTACTATACCTGCTATCCACAGTCACACTCCCTTCCCAGAGACTATTATCCACTGTTACTATAGGCCCATCTCTCCCTACTATACCTGCTATCCCACAGTCACACTCCCTTCCCAGGAACTATTATCCACTGTTACTATAGACACCATCTCTCCCTACTATACCTGCTATCCCACAGTCACACTCCCTTCCCAGAGACTATTATCCCACTGTTACTATAGACACATCTCTCCCTACTATACTGCTATCCACAGTCACACTCCCTTCCCAGAGACTATTATCCACTGTTACTATAGACACATCTCTCCCTACTATACCTGCTATCCCACAGTCACACTCCCTTCCCAGAGACTATTATCTCCACTGGTTACTATAGGCACCATCTCTCCCTACTATACCATGCTATCCCACAGTCACACTCCCTCCGCTTCGCAGAGACTATTACCGCCACTGTTACTATAGCAAATCTCTCCCTACTATATCCTGCTATCAGCAGTCATCTCCTTACCCAGAGACTATTATCCCACTGTTACTATAGACAAGCCATCTCTCCCTACTATACCTGCTATCTCCACAGTACACTCCTTCCCAGAGACTATTATCCACTGTTACAATAGACACAGTCTCTCCTAAACTATAACCTGCTATCCCACATCACACTCCTTCCCCAGAGACTATTACACTGTTACTATAGAAAGTCTCCCTACTATACCTTCTACCCACAGCACACTCCCGCTTCCCAAAGAGAACTATTATCCCACTGTTCTGAATGCACAACTCTCCCTACTATACCTGCTATCCACAGTCCATCACTCCCTCCCAGAGACTATTATCCCACTGTTACTATAGACACATATTCCACTACTATACTGCTATCCAAGTCACACTTTCACCCTCCCGAGATCTATTATCCACTGTTACTAACCATAAGACCATCTCTCCCTACTATACCTCTATCCACAGTCAACACACCCTCCCAGAGACTATTAATCCCACTGTTACTACTAACACATCTCTCCCTATATCCTGCTATCCCACAGTCACATCTCCCTTGCCGAGAGACATTATCGCCAAGCTGTTACTCGATGACACCATCTCTCCCTAGCTATAACCTCTATTCCACAGGTCCACCCCTTACCCCAGAGACTATTATCCCACAGTTACTGAAGACCACGATCTCTCCCGTACTATACATGCATACAACAGTCCCACACTCCCTCCAGAGACTATTACCAACTGTTAACTATAGACACATCTCTCCCTAACTATACCTGCTATCCCACAGTCTACACTCACCTTCCCAGAGATGATTTATCCACTGTTACTAATAGGCTCCATCTCTCCTACTTACCTGCTATTCCCAAGTCACACTCCCTCTCAGAACGTATTATCTCACTGTTTACATAGGACAACCATCTCTCCTACTATAACCTGCCTCCAAGTCACACTCCCTTCCCAACTATATCGCACTGGTTACTATAGGCACCATCTCTCCCTACTATACCTGCTATCCCACAGTCACACTCCCTTCCCAGAGACTATTATCCCAGTCTATATCCCTCTATAGAAAACATTGCTGCTGAATTTCAAGGTACTTGACTTGGCCTGAGGAGCTTTTTGATTATTCACATTGAGTTTTCTGGTAGCTTCAACTGACTCTGTTAGTTTGGTGTGTATATTGCCTGGTCTTGTCTGTTGAAAAGAATGCAGAACAATTGGAAATAACATAATAGCCATTAAGTCCTCATTTACAATGACTGGAGGCAACAAGTAATTATTACTCTGTGACATGACAAACTTTGCTGCCGACAAGATCACACAGTGAGCTCATTCCATGTTTAAAGGAACAGCAACACCAAAAAAATGTGTTTTAAAGTATAATGTAGTGTTGCTCTGCACTGGTTTAAGTTATATTTTGCTTTAGAAACACTATTATAGTTTATATAAACAAGCTGCTGTGTAGCCATGGGGGCAGCCATTCAAGCACAGGATACACAGTAGATAACAGATAAGTACTACTATAGTTTATATAAACAATCTGCTGTGTAGCCATGGGGGCAGCCATTCAAGCACAGGATACACAGTAGATAACAGATAAGTACTACTATAGTTTATATATACAAGCTGCTGTGTAGCCATGGGGGCAGCCATTCAAGCACAGGATACACAGTAGATAACAGATAAGTACTACTATAGTTTATATAAACAAGCTGCTGTGTAGCCATGGGGGCAGCCATTCAAGCACAGGATACACAGTAGATAACAGATAAGTACTACTATAGTTTATATAAACAAGCTGCTGTGTAGCCATGGAGGCAGCCATTCAAGCCCAGGATACACAGTAGATAACAGATAAGTACTACTATAGTTTATATAAACAAGCTGCTGTGTAACCATTTGCAGGTCCCTTATAGTGTTTTATTTTACCTTTTAACTCAGCTGTTAGTGTGAGAGCAAAATAAATCGGGGTCACCTAAACCCTTCCGTGCAGATTTTGATTCCCTTGCTGTAGAAACTGACAAATCAGACTGGAGTTACTGGGGCTCATATGTTCTGAACAATCAGAAGAAGTGAGAAATGCTATAAAAACTATAGACCTGGATACAGTGGAACTGGGGATCAGAGAGAAGCAGGACAGACATGCGAGAAATGTTGGGGCTTGTCTAATCCTTCTTAGTAAATAAGGCTGGTGGAATTAAAGGCTAATGTAGTTAATTCTAAAGCAGAAATTGTCTTTTCACAGGTGACTTATAGAGATGTCGCGAACTGTTCGCCGGCGAACTTGTTCGCGCGAACATCGGGTGTTCGCGCTCGCCGGAAGTTCGCGAACGTCGCGCGACGTTCGCCATTTTGGGTTCGCCATTGTTGGCGCTTTTTTTTGCCCTCTCACCCCAGACCAGCAGGTACATGGCAGCCAATCAGGAAGCTCTCCCCTGGACCACTCCCCTTCCCTATAAAAACCGAAGCCCTGCAGCGTTTTTTCACTCTGCCTGTGTGTGCTGAAGAGATAGTGTAGGGAGAGAGCTGCTGCCTGTTAGTGATTTCAGGGACAGTTGAAAGTTTGCTGGCTAGTAATCGTTTTGATACTGCTCTGTTATTGGAGGGACAGAAGTCTGCAGGGGTTTGAGGGACATTTAAGCTTAGGTAGCTTTGCTGGCTAGTAATCTACCTTCTACTGCAGTGCTCTGTATGTAGCTGCAGTGGGCAGCTGTCCTGCTTCTGATCTCATCTGCTGACTGCTGCAATAACAGTAGTCCTTGTAAGGACTGCTTTTATTTATTTTTTTGTTGTTTTACTACTACTACTACTACTACTACTATAAGAGCCCAGTGCTATTAGTCTAGCAGTGTTGGGGAGTGGGACTGGTGTGCTAATCTGCTGCTCCTAGTAGTTCAGCAGCACCAACTTTAATTTTTTTTTTTAATATTCATTTTTTTTTATTTTACTTTTTTTATTTTACTACCGCTGTAGTAGTGTATAAGTTGACCTTTTAGGCATTATTTGCCCTGTAGGCATTATTTGCACACTGTTTTCTTCAACCCGCCATCGAGCTGTGTGACCTTGTTCACATTCTGTCTAAATATCCATAATATTACCGTCTCCAGAAAAAACACCGGAGTCACTTTTTTCAAGCAGCCATAATATATTTTACGTAATCCGTATCCACCGCTGTAGTAGTGTATACGTTGGCCTTGTAGGCATTATTTGCACACTGTTTTCTTCAACCCGCCATCGAGCTGTGTGACCTTGTTCACATTCTGTCTAAATATCCATAATATTACCGTCTCCAGAAAAAACACCGGAGTCACTTTTTTCAAGCAGCCATAATATATTTTACGTAATCCGTATCCACCGCTGTAGTAGTGTATACGTTGGCCTTGTAGGCATTATTTGCACACTGTTTTCTTCAACCCGCCATCGAGCTGTGTGACCTTGTTCACATTCTGTCTAAATATCCATAATATTACCGTCTCCAGAAAAAACACCGGAGTCACTTTTTTCAAGCAGCATTCATATATTTTACGTAATCCGTATCCACCGCTGTAGTAGTGTATACGTTGGCCTTGTAGGCATTATTTGCACACTGTTTTCTTCAACCCGCCATCGAGCTGTGTGACCTTGTTCACATTCTGTCTAAATATCCATAATATTACCGTCTCCAGAAAAAACACCGGAGTCACTTTTTTCAAGCAGCATTCATATATTTTACGTAATCCGTATCCACCGCTGTAGTAGTGTATACGTTGGCCTTGTAGGCATTATTTGCACACTGTTTTCTTCAACCCGCCATCGAGCTGTGTGACCTTGTTCACATTCTGTCTAAATATCCATAATATTACCGTCTCCAGAAAAAACACCGGAGTCACTTTTTTTCAAGCAGCATTCATATATTTTACGTAATCCGTATCCACCGCTGTAGTAGTGTATACGTTGGCCTTGTAGGCATTATTTGCACACTGTTTTCTTCAACCCGCCATCGAGCTGTGTGACCTTGTTCACATTCTGTCTAAATATCCATAATATTACCGTCTCCAGAAAAAACACCGGAGTCACTTTTTTCAAGCAGCATTCATATATTTTACGTAATCCGTATCCACCGCTGTAGTAGTGTATACGTTGACCTTGTAGGCATTATTTGCACACTGTTTTCTTCAACCCGCCATCGAGCTGTGTGAGCTTGTTCACATTTTGTCTAAATATTGATAATATTATCGTCTCTAGAAAAACCACTTGAGTTACTTTTTTTCAAGCAGCATTCATATATTTTACGTAATCCGTATCCACCGCTGTAGTAGTGTATACGTTGGCCTTGTAGGCATTATTTGCACACTGTTTTCTTCAACCCGCCATCGAGCTGTGTGACCTTGTTCACATTTTGTCTAAATATTGATAATATTATCGTCTCTAGAAAAACCACTTGAGTTACTTTTTTTCAAGCAGCATTCATATATTTTACGTAATCCGTATCCACCGCTGTAGTAGTGTATACGTTGACCTTGTAGGCATTATTTGCACACTGTTTTCTTCAACCCGCCATCGAGCTGTGTGAGCTTGTTCACATTTTGTCTAAATATTGATAATATTATCGTCTCTAGAAAAACCACTTGAGTTACTTTTTTTCAAGCAGCATTCATATATTTTACGTAATCCGTATCCACCGCTGTAGTAGTGTATACGTTGACCTTGTAGGCATTATTTGCACACTGTTTTCTTCAACCCGCCATCGAGCTGTGTGAGCTTGTTCACATTTTGTCTAAATATTGATAATATTATCGTCTCTAGAAAAACCACTTGAGTTACTTTTTTTCAAGCAGCATTCATATATTTTACGTAATCCGTATCCACCGCTGTAGTAGTGTATACGTTGACCTTGTAGGCATTATTTGCACACTGTTTTCTTCAACCCGCCATCGAGCTGTGTGAGCTTGTTCACATTTTGTCTAAATATTGATAATATTATCGTCTCTAGAAAAACCACTTGAGTTACTTTTTTTCAAGCAGCATTCATATATTTTACGTAATCCGTATCCACCGCTGTAGTAGTGTATACGTTGACCTTGTAGGCATTATTTGCACAGTGTTTTCTTCAACCCGCCATCTAGCTGTGTGTATTATCGTTTCCAGAAAAACCAACTGAGTTTTGTTGTTGTTGTTGTTTTTTTAAAAATAATGCCAGGCAAAGGCAGGCCGCCACGCAGAGGCCGTGCTAGGGGCCGTGCTGCTATGCAATCCTGTGGCCCTAGCAAATTGCCCAGTTTTAAAAAGCCAATGACCCTGAACTCCCAAAATGCTGAAGAGGTAGTTGACTGGCTTACACAGCACACCCCATCCTCTACCGTTTCTAACTTTACCACAACATCCTCCTCATCCTCCACTGCTATGGCCACCCCACGTAACACTTCCTCCACCACCGGTGCCCCTTCTTCACTGGGGTCAGAGGAGTTATTTTCCAATGAGTTTCTTGAACTGAGTAATGCGCAACCATTATTGCCAGAAGAAGATGAAGGAGATGAGGACCTTACACCAGATTTAATTCTGGCAGAGAACACGATAGAGATGGACATAATGAGTGATGAGGAGGAGGTCCCCGCTGCTGCTTCCTTCTGTGATGTGTCAGAAGAAATTGATGCATCTGAGGAGAATGATGATGAGGAGATTGATGTTTTGTGGGTGCCTAGTAGAAGAGAGCAAGAGGAGGGTAGTTCAGATGGAGAGACGGAGAGTCAGAGAGGCAGTAGGAGAATAAGACTTAGAAGAAGCAGGGAGGACAGCCCGCAGGGATCAGTAGGGCAACAACATGTATCGGCACCTGTGTTCAGCCGGCCAACGCACCCGCCATTGCCGCCAATACCGCCAACTCCGCCAACTTCTACTGTTACCGCCAGATCGCACACTTCCAAAAAGTCAGCAGTGTGGGATTTTTTTAATGTGTGTGCCTCTGACAAAAGCATTGTAATTTGCAATGAGTGCAGTCAGAAACTGAGCCTTGGTAAGCCCAACAGCCACATAGGTACAACTTCTATGCGAAGGCACATGAGCGGCAAGCACAAAGCACTTTGGGAGCAACACCTCAAAGGCAACAGGCAAACTAAAAGCCACACTCCTTCTGGTCCAGCATCTTACTGCTCTACCTCTGCTCTCCTTGACCCGTCTGAACCACCCTCCACTCCGCCTTCCACCTTGACCACCTGTTCCCATTCCCAGTCATCTGCCACCAGCCAAGTTTCTGTGAAGGCCATGTTTGAGCGTAAGAAGCCAATGTCTGACTGTCACCCCCTTGCCCGGCGTCTGACAGCTGGCTTGTCTGCACTCTTAGCCCGCCAGCTTTTACCATACCAGCTGGTGGACTCTGAGGCCTTCCGCAAATTTGTAGCAATTGGGACACCGCAGTGGAAGGTACCCAGCCGCAATTTTTTTCTAAAAAGGGAATACCACACCTGTACCAACATGTGCAGAGCCAAGTTACCGCATCTCTGTCACTTAGTGTTGGGCCAAAGGTCCATATGACTACTGACGCATGGTCCTCCAAGCATGGTCAGGGCAGGTATGTCACCTACACTGCCCACTGGGTGAACTTGGTAATGGCTGGGAAGCAGGGAATGGGTAGCTCAACAACAACAGTGGAGTTGGTGTCACCGCCACGGATTGCACGCGGTTCTGCCACCACCTCTACTCCTCCATCGCTCTCTACCTCGTCTTCTTCTTCTTCTTACTCTGCTGCTGGGTCCTCCTTCTCCTCCTCCACACCTGTGCACCCCCAGCTCCCCCTAGGCTATTCGACGTGCCAGGTACGCCGTTGTCACGCTGTCTTGGGGATGACGTGCCTGGAAAGCAAAAACCATACCGGATCTGTACTCCTGTCATCTCTGCAGTCACAGGCCGATCGGTGGCTGACCCCACACCAACTGCAGATCGGAAAAGTGGTGTGTGACAATGGAAGCAATCTGTTGGCAGCGTTGAGACTAGGCAATTTAACACATGTGCCCTGCATGGCACATGTGTTAAATTTAATAGTCCAACGTTTTGTCTCCAAGTACCCAGGATTCCAGGACGTTCTCACCCAGTCCAGAAAGGTGTCGGCCCATTTCAGACGTTCCTACACAGCCATGGCACGCCTTGCTGACATTCAGCAGCGCTACAACATGCCAGTCAGGCGTTTGATTTCTGACAGCCAGACTCGCTGGAATTCAACGCTCCTTATGTTGGAACGTCTGCTGCAACAACAAAGGGCCGTCAACGAGTACCTTTTTGAACTGGGTGGTAGGACTGGATCTGCACAGCTGGGGATTTTTTCCCCCGTTACTGGGTGCTTATGCGCGATGCCTGCAGGCTCATGCGACCTTTTGAAGAGGTGACAAATATGGTCAGTCGCACCGAAGGCACCATCAGCGACCTAATACCCTTCGCTTTCTTCCTGGAGCGTGCCGTGCGACGAGTGACAGATGAGGCTGTAGACCAGCGTGACGAGGAGCTGGAAGCGCACGATTTCTGGTCGGAATCACCAGAACGAACCCAGGCACCTGCTGCAACGCAGGGAGAGGTGCCAGAAGTGGAGTCAGAGGAGGAAGGTGGCTTTGTGGAGGAGGAGGAGGAGGACCAACAGGAGCAGGCTTCCCAGGGGGCTAGTGGTGACCTTTTGGGGACCCCTGGTCTTGTACGTGGCTGGGGGGAGGAGACCGTGGATGATGCAGTCCTTGATAATGAGGAAGCGGAGATGGATAGCTCTGCATCCAACCTTGTGAGAATGGGGTCTTTCATGCTGTCATGCCTGTTGAAGGACCCCCGTATCAAGAGGCTTAAGGAGAAGGACCTGTACTGGGTCGCAACGCTACTAGACCCTCGGTACAAGCATAAAGTGTCAGAAATGTTACCAACATACCACAAGTCCGAAAAGATGCGGCATTTACAAACCAGCCTGCAAAACATGTTGTACAATGCTTTTAAGGGTGATGTCACTTCAGGAACTCATCAACATTCCAGGGGCAGAGGTGCCAGTAATCCTGCCACGAGCACACCTGCAAGGACAAAGCCCTTTGGCCAGTCTGTAACGTCAGACATGCAAATGTTTTTCTGTCCAAGGCAGCGCCACAACCCTTCTGGATCCACCCTCAAAGAACGCCTCGACCGGCAGGTAGCGGACTACCTGGCATTAACTGCAGATATCGACACTCTGAGGAGCGATGAACCCCTGGACTACTGGGTGCGCAGGCTTGATCTGTGGCCAGAGCTGTCACAATTTGCCATGAACCTCTTGTCTTGCCCAGCCTCAAGTGTGCTCTCAGAAAGGACCTTCAGTGCAGCAGGAGGGATTGTAACTGAGAAGAGAACTCGCCTAGGTCACAAAAGTGTCGATTACCTGACCTTTATTAAAATGAATGAGGGGTGGATCTCGGAGGGTTACTGCACGCCGGAAGACTTGTTCTGACTTCTATGCAGCTGTCCTTCTCTTCAAGCCTCATGACTTCACACACAGCTGTCCTTTAGCGTCCTCCTCCTCCCTCCGCCACCGTTACAAACTAGGGTGCAAACCCTACTGGTTTAATTTTTTCTGGCCTCTGTGCTTCAGTGGCTGCAACCAAAAAAACTGGGCAAACAATGTCTACAAGGTCAACGTATGGCAAAAAATGACTATTTTCAGCATTTATATGGCATATTTTTTCTGGCAACTGTGCTTCAGTGGCTGCAACCAAAAAAATGCATATTTTCTGCATTTATATGGCATAATTTTTCTGGCCTCTGTGCTTCAGTGGCTGCGTCCAAAAAATGCATATTTTCTGCATTTATATGGCATAATTTTTCTGGCCTCTGTGCTTCAGTGGCTGCAACCAAAAAATGCATATTTTCTGCATTTATATGGCATAATTTTTCTGGCCTCTGTGCTTCAGTGGCTGCAACAAAAAATTATATTTTCAGCATTTATGGATATTTTTCTGTCAATGTGCTTCAGTGGCTGCAACCAAAAAATTTATATTTTCAGCATTTATATGGCATAATTTTTCTGGCCTCTGTGCTTCAGTGGCTGCAACCAAAAAAATTTATATTTTCAGCATTTATATGGCATAATTTTTCTGGCAACTGTGCTTCAGTGGCTGCGACCAAAAAAATGACTATTTTCAGCATTTATATGGCATATTTTTTCTGGCCTCTGTGCTTCAGTGGCTGCGGCCAAAAAAACTGGGCAAAACAATGCCTACAAGGTCAACGACGTTGACCTTGTAGGCATTGTTTGCCCAGTTTTTTTGGCCGCAGCCACTGAAGCACAGAGGCCAGAAAAAATATGCCCATATAAATGCTGAAAATAGTCATTTTTTGCCATACGTTGACTCAACGTATATGGCAAAAAATGACTATTTTCAGCATTTATATGGCATATTTTTTCTGGCAACTGTGCTTCAGTGGCTGCGACCAAAAAAATGCATATTTTCTGCATTTATATGGCATAATTTTTCTGGCCTCTGTGCTTCAGTGGCTGCAACCAAAAAAATTTATATTTTCAGCATTTATATGGCATAATTTTTCTGGCAACTGTGCTTCAGTGGCTGCGACCAAAAAAATGCATATTTTCTGCATTTATATGGCATAATTTTTCTGGCCTCTGTGCTTCAGTGGCTGCAACCAAAAAAATTTATATTTTCAGCATTTATATGGCATAATTTTTCTGGCAACTGTGCTTCAGTGGCTGCGTCCAAAAAAACTGGGCAAACAATGTCTACAAGGTCAACGTATGGCGAAAAATGACTATTTTCAGCATTTATATGGCATATTTTTTCTGGCAACTGTGCTTCAGTGGCTGCGTCCAAAAAAACTGGGCAAACAATGCCTACAAGGTCAACGTATGGCAGTTGTTTAAAGAGAACAGTAGATTACTAGCCAGCAAAGCTACCTAAGCTAAAATGTCCCTCAAATCCCTGCAGACTTCTGTCCCTCCAATACAGAGCAGTATCAAGCAGATTACTAGCCAGCAAGCTTACTATCATCTGTCCCTGAAATCACTAACAGCTCTCCCCCTACACTATCTCTTCCAAGCACACACAGGCAGATTTTTCAGATACATTTTTGCCCTTGATCCCCCTCTGGCATGCCACTGTCCAGGTCGTTGCACCCTTTAAACAACTTTAAAATCATTTTTCTGGCCAGAAATGTCTTTTCTAGATGTTAAAGTTCGCCTTCCCATTGAAGTCTATGGGGTTCGCGAACCGTTCGCGAACCGCTCGCATTTTTGCGCAAGTTCGCGAATATGTTCGCGAACTTTTTTTCCGACGTTCGCTACATCCCTAGTGACTTATTATAGCTCAGCTCTCAGCCACCCAAGCTTGGTTAAATATACTTTTCCTTTGGCTAATTATTTTATTAGACACCACTAACCTGCATTAGCGTAAAGCGTTTTCTTTACTCGTTAGGAACGTTTGTGACTATTCTTCCTCCGTTATTGGCAAAGCCTTTTGGCATCTGTTACATTTTTCTACTTTAGGATGTTTTGTCTGTAGAGATGAACAGAGAGTCAAAGGCAATTTGTATCGGCTCCAATGATACATTTGGGGGCCCATTCACCAAGCTCGAGTGAAGGATTCGAAATAAAAAAACTTCGAATTTCGAAGTGTTTTTTGGGCTACTTCGACCATCGAATGGGCTACTTCGGCTTTACAAGGTTTTTTTTGGTCGAAGGATAATCCTTCGATCGTTGGATTGGAATCGTTCGATTCGAAGGATTTAATCGTTCAGTCGAAGGATTTTAATTCCCAGCCGAATATCGAGGGTTAATTAACCCTCGATATTCGACCCTTGATGAATTTGCCCCTTGGAGTATTTTATCGAATTGTGTTTCAATGTGTTTGTTACTGTCATAAGAATTAAAAACAATACTTGTTACAACTAAAATGAATTCAAACCTCTCTAACTATCACTAGAGGAATTTCTCCTATTTCCCAGTTAGTGTTAAAGCGATACTGTCATGTTTTTCAAAACACATCAGCCCTGACTGTCAATTTTTGCATCATTTTTGGAAAGCCCAATAAATTTTTTTATTTTATTTTCAGAATACATATTCCTGCCTGTAATTCCCAAATACTAGAGGGGGTTATTTGTTGACAAGCTGAAACTTTAGCCTCGTGCAATAGGTTCACTATATGAAATATGGCATTTATAGGGTTTAGTTGTCCTTTAAATGAAAACATTGAGTGTATGGGGCATTTCCATTATTTTCCTGACTGATATTACTGATACAACCTGATTTCCAGGCAAGTATGCAGTCGTCTCTGGTAGTTTTAATAAATAAATAAATGCAATGTATTCCTATAATCCTTCCTCTGGGGAGAATAGCCTCCAGCTAACTGCCATTACCGCCAGCCCTTGCCTCTTGCTGTCATCTCTACTCTCTAGAGCTGGGCCCTCGCAGCCATTTAAATATGTTTGCGTTTGTACAATAATTCCATTTATAATGAATGATTTCCAGCTGTACCTTCCGAATAAATACGCTGACGCCTTCTAGTTAATGATAGCAAAGACTACAGGGAGCAAGCGGTTTTCTACTCTAAGGCTTCTACGGTGCTCAAAGATTTAAAGTGGACCTGTCACCTACACATAAAAAACTGCATAATGAAAGTCCTTTCCAAATTAAATATGGAACCCCAAAAATTATTTTCATTAAAACATCCATACCTGTTATAAAGGTGTTTAAATATCTAAACTGTCAATCAAATATTACCTGCCCCGCCTTTATGCCCGTGACATAGAGGAGGGGCAGTCAATTACTTTCACTTTCCATTCAGCACTTCCTACATGTCACTGCTCTCCTCACATTCCCCCTTCCCTCCTCAGGCTCTATAATTGTGTAGGACACTGCACATGGACATTAGGTCCCTCATTCTGGTTCATACACATGATTTTGGGGTGATACACAATTTCCCTTAAAGAGATACTGTCATGGGAAATTGTTTTTTTCAAAATGTATCAGTTAATAGTGCTACTCCAGCAGAATTCTGCACTGAAATCCATTTCTCAAAAGAGCAAACAGATTTTTTTATATTCAATTTTGAAATCTGACATGGGGCTAGACATATTGTCAATTTCCCAGCTGCCCCAAGTCATGTGACTTGTGCCTGCACTTTAGGAGAGAAATGCTTTCTGGCAGGCTGCTGTTTTTCCTTCTCAATGTAACTGAATGTGTCTCAGTGGGACCTGGATTTTACTATTGAGTGTTGTTCTTAGATCTACCAGGCAGCTGTTATCTTGTGTTAGGGAGCTGCTATCTGGTTACCTTCCCATTGTTCTGTTGTTAGGCTGCTGGGGGGAGGGGGTGATATCAGTCCAACTTGCAGTACAGCAGTAAAGAGTGATTGAAGTTTATCAGAGCACAAGTCACATGACTGGGGGCAGCTGGGAAATTGACAATATGTCTAGCCCCATGTCAGATTTCAAAATTGAATATAAAAAAATCTGTTTGCTCTTTTGAGAAATGGATTTCAGTGCAGAATTCTGCTGGAGCAGCACTATTAACTGATGTGTTTTGAAAAAATTTTTTTTTTTCCCATGACAGTATCCCTTTAATAACCATGTCCACAAAATGGCAGCTGCCTGCTTGCTGTGATTGTATAATTCCAAAACAGAAGGAAACAAAATTTAAATAATAAATACAGTGTAAGTAAAGTTGATTTTGCTCAACTAACATGATAGAAAAGAATTTGAAATAATTGATTATTGATTGATTGAGTAGGAGAAACAACAGGCTGCCAGAAAGCAGTTCCATCCTAAAGTGCTGGCTCTTTCTGAAATCACATGACCAGGCAAAATGAGCTGAGATGCACCTACACACCAATATTACAACTAAATACACTTGCTGCTTCAGGAATGACATTTTATATTGTACAGTCAATTATTTGCAGTGTAAACAGTGTCATTTAGACATAAAAAAAACTTAATAAAAATCATGACAGAATCCCTTTAATTTCCAGAGCAAACCTCATAAATTAAATATTCTGGGTAAGTTTGGCTTAAACCCTTCAGACCAGGCTTGAGGGGGCTGAAATAATGGCTGGAAGTCCTTGTATAGCAGGTATATGGTGCAAACCCTGATCAACCATCGATGAAGAGCTTAGAAGTTGGGAAATGAAAGCAGAGACCTGATTGCATTTTTGCAGTTTAACACCAATATTAGTGAACCAGACCCTATATTATTAATGCACAGCCTTTAGTTTCTATTCAGGAGCACAGCTTTAGGCACTTACTGGCACCAAAGGCTGTGAAGTGGTAGTTAAACCATACCTGCCAACTGTCCCGTTTTTAGAGGGACAGTCCCTCTTTTGACAGCTCAAACTGCAGTCCCTCGTTTGTACTGGAAAGTCCTGTTTTTCTCTGCACTGAACAGGCAGAAAAATAAACAAAGTTTCTAACTTAATTGGCTTTTGGCAGAGAGCCCAGAACAGCCACAGCAGCAGATAAGATACTTTTGTAACAATTTTGAGATAAGCAGATAAGTAATTGTAACAATATAAGATAACAGGTCTCTTGGGAAAATTTAGACTCACCTCTTAAAGGGCAATTTACCTTCATTAGAAAAACTGTAATAACTGAAAAAAAAAAACACAGAAATATGTTCAAACTTTCATAACCTGCCCAATTTTGTAAAATGAACATGGTAATTAGGGGGTGTGGCCACAAAGATGGGCGTGGGCAGAAAAAATGTCGCTACGCGCACCAACTTTTTTGTCTCTCTTTTTATTTCCGGAATGTTGGGAGGTATGGTTCAACGAGAACTCAAGAGTCACAGGACAGTCAATCCTAGGGCTCTGCCAAGTCTGCTTTACTCAGCAAATAGACAACCAAACTTCACTTTTCATGAATATGGATCACACCTCTTTTTTTTTTTATGCGATGAGAAACCAGGTTAGCTGGAACCTGTGATATTATTATTATTATTATTATTATTATTATTATTATTATTATTATTATTATCAGCACATACTGCGACTGCTCATGAGTGCAAGTGTCAGTGTGACAATATCAGGAGTAGCCATTTCTAGACATGTGACAAGGTTAATTTCAGTACATTCCCGTGTCATAAAGAAAGAGAAAATAAATGATGTACAATGCAAGTGAGCCAGGGCCTAGTTACTAAGCTATAGAGCTGACAATCCAGTGTTCTATAGGATACGCTCGCCGATGGCTCTGTCCATTATATTTCTTCCATAAGTCATTGCGTGTGATGTCATTATACGTCGCTGAGAACATTTGCGCTCACATAAGAAACGTTATCCCTGCAATTAGCCATAACATTAAAAAAGCGAAATCCTTATAAAACGCTGTATATGGCCTCGCCGTCTCATGATTAGCCTAAGATAGTTATGTTAATGTCAGGCAAAATATGCCGTGCAATGACCTGAATCTGGCTGCCGTTCAAAATCCCTGCGTTTCTCCGATGAACCACATAATGTGATGCCTGACGAGAGCCAGCTCTGTGGGTTTTGCTTTTTTGCTCTTTATACTACATGAGATGTTGGGTGAGCAAATGTTTGATTAGATTGTCACTGTGGGGCTTGTTTTATGCTTTTCCTACTGCATGCAAACTGTGAATAGATATATAGATTTAAAATAGATATATAGATATATAGTCATATAGAATAGCTATATAGCCCTATAGAATAGATAAATAGATATATAGCCATATAAAATAGATATATAGCCCTATAGAAAAGATATATAGATATATAGCCATATAGAATAGATATATATAGATATATAGCCATATAGAATAGAAATATATAGCCATATAGAATAGATATATAGCCATATAGAATAGAAATATATAGATATATAGCCATATAGAATAGATAAATAGATATATAGCCATATAGAATAGATAAATAGATATATAGCCATATAGAATAGATAAATAGATATATAGCCATATAGAATAGATAAATAGATATATAGCCATATAAAATAGATATATAGCCCTATAGAAAAGATATATAGATATATAGCCATATAGAATAGAAATATATAGCCATATAGAATAGATATATAGCCATATAGAATAGAAATATATAGATATATAGCCATATAGAATAGATATATAGCAATATAGAATATATAGATATATAGCCATATAGAATAGATATATAGCCATATAGAATAGATATATATAGATATATAGCCATATAGAATAGATATATAGCCCTATAGAATAGATAAATAGATATATAGCCATATAAAATAGATATATAGCCCTATAGAAAAGATATATAGATATATAGCCATATAGAATAGATATATATAGATATATAGCCATATAGAATAGAAATATATAGCCATATAGAATAGATATATAGCCATATAGAATAGAAATATATAGATATATAGCCATATAGAATAGATATATAGTTATATAGCCATATATAATAGATAAATAGATATATAGCCATATAGAATAGATATATAAATAGATATATAGCCATATAGAATAGATATATATAGATATATAGCCAAAATCTCTATTAGCTCTTTCTGCTCTTCTTTAATGCTTATAAGGGGAGGGTCACATTAGAAAATGAACTTGCACTATGATGCAGACAAGGGCAACTTTCAGTTCAGCCAGTAACCCATAGCAACCACATTTTTATGGGGCATATGTCCTAAAGGTCCCGTTTTCTGCGGGACACTCCCGATTTTGACAGCTCAGCCCATAATCCTGGGGTTGTTTACTGAAATGTCCAGACTTTCTCTTTGATCCCCTGCATTGACTTGAGAAAAAGATTTGTTTCAATAACTTAATTAAAATAATTAGAGAACCCAGAACAGCCAGCAGCTGCACTTGGATACTTTTGTCACAATTTAGGATAAGCAAAGATACAAATGTAACTTTTAAAGGTAAGCAGGTCTCTTGGGAGAACTGAGACTCGCAGCTTAAAGGGAAATTCACTTTCCTTTAGAAATATTGCACTAAAACTCCCAGAAATGTGTTCAAACTTTCAGAACCTGCTAAATTTTGTAAAATGGACATGGTAATTAGGGGGTGGGGCCAGAATGGGTGTGGCCAAAAGAAAATCTCGCTACACTGCACAACATTTTTATCCCTTTTTTCATTATTCAAATGTTGGGAGGCAGTGTCGGACTGGGATGCCGTGGGCCACCAGAAAACCTTATACTTTCAAAACTATTATTCCTCCTCTGCTCACTCAACCTCTATTCTTCCATTATTAAGCCTATTTTTTCCCATAAATAAACAGGGATTGAGCGTGAAATAGGTCAAATGATTAGAAGCAAGAGGACCACTGACACCTTGGCCCACTGGGATTTTTCCTGGTAGCCTGGTGGGCCAGTCCGACACTGTGGGGAGGTACAGTTTGCTAGAGCAGCTAGAATAATGAAATTGTATTGGTTGCCATTGATTATTGAACTAGAACAACCTCTGCCTATGTTAGTACATAAGCCTATAATTTAAATAATACCTATAATTGAAATAATACCTATCATTTTTGTTTACATTACAGCACCCGTACCCTTCAGAAGAACAGAAAAAACAGTTGGCACAAGACACGGGTCTAACTATACTCCAAGTGAACAACTGGTAAGTCATTTCACTGTGTGTGTTAAACCCATGAGTTCTCTGGAGCTTGGCACAAGCAGTATCTAGTGTTTGGTCTCAGTACGGCACAACTGTTGTAAATATTATTATGTTCTAAGTACTTTCATTAGAAATGGTAATTGTAGATAATAGCAGCCTACATGAAATAACAATTCAGAAGCAATATGTTGTGTATATCTATACAATTACAATGGAGCATTACACACATGCATTCTCTGCAGAAGAAACTTTCTGGATTACTGCCTATTACTATGGCCTAGTTCAGTAGGATTTGCAGCCTTCCTTTAACAATTATAGTTCTAAGACATTGTTAAAGGGATCCTGTCATCAGAAAACATGTTTTTTTCAAAACACATCAGTTAATAGTGCTGCTCCAGCAGAATTCTGCACTGAAATCCATTTCTCAAAAGAGCAAAAAGAGCACAAGTCACATGACTGGGGGCAGCTGGGAAACTGACAATATGTCTAGCCCCATGTCAGATTTCAAAAGTAAATATAAAAAAATCAGTTTGCTCTTTTGAGAAATGGATTTCAGTGCAGAATTCTGCTGGAGCAGCACTATTAACTGATTCATTTTGATTTATTTTTTTTTAGATGCTGAGGGTGTACAGATATGGTACCTGTTATCCAGAAAGCTCAGGACCTGGTGTGTTCTGTAATTTGGATCTCCATTAAGTCTGCTAAAAAAATTATTTAAACATTGTTTGACTCCAATAAGGATTAATTATATCTTAGTTGGGATCAAGTACAAAGTACTGTTTTATCATTACACAGAAAAAGGAAATCGTTTTTAAAAATTTGAATTATTTGACTAACTTGTGAGTCTGTGGGAGTTGGATTTACCATAATTCCGAGCTTTCTAGATAATGGGTTTCCAGATAATGGATCCCATCCATAACTGTACAAAGTGAGCCTGTCCTGTAGTTCAAGTCTGGTCAGCCTAAGTTACTTCTGCAAGGCATTTGTCATTACTAAACACCCCTTATATATTCTGAAGAAATAAATAAAGCTTTACAGAGACATTTGTAAGGAATGTCTGGGGAAGTGGTAGAAGAGATCTCTTGCTTGTGCTGTTAAGATTTTCCGTGTGTAAAGGGAACATGAGCAGAACGGTTAATATGCCGTAGTGTTTGCTTTGGCTTAATGCGTGTTAAAGATTCTAGCCGCTCTCTGGTTACATGTACTTATCAGGCCTACAGGATACATTTGGCTTTCTGCGTCCTCTGGATTTACATAACAACTGCATGGTAAATTACGAAAGCGAGTTACAGACACGACGGTTATCTGCTGCTTCAACTTCATTACGAAAAATAACATTTTTGTCAATATAATCCTATGTGATGTACAATGTAGCCCCATTGTGATAAGAGCTTTTCACATTGCTCATGCTATTTAGGGATTAATAACCAAAGGGCGTTATCTGTGAGAGTCAGGCAAGAGCACAACGTTTCATGGAAGGTTATCAGTTTTCTGACCTACGTCGCCTTAGGGAGGTCAGTTTTCTGGTGCCCTGTTAAATAGAGGGCTGGGAATAAAGACATTCACATTCTGTTTGCTGTCTAATCCATGGCTTCTTTACTGCTGTTGTTTAATAGAAAACTGCCCTGATATTTTAAGTAACACTTAGGAGGTTATTTGTTAAAGGGATACTGTCATGGGAAAAAACATTTTTTTTCAAAATGAATCGGTTAATAGTGCTGCTCCCGCAGAATTCTGCACTGAAATCCATTTCTCAAAAGAGCAAACAGATTTTTTTATATTCAATTTTGAAATCTGACATGAGGCATATTGTCAATTTCCCAGCTGCCCCAAGTCATGTGACTTGTGCTCTGATAAACTTCAGTCTCTCTTTACTGCTGTACTGCAAGTTGGACTGATATCACCCCCTCCCTTTCCCCCTCCCTTTCCCCCCCCCAGCAGCCAAACAACAGAACAATGGGAAGGTAACCAGATAGCAGCTCCCTAACACAAGATAACAGCTGCCTGGTAGATCTAAGAACAACACTCAATAGTAAAAACCCATGTCCCACTGAGACACATTCAGTTACATTGAGAAGGAAAAACAGCAGCCTGCCAGAAAGCATTTCTCTCCTAAAGTGCAGGCACAAGTCACATGACCAGGGGCAGCTGGGAAATTGACAAAATGTCTAGCCCCATGTCAGATTTCAAAATTGAATATAAAAAAATCTGTTTGCTCTTTTGAGAAATGGATTTCAGTGCAGAATTCTGCTGGAGCAGCACTATTAACTGATTCATTTTGAAAAAAAAATGTTTTCCGATGACAGGATTCCTTTAAGATGCAATTTTTTCACAGTGTCCATTTTGAATACCTGAAAAAGTTGCGGTAAAAAAAGATATGATTTTTTTTTAACAATTTATTATGCCCCCAAGCTGTTCCAAGTCCGAATCTGAAAATACTCCATCTAAAACCTACCGAATTCATGTAAAAGTTAATGGCAGGTGTCCCCTTCACCATTTCAAGATGTTTTAACCTTTACAAAATGTTTAGGGTTTGACGCTGGTTTTTCCACAAAAATTGAAATTTTTCGGGTGTCAAACTGGAAAACATTCTGGTTTTATGAGCGAAAAACTGAAAAAGTCGTGCTTTTTTTCCATTCCGTTTTTTTTTTACTTTTTTATTGATGAATAAGGGCACATGTGGATTCTAGTTTGGTTGGACTTTTTTATTTAAAAAGTCAGAAAAATTCAGATTTTGATAAATAACCCTCTTACTATTGCAATGCTTGAAATAATTTTTGGTAGATCTTAGAAGAACGTAGAAGTAATATGCTGTTTCAAACTGTTTGTACAACTCTACACACCCTTGAGTATAGTGTTTGCAACTCTACTTCATCTTTTGATCTTGCAATAAAAACACAACACCAAGATGCCATAAAAACAGGTGACTGTCAACAGGGCTTATTCAGTGGTTGGCAAACACATACCCAGTTGTGTTTATAGTGAAGTTATTATGGGATACCACATATCGTGAGAAGTTCCATGACTACTTATGGCTGATGGAACTCCAAAATGACATTGTGCCATTCGGCCACCCTTTGCTTGATGATTGGTTGTACCATTGGACTAAAGCAAACCACCATAATTAGGGCCTTATTTATCAAAGTCCACATTTAACTGACTATTTTAATGAAAAAAGTCCGACCAACCTAAAATCCATAATTGCACCTTATTTATTATTAAAAAATCACGATTTTATTGGATCAGGGACAAACACGAAAAAATAGTGCGAAAATTTGAACTGCTGCAGACTTTTGCCTGAAAAGTCAGAATTTTTTAGATTTTTGTTCAAAAAGCCTGGAATAGTTGGATTTTTGGGCTAATTCCAGTGCAGAACACTTCCAAATACTGTAGGGACCTCTCCGATTGACTTATATACAACCTCAGCAGATCTGAGATGCAGAATTTTCGGCTTCGGACTTTTCCATCCTTGGGTTTTTTTCCACTAAAAGTTCGGATTATATAGTAATGACATTTTTCAAGTTTTTGTCATTCAGACTTTAAAAAATAATCCCCTTAGTGTGAATATTTTAATTTGTTAATATAGAAACACCACCGCACAATATTACCAGATACCCACTAGGGCTCATTTATAAACATTGGGCAAATTTGCTCCTGGGCAGTAACCCATAGCAACCAATCAGTGATTAGCTTTTTTCAGCCAGCTGCAGGTTGAAAACTGAAAGCAATCATCTGATTGGTTGCCATGAGTTATAAATGAACCCCAGTTGAGTAGTTCAGTAGTTAAAGTCAGTACAAACACTTATTTTCCCCTGTGAATTCCATTTGCCCATATTATGTTTTCAATCCGTATGTAGTGATGTAGAAAAGTTTTTATTTCCACTCTCCCTTTTCTACTGTGTTTGCTGAACGTGCCTAAAATCTTGAGATTTTAATGGATTTCAGAATAAATACCTTGGACAACATGATTTGCTCCAGGGAACAGCGAACAATTGTTTTTTGATTTATTGTGTTTTTTTTCTTCATCTCCGGAAAGCAATAACTTTTATAAATAATTTTTTGCTTTCCCGTCAAAGATTCTGCCTAACTTGTTAACACACATGTACATTTTTCTATTATTCATGACGAGCCGGTGTAAATGACTGTTGCAGAGATGAAGTAAAATGCTGAAGGGCAGCCCGGGTGCAGATCAGTCATGAATTATTGGCAGCAGCGCAGCTTGTGGGAATACATGAAATGTGTAGAAAAACAGAAACTCATGTCTAATAGGATGGTCTTTAACAATGACTGGGAATATTCAATATTTGTATAAATGTTCCAACTGAAACGGCACCAATTAAACACTAGTAGCTGTTTTAGTCCTACTGTTGCAGCTGCATTTACAACGGTTTCCATCCAGTTTAATAACCTCAAATACCAGATTAGATCCGATATTTATCCCACAAGTTACTCTCATGTTAACGTATCATGCAGGTTTGAGTAGGGCCTCTTCCACCAGTTAATGGACAGGTTATCTGATAATATCGTAGTGGTTTGTTTCAGTGTGTAACTGCACTGTAGAGCATATTGGCCCTTTCTAAAACAAGAAATATTCTACATCTATATCCAACAACCGACGGACAGTCTGTTACTCTTAGGCAGTGATCCCCAACCAGTAGCTCGTGAGTAACATGTTGCTCTCCAACCCCTTGGATGTTGCTCCCAGTGGCCTCAAAGCAGGGGCTTATTTTTGAATTCAAGGCTTGGGGGCAAGTTTTGGTTGTATAAAAACCAGATGTACTGTCAGACAGAGCCTCAATATAGGATGTCAATACACATAGGGGCTACGAAATGGCCAATTACAGCCCTTATTTGGCACCCCAAGAACATTTTTCATGCTATTGTTGCTCCCCAACTCCTTTTACTTCTGAATGTTGCCCACGGTTCAAAAGGTTGGGGATCCCTGCTCTTAGGTATTTCTTGCCAGTTTTTACAATAAGCAGATCAGTTGCGTAGATTAGTATCTCCAGTGCTTTTCATATTTGCCTTGTGTAGAAAGTGTATACAGTATTTTGTGCGAGCACACGGACATCTGTGTCTTTGTCATGTACATGTGTGTAGCCATATTGGGGTTTGGATAGGCAGAATGTCCGAGCTGATGAATTCTATTTGCTTGGTTCGTATCCTTAGCAGCTAACAACACTTTCTTTGTTTGCAATATGTTCCAATATTACCCAAATATGTCACCCTCCGCTTGCCTTTATTGAATCATCTCATTCCATAAGAAAATGATTATAATCTTAAACTGGCTGTTTGTTGTTTTGTAAGTACTAGAAGTACTCAACTGTTAAATAGCAGGAATTATTTAAAACCTTGTAAAAAATAGTAGAAAGGTAGACAGGCAAAATATAGAGATGATGGATAGATACATCTATTACGGAGATTTTTATTTCATATTTTCTCTTTACCTAGACATCTTTCAGCTCCTAAATGGGCCATATTGGCTGGTAAGCAAGTGGAGTCCTTTTCATAATAAGCTTTTGTTGTGTCAGATAATTAAGGCTTAGGGCATATGGGATGTTTGGCTGCCATATGTTCCACAGCTCATACAGTGGGAATTATCAGACATTGCCCACGGACAGCAGTTTTTAAATGATAACCAAGAAAGTTGGTGTCTGTTACCATACACCAGTGGTTGACTAACCTTTTTGGTTAAAATTTCCCTTGGAGGTCAAATCTTTGATAAGCCCTCTTTTAGCTCATGACAAAGTGACAAATATATGAAAATATTCATTCATTCAATATCAGCCATTCAACCAGAGTTCCAGCAATATTTAGTATGATTAATAAGTATTTACCTCCAAAGCCCCCTCTTTTTGACCTTGAGGCTAAGTGTCAAGGATTAGGTAGGGGGCGCTGTGGAGGTTGATGAGGAAGGTGAGTCCTTTAGGCAAGAGCTGGCTGAACCCACGGGACAGAGACACGAAAAGGGCAGAAACAGGGTGACGAGGGCGAAGAGTCAGGACAGGAACAGACTGGATGGAGCAGGAGTGGATCAGGAACAGACTGGGTGAGACAGGATGGTGCAGGCGTAGATCGGATCAAACTGGGGATAGGATGCAGAAGGAGACTGGAGCAGAAGGACAGAAGAGTGGGAGGACTGCAGAGTGAAAGGACTGGAGATCAAGAGGACTGGGTATAAGACAGGTTAGGTACAAGACAGAATAGGAATCAGGAACAGGCAAGGCAAGGTTGGTTCAAGGTCAAGACAGGGAAAGGTACCAGGTAGGGTAAGCAAGGCAAGGCAAGACAAAGCAAGGCAGGGAAAGACAAGGCAGATCAGGGCAAGGTAGAATCAAGGGAAAAGGGCTAGTGCTGGAACCCTTAGCTGGGGATGATGCCACACTGCTAGTTTGGGAACCAATGCTCAGGCAAGGAGTGTTTTGAGGGCTGGCTTTAAATAGGGCAGAGTCAGCCCTGATTGAAACCCAAAGGTCCCTGGCTTGAATCCCAACAGAGCCTGACACTAAGCTTCCAAGAGTATCCAGAAGAGCAAGTAGACATTGGGGCTCATTTATCAACACTGGGCAAATTTGCTCATGAGCTGTTACCTATAGCAACCAATCAGTGATTAGCTTTTTAAAGCCAGCTGCAAGAAGAACAATGAATGCAGCAAACGTATTGGTTGCTAAAGTTAACAGCCCATGGGCAAATTTACGCAGTGTTGATAAATGAGCCCCATTCTCTCCAAAATTCACATTAACTGGCCTTCAGGATGGGTCCCCTGTATGACTACTATCATAGACCAATAGTTTTTTATTCATAATTTCACAGAAACATTAAAAAAATAGTACAGCCATAAATACAGCCCTGTTCATATTTGAAACCTTTTGCAAACTTTGTATCCGAGGCAAACAATGTATTTCAACAGATAAACAGACGGAATATTCTGCGCAGTATGGGTTAAGCTTCCATTTATAGTTAATCAAGATTGTTCAAGTGGAAACTAGCGAGATATGCAGTTTGTAGGAAGTAGGTTACATCTTCATGTTCTGATAAAGGCAGGGTTTTTGTTCTTGGATCACTATTTCCCAGCTAGCTCAGCACTGGCTTTGGCTTATGATTCTGTACCTTGCAAGGCTGATCATTTCTACTCACGTAGCACCAAACCAAATAGACAACACATGAACTTCTACGAGAATATGCGATTAGTCTATTTTCTCTTTGTGTTTTCAAAGGTTTTTGAGCAGAAACAATGTGAACAGTTGAGACTCTCTATACAAGTCGGGTTCTGGTCTGTTCTTGTTAAATCTCCCTAAGTGTGTTTACATAAAGTTTGACTTTCTGGTATTTCATTGCTTGCTCAGACCTGATCCACATCTCTTTTGAGTCAACAGAGGGCAATAATACTGCAGAGTAATTAAGCGCAGAGAAAGAAGCACCAACAAAGTGCCCTTGGAGACCTCCTCGTCCTTACATCATATAGTTGCTCCGGGCTGAGCCGCAACAAAACAAGATGTATCCTGAGGCATTAAAAAGTCAGCCTGAAATATTTAAAATGGGGCAAATGTTGCCTCCTCGTTGGATAAAACAATTTTCTCTTCTTAAAAAATGAAACAGAGCCAGAGGCATAAGGGAAGAAAGTGTATCTGAAGGGATATGCTGAACTGAAACCTGTGTGTTTAAATGATGTATGGCTTTCTGGATCAGCATTAAAGGCTTAAAGATTCCTTTCGCTTGAAACTGAGGCAGCAGCACACTTTTAAAATGAAATCTGGGTCATTTAAAGGGATACTGTCATGGGAAAACATATTTTTCAAAACACATCAGTTAATAGTGCTGCTCCAGCAGAATTCTGCACTGAAATCCATTTCTCAAAAGAGCAAACTGATTTTTTTATATTTGATTTTGAAATCTGACATGGGGCTAGACATATTGTCAGTTTCCCAGCTACCCCCAGTCATGTGCCTTGTGCTCTGATAAACTTCAGTCACTCTTTACTGCTGTACTGCAAGTTGAAGTGATATCACCCCCTCCCTTCCCCCCCCCCAGCAGCCAAACAAAAGAACAATGGGAAGGTAACCAGATAGCAGCTCCCTAACACAAGATAACAGCTGCCTGGTAGATCTAAAAACAACACTCAATAGTAAAAGCCAAGTACCACTGAGACACATTCAGTTACATTGAGTAGGAGAAATAACAGCCTGCCAGAAAGTAGTTCCATCCCAAAGTTCAGGCACAAGTCACATGACTGGGGGCAGCTGGGAAACTGACAATATGTCTAGCCCCATGTCAGATTTCAAAATTGAATATAAAAAAATCTGTTTGCTCTTTTGAGAATTGGATTTCAGTGCAGAATTCTGCTGGAGCAGCACTATTAACTGATGTGTTTTGAAAAAAATATGTATCCCTTTAACAGTTTCACTAATATTTTATAAACCACAATGGTGTCTTTGATAGACTTTCAGTCTAATTTGCCTTGTTAAATACTTGGTTCCTAGGTCATCTTGTACTAATCAAGCACTTCATATTTAAAAAAAAAAAAATCAAAAAAATGTTAGAAATTTTGCTTCAAGCTGTTTCGCGCTGAGTCCTTTGAGTGAATGTGAAAAGATGCTGATAGATGCAGAAAGAATGTGAATCGACTGAATGGAAGAGGATGTTGTGAACTTGTGACCAGCATTCAGAGAAATTTGTTATTTTTAGGTGGTAAGGGATTGTTTAGGAAAAAAAAGCACTACCTTCAGGTAATAAACGTAGGAATCTAGTGTACTGGAAACCTTTTAAGGAAATTGGCACAGATCCTTCTTTCTGTCATGTGGGCTACGGGCCAGCAATGGTGATTGGCTATCTGTCACTCTTTCTGCAGAAGCGAATCACTGACAAGAATGAGGTAATGGGAGCCTGACTCTTACAGGCAAATTTATCAAAGGTCGAGGTGAATATTCGAATGAAAAAAATTCAAATTTCGAGCTATTTTTAGTGTACTTCGACTAGGGAATAGTCCAAATTCGATTCGAATTTGAAAAAGATTTGAAAATTCGAATATCGAAATTTATCATGTACTGTCTCTTTAAAAATTCGCCTTCGACCATTCGCCATCTAAAACCTGCCAAATTGCTGTTTTAGGTTATGGCGGACCTCCTAGAACCTATTTGGAGTCAATTGCTGGACTTTGAAAAATCAAAGGTTTTTTTGGGAAAAACTTTGAATCGAATTCAATCTAATGCACAATTCCTTTGATTCGAATTTGGCCGGATATGGACCTATTCAAATGAAAACGGACCTATTCGACCAAAAAAAAACTTCGAATGAATTTCGGTGGGTCTTTTTGAATTCGAATTTTGACGTTTTTTCAATTCGAAATTCGACCCTTGATAAATATGCCCCGTAAACTTTGGCACATTTTTCCTCTTTCTTTCTTATATATCTTAGTTTGGATCAAATACAAAATACTGTTTTATTATTACAGAGAAAAGGGAAATCATTTTTAAATATTTGGATTATTTGGATAAAATGGAAGACAACCTTTCTGTAATTCTAAGCTTTCTGGTTAACGGGTCGCCAGATAAATGATCCCATACCTCTGTATACATGTATATATATGTGTGTGTATAAGACTGACGTTTCAGCCTACCCTGAGGCCCTTTCTTAAACGATAGATAGATAGATAGATAGATAGATAGTTCAAAAGGACCCGCACTCCAATATTAGTGAAACATCAGTGTTTATTCTTCAAGTTTGAAGAATAAACACTGATATTTCACTAATTTTGGAGTGCGGGTCCTTTTGAACTATACATAATGCTTTGACCCTGTACCCTCATCAACGGAGTTTAGAGTGCATACGTTTGATCTCATATATATATATATATATATATATATATATATATATCTATATATATTTTTAGCCAAGGAGTTGCTATGCCTTTATAAAAAAAAATCCTGCTCAGCATATGACAGGCTTGAAAGAATTTATAGTGAAAACTTTTTGAAATGTTGCTATTTCTTGTATAATAGCGAGCTAGGTTGTTTAACCCTTTGCCTGCCAAGCACGTACGGCGTACGTGCTGGCAGGCAAATGCTCAGGCTGCCAAGAACGTACATTGTACGTTCTTTGGCAGCTGAGCGCTCTCTCTGCTTCGGCGGCTTTTGCCGCCTCCGCAGAGAGTGGGGAGAGAAGACAGCCCCCTAGGCAACGAGGCTGGGGGGCTGTCAAGTCGGATCAGCGACTCGATTGTCGCAGATCCGACTTCAAAGTAGCAGACGCATCGCATGGAGCGTCTGCTACTACACTCACCTTCTTCCTGCCTGCAGAGCCGCCCACGCACTTCCTGCTGCGCAGCAACTCTGCAGACACGCTGCCAGGACTCCTCCAAAGAAGACAGCGATTCTCCTGCTCCAAAAACGGTAAGTGCACGTTTTTTTTACACACTTACCTGCACCTACACATACTTACAGTACATTTATGCATTTTAGTAAAGATTGGAATTTTTTTAAATTTTTTTTTTTAATTTTAGCACACTTGGTCCCTTTTGTACAGTTATTTACACTTATTTACACTTATTTACATGTATTTGCACACTCAGATAACTTTTATTAGTGCACAAATATGTATACACAAACAGGTGTTTTTTTTTTTTTTTACGAATTCATTATACTGTTATCTTTTGTTTTTTTTGCCTAAAAACGTGTTATTTTGGCAGCGTGACTATTGGATAATCGATTTCGGCCACTAATTACGCTGTCAGAACAATTATTTTGTTATTTCATTGATTTACGCTATTTTTGTGGTTTTATTGCAATTTTATCCCTGCATTATTGTTCCCTATGTATCTTTAGTATCGTTTTGCTGTTTGGTGCTTTGGTATAGAAAGATAGATTTTACTTAGTTTGATCCGCCAAAATATGTGCTTTCCAAAAATATATGGGTTTCTGGGGGTCTTTTTACAGTTTGGGGGTCTTACGGCACATAACGTACAGTTAGGGTTCTCTTTTCTGCAGCTTAGTTGGCTAGCGTGAAAATTCATAGTTACGTTTTTCATTTGGGGTCCATACACAACACATACTTTGGTAAATCTATACATATTGGGCATCAAACTATTTATTAGACCTCTGACGTCCATATTTAGAGAGATTTTTCTTTGTACGTAAAACATTGTGTCCGATAAATGCGGCAAACTGCAACATTTTTAGGCGATTTTCAGAAATGTTGTAAAAACCTATATGTTTAGAAAAGCTTTGCAGTTTGGTAGTTTCGTGTAGAAAGACGTCGTTATCTTTGTTGGAATCGGCAGAATGTGTACTTTCCAAAAATGTATGGTTTTGGGGGGTCATTGCTGTTAGGAGGGTCTTGAGGCAAATAATATGAAGTCAAGGGTCTATGTTCACAGAAGGCAAATCGGCAGCGGAGAAAACTCATATTCACTATTTTTATTTGGGGTCCGCACATGCCAGCTGCCTTGGTATATCTATGCATATTGGGCATCAAACTGTTCAGTAGACCCTTGGCATCAATATTTATGGTGTTTTACAATTGTATGTAAGAAATTGGGTGAGATAAATGCGGCCAATTGCAATATTTTTAGGCGATTTTCAGAAATGTAAAAACAGTTGCTTTTATCGCCAAATTTAGGAAAGGCTTGCGACTTGGTACTTTGGAGTACAAAGACATGCATACCCAATTTGGATTCGCAGGAATGTGTACTTTCCAAAAATATATGGTTTTATGGGGTGAACGCACTTTTTTCTACCTTTGCCCCCCCAAAACAATGTAAATGTGTTGATTTTGCAGTACCTGAAATGACAGACCATATGGGGGTCTTTGTTTTGGGGCCCCTATACGCCACGTGCTTGGGTACACCTATACATATTGGGCATCAAACTGTTCAGAGGACCCCAGGCTTTCATATTTGGGGTGATTTGTCTTGATACCTAAAAGTATGTGGGTAATACAATGCTGCAGGGTCGAAATTTTGAAGTCATTTTTGGAAATGTCCCCAAAATCACCAAATTTAGGAATGGTTTGCGGCTTGGTACTTTGGAGTACAAAGACATGCATACCCAATTTAGATCCGTGGGAATGTGTACTTTCCGAAAATATATGGTTTTCTGGGGTGAACTTACTTTTTTCTACATTTGCCCCCCTCAAAACAATGTAAATGTGTTGATTTTGCAGTACCTGAAATGACAGACCATATGGGGGGTCTTCGTTTTGGGGCCCCTATACGCCACGTGCTTGGGTACACCTATACATATTGGGCATCAAACTGTTCAGAGGACCCCAGGCTTTCATATTTGGGGTGATTTGTCTTGATACCTAAAAGTATGTGGGTAATACGATGCTGCAGGGTCGAAATTTTGAAGTCATTTTTGGAAATGTCCCCAAAATCACCAAATTTAGGAATGGTTTGCGGCTTGGTACTTTGGAGTACAAAGACATGCATACCCAATTTAGATCCGTAGGAATGTGTACTTTCCGAAAATATATGGTTTTCTGGGGTGAACTTACTTTTTTCTACATTTGCCCCCCTCAAAACAATGTAAATGTGTTGATTTTGCAGTACCTGAAATGACAGACCATATGGGGGTCTTCGTTTTGGGGCCCCTATACGCCACGTGCTTGGGTACACCTATACATATTGGGCATCAAACTGTTCAGAGGACCCAGGCTTTCATATTTGGGGTGATTTGTCTTGATACCTAAAAGTATGTGGGTAATACGATGCTGCAGGGTCGAAATTTTGAAGTCATTTTTGGAAATGTCCCCAAAATCACCAAATTTAGGAATGGTTTGCGGCTTGGTACTTTGTAGTAGAAAGACATGCATACCCAATTTAGATTCGTGGGAATGTGTACTTTCCGAAAATATATGGTTTTCTGGGGTGAACTTACTTTTTGCTACCTTTGCCCCCCCCAAAACGATGTAAATGTGTTGATTTTGCAGTACCTGAAATGACAGAACATACAAGGGGGGGTCTTCCTTTTAGGGCCCCTATATGCCACGTGCTTGGGTACACCTATACATATTGGGCATCAAACTGTTCAGAGGACCCTAGGCTTTCATATTTGGGATGATTTCTCTTGATACCTAAAAGTATGTGGGTAATACGATGCTGCAGAGTAGATATTTTGAGGTGATTTTTGGAAATGTCACCTAAATCACCAAATTTAGGAATGATTTGCGGCTTGGTACTTTGGCGTAGAAAGACATGCATACCCAATTTGGATTCGTTGGAATGTGTACTTTCCGAAAATATATGGTTTTCTGGGGTGAACTTACTGTTTTCTACTTTTGCCCCCCCCAAATCGATGTAAATGTGTTGATTTTGCAGTACCTGAAATGACAGACTATATGGGGGTCTTCCTTTTGGGGCCCCTGTATGCCACGTGCTTGGGTACACCTATACATATCGGGCATCAAACTGTTCAGAGGACCCTAGGCTTTCATATTTGGGGTGATTTGTCTTGATACCTAAAAGTATGTGGGTAATACGATGCTGCAGGGTAGATATTTTGAGGTGATTTTTGGAAATGTCACCTAAAGCACCAAATTTAGGAATGGTTTGCGGCTTGGTACTTTGGCGTAGAAAGACATGCATACCCAATTTGGATTCGTTGGAATGTGTACTTTCCGAAAATATATGGTTTTCTGGGGTGAACTTACTGTTTTCTACTTTTGCCCCCCCAAATCGATGTAAATGTGTTGATTTTGCAGTACCTGAAATGACAGACTATATGGGGGTCTTCATTTTAGGGCCCCTATATGCCACATGCTTGGGTACACCTATACATATTGGGCATCAAACTGTTCAGAGGACCCTAGGCTTTCATATTTGGGGTGATTTGTCTTGATACCTAAAAGTATGTGTGTAATACGATGCTGCAGGGTAGATATTTTGAGGTGATTTTTGGAAATGTCACCTAAATCACCAAATTTAGGAATGATTTGCGGCTTGGTACTTTGGCGTAGAAAGACATGCATACCCAATTTGGATTCGTTGGAATGTGTACTTTCCGAAAATATATGGTTTTCTGGGGTGAACTTACTGTTTTCTACTTTTGCCCCCCCCAAATCGATGTAAATGTGTTGATTTTGCAGTACCTGAAATGACAGACTATATGGGGGTCTTCCTTTTGGGGCCCCTGTATGCCACGTGCTTGGGTACACCTATACATATCGGGCATCAAACTGTTCAGAGGACCCTAGGCTTTCATATTTGGGGTGATTTGTCTTGATACCTAAAAGTATGTGGGTAATACGATGCTGCAGGGTAGATATTTTGAGGTGATTTTTGGAAATGTCACCTAAAGCACCAAATTTAGGAATGGTTTGCGGCTTGGTACTTTGGCGTAGAAAGACATGCATACCCAATTTGGATTCGTTGGAATGTGTACTTTCCGAAAATATATGGTTTTCTGGGGTGAACTTACTGTTTTCTACTTTTGCCCCCCCCCTAACGATGTAAATGTGTTGATTTTGCAGTACCTGAAATGACAGACTATATGGGGGTCTTCCTTTTGGGGCCCCTGTATGCCACGTGCTTGGGTACACCTATACATATTGGGCATCAAACTGTTCAGAGGACCCTAGGCTTTCATATTTGGGGTGATTTCTCTTGATACCTAAAAGTATGTGGGTAATACGATGCTGCAGGGTAGATATTTTGAGGTGATTTTTGGAAATGTCACCAAAATCACCAAATTTAGGAATGATTTGCGGCTTGGTACTTTGGCGTAGAAAGACATGCATACCCAATTTGAATTCGTGGGAATGTGTACTTTCCGAAAATATATGGTTTTCTGGGGTGAACTTACTGTTTTCTACTTTTGCCCCCCCAAAACAATGTAAATGTGTTGATTTTGCAGTACCTGAAATGTCAGACTATATGGGGGTCTTCCTTTTAGGGCCCCTATATGCCACATGCTTGGGTACACCTATACATATTGGGCATCAAACTGTTCAGAGGACCCTAGGCTTTCATATTTGGGGTGATTTGTCTTGATACCTAAAAGTATGTGGGTAATACGATGCTGCAGAGTAGATATTTTGAGGTGATTTTTGGAAATGTCACCTAAATCACCAAATTTAGGAATGATTTGCGGCTTGGTACTTTGGAGTACAAAGACATGCATACCCAATTTAGATTCAGGGGAATGTGTACTTTCCGAAAATATATGGTTTTCTGGGGTGAACGTACTGTTTTCTACCTTTGCCGCCCCCCAAAACGATGTAAATGTGTTGATTTTGGCAGTATCTGAAATTACAGAACAAACGGGGGGTCTTCCTTTTGGGGCCTCCTATGCCACGTGCTTGGGTACACCTATACATATTGGGCATCAAACTGTTCAGTGGACCCAGGATTTTATATTTGGGGTGTTTTACATTGATACCTAATGATGTGTGGGAGATATGTTGCTGTAGAGTGGAAGCTTTGAGGTCATTTTTCAAAAAATTCACCAATTTCTATAAAACACTATAACTTTAGGAAACAATTGCAACTTGGTGGTTTGGAGTACAAAGATATTTCTACCCATTTTTGATTCACCAGAATCTGTTCTTTCTAGTAATGGGTAGTTTTCTTGGGTAAACCTACTGTTAGTGGAATGTTTGGCCTTGAAATCAAAAGTATGCCGTTTGGGGAGTGTTGCTTTGGAAATTTGGTTGTGTACTGCTTGTAGATTTTGAGCTATACAAGTGAGAAATCTCCATAAAACTATATATATTTGGTATTGTCGCGTTCAGGAGACATAGACCTTTCTAAATCAGCTGTGTTCTCGTACGTAAAATGAATGAAGTTTCTGATATATGTGATTGTTCTTCGTGCAACATGATTTTTTTCATTTTATTTGACACTTAGAATCCAATATTTTTTTAGAGAAGTAGAATTACACCAAAATTCTTGCATATTGTGAAAGTTCAGGTTGTCCTGAAAAAAACAATATATTGTTTTCCTGGGTTAACTAAAAGACCACCCCAGGAAAGGCCCTTAAAGTGAAAGAGTGCAAAATATCTAAAAACTGCTTGGCAGTAGATGTTCGCATCTAGGACAAAACGGCTGGCAGGGAAAGGGTTAAAGGGATACTGTCATGGGAAAAAACATTTTTTTCAAAATAAATCAGTTAATAGTGCTGCTCCAGCAGAATTCTGCAGTGAAATCCATTTTTTAAAAGAGCAAACGGATTTTTTTATATTCAATTTTGAAATCTGACATGGGGCTAGACATATTGTCAATTTACCAGCTGCCCAAAGTCATGTGACTTGTGCTCTGATAAACTTCAATCACTCTTTACTGCTGTACTGCAAGTTAGACTGATATCACCCCCCTCCCTTTCCCCCCCCCAGCAGCCAAACAAAAGAACAATGGGAAGGTAACCAGATAGCAGCTCCCTAACACAAGATAACAGCTGCCTGGTAGATCTAAGAACAACACTCAATAGTAAAATCCAGGTCCCACTGAGACACATTCAGTTACACTGAGAAGGAAAAACAGCAGCCTGCCAGAAAGCATTTCTCTCCTAAAGTGCAGGCACAAGTCACATGACCAGGGGCAGCTGGGAAATTGACAATATGTCTAGCCCCATGTCAGATTTCAAAATTGAATATAAAAAAATCGGTTTGCTCTTTCGAGAAATGGATTTCAGTGCAGAATTCTGCTGGAGCAGCGCTATTAATGGATTCATTTTGGAAAAAATCTTTTCCCATGACAGTATCCCTTTAACACACTGGCGAAGCCTAACTTGGAAACTTGTGCGTGAAACAGACAGAAGGTAAAGCTGAATGTGTCTTCTCTATTGTCCTCAGATCATGACATTTTTCAGCTAATTGATCATTTTTACCCACAGTGTTTTTTTCGTACTTCAGCAGTGGAAAAGCTCTGACGTAGCTCTGTTTTTGTTACATGGTACAAATTTTTCATTACACCTTGAGGAGTAAAAACTGAGCTTAAAGGAAAATCTACTGATTCGTATGATTGATGGTCTTGCTGTGATTTGAGTCAATTCCAATATTATGTTTCTGGAGTAGGTGCTTAGTGAACCATGCACGCGGCCTCTCCTTTTTTACTTGATGAATAAAGTAATTCTGTTTCTAATTCCCTTTCTTCTTCAACGTGAGGGAGCGTCAGAGAGTATTGAAGGTGCCAAATATTAATTTACAAGTTTTGGCTTGAGTTAGTTACGAGGAAGAAAGACCAAAGTAACATGTGCTGGATCCATGGTGCCCTTTATGGCATAGCTGCCTGCTGTTTGTCTTTGAGAGAATTATTATACAACAATATATGGGGAAAGCCTGGATCTATGGCAGACCTGTGGCTTTTAGGACCCACAAAATGGAACCATCTTTAGGTGCTTGCGTGGAATCATTTTGGTTGTTAATCACATGCGTGTGCCATGTGTCCATGGGTGATTCTAAGGTAGGATAGAATGGAGACAATTCAATCACTTTGAAAACAAGAAAGGAAAACATTTTAACTCAACTTTTAAGGGCAGTGGCACACAGGGAGATTAGTCGTCCACGATTTTTAAAAGAGAGATTTGGCGACTAATCATTCGGTTTGTCTTCCAAATGAGAATAATGTAAATCGCCATCGTCAAAACATACGAGACTGCTTTTAATCTCATGTCGTTTCAAAACGCTCAGAGACCCTTTTCTGAGAGACTTCCATTACCAAGTATTGACATCTACCGAAGGAAAACACACTGGGGGATTAGTAGCCACGATTCTATGTAAATTCCAGGCATTAATGCTATACGTCATTTCCTGGGCTGTGGTTTTGAATTGTTCTGTCCCAGCATCTTGGGGTCCATTCACCTTTCATAAGAAAAACACGCAGAAGAAACCACACGTACGAAAACACGCCAAGGAAATCAGAGAAAATTTCGACTAAAATGCCATTTCTGAAGCATTTTTTCGATACTGATCGACTTATTAATCTTGTGGGAGGAGAAAAGTAGCGTGTGGCATCATGGGGAGTAAATCGCTTGGGAGCTGAAATCACATGAAATATTTGCTTCGCTATAGACGCACGACTTGTCGATGAAACGCAAAAAAAAGAATTGAAGGTGACTTATCTCCCCGTGTGGCACTGCCCTAAGGGGGTTTATTTATTGTGTGCATGATTTTGTCATTCAATAGTATTCACACCAGAATATTTTGTATTTTTATTTTGAGTTGCCGTTAATGTCAGAGTTTTAAGACTATTCGATTTTATTCAATTCTATTGGAGTTAATATTAGAGCCCATCTGAAGCAGTGAGAGAATGAGACAACCAGGAGGCGTCAGCAGGTCAGAACACTATTCCGTGATGTATCATAAAACGTAGCCTTCCCTGTTAGTTCCAATATTCACAACCAGACAGCACTTAACATATTAACAGCTTCCAACTGAAATAATGCCAAAATACCTCATATACAACAGGTCCATTTGTGGTAACAGACTTGCAAATGATGCTCTTATTGTCATGTTGGTGTAACGGAGAGGCACTTATGTCTGTGTACTTATTACTGTAACGCTGTAATATTTGGCAGCAGCAAAAAAAGATATTTCACTAAGATTTTCCTTTTTTTCTCATACACACCCACTCATTTGATTATGGAAGATCTAAATGAAAATGTCTGCTGCCTTTTCTCTTAAGAATATTTGGAGAAGTTGCCTTTAAAACTTTATAGAGCTCAGGCTTTCCCAAATAACAGAGAAGAAACTGGAAAGTGGGGAGAAGCAAGGGTCTGACCAAACCAGAACTAGATTTGATTATTGTGCCAATAAACTGTGACCTAAAAGTCTCTTAATCTTTCTGTATATCAAGCATCAAACTTACATTGTTAGCTTAGTGGGGTAGTGATATGCTAAAATTCTGTGTTATATTGGTGACATATTCTGCACTGAAAACCGTTTCTCAAAAGAGCAAACAGATTTTTTTATATTTAATTTTGAACCTCCAGTCATGTGACTCTGATAAACTTCAGTCACTCTTTACTGCTGTACTGCAAGTTGGAGTGATATCCCCCCGTCCCTTTCCCCCCAGCAGCCTAACAACAGAACAATGGGAAGGTAACCAGATAACAGCTCCCTAACACAAGATAAAAGCTGCCTGGTAGATCTAAGAACAGCACTCAATAGTAAAATCCAGGTCCCACTGAGACACATTCAGTTACATTGAGTAGGAGAAACAACAGCCTGCCAGAAAGCAGTTCCATCCTAAAGTGCTGTGAAAGCACATGACCAGACAAAATGACCTGAGATGCACCTACACACCAATATTACAACTAAATACACTTGCTGGTTCAGGAATGACATTTTATATTGTACAGTGAATTATTTGCAGTGTAATTTAGAAATAAAACGATATCATAAAAAATCATGACAGAATCCCTTTAAGTCAAGAATCACCTTACGGGTGCTGAGGGTATGAGGATCTTGAGGTGCATACAGAACTATTTCAGGTAAAGATGCTTATGGCAAACACAACAGTGGCGGAACTACCGGGGGTGCGAAGGGTGCTACTACACCTGGGTCCGCATCCCCTTGGGCCCACCAACGTGGGGAGGGGCACCAGCTGCATGGCCTTCACCCAGGCCCCACGGGAGTTAGTTACGTTACTGAAACACAAGTTTTTGCGAGAATTCCTTTAAGGGCTATGAAACACTTGGCACTTTTAAGCATGGCACATTTCAGCCAGCTGGAAAGCATCACATACTGCCTTATAGATTAAATAGGAAATGCCTAAAGCCTCTTGTACATGTGCTTCTCCAAAGTCATTTTCAAAATAGAAAAGCCCTGTATTGAAAGTTTCAAATAAATGGAAGTTGCAGAATGTAGTGTGGGGTGCCAGTCTGAAAAGAACTAGGTGTGCCATCAATGTAAAAAATGGGGGTAAATGTGTGTTTTAATGGGAGTGTTTATGGTTTAAAGTTACACTTTTTGTTCTCAATAAAACCATTTCAGTTTAATGCTGGATATTCATTGCCTGTAATAAATTCTATCTTCCAATACTTGATGCATTATTTTAGCTTTTCTCAGTTAGCTCTTACGGTAACCAAAGGACCATTCTTTATAAATGGCAGGACTGCTAAAGGTGCATTTTTGTGCAAGTATGATGAGCTATGGACGAGATTAGTCATTTCACAGATTGCTTTGTCTGCTGCCTTAGTGCAAGGTCAAAGAGATGCTTAAAGGAACCGAACTGCTGACACCTATCATTGTGCTCTCCGTTGGCTCGCAGCAGGCATTGTAAGTTTTTCATTTGTAGCCACTGCTTGCGGCTGTCTGGGTAACCAAAGCAGGGAAGGTCTGCTTCCCATGCTCCGTTTTCCAAAAATATTTTGCAGCACGCACTCCAAATCATTCCTATTTGAATGTAAAAATCCAGTTTGATTCCAGTATTTAGTTCGTATTCTTACTGTAGTTGAAAGCTGAGTTTGATTCCGTTAGGATTTTTCAGTGTTCTGTTACTGTGATTGCCGGCAATTTGGCCAAACGCTTTGAACATTGTGTTGCTCTAATTGTTTACAGCCCATGCACTAAACATTGATCACACGTGGACAATCACTGCAAATATATTACTTTTATTGTGCCCTATGGCCCAAGGTGACTGTTGCAGTTAATTAATGCATTTACCAACAACAATCTGATCTTCTTATGTTTTGCACCATAGGAAACCACTAGATGGTTTATTTAAAATTGTAATGTGATTGTTTGGAAGCAAATTAAAGAATGCATTGTGCCCATTCACACTGGCAAATTGCACCCAGAAGTCGAAATAAAATCCTTCGACTTCGAATATTGGATTTTGCGCTATTCCTACGATCGAACGATTGAAGGAATAATCGTTCGATTTTAATCCATCGATCGAAGGCTATTCCTTCGATCAGGAAATTGTCAGGAAGCCTATGAGGACCTTCTCCATAGGCTAACATTGGCCTCAGTAGGTTTTAGGTGGCGAACTAGGGGGTCGAAGAATTTTTTAAAGAGACAGTACTTCAACTATCGAATAGTCGAATAGTCAAACGATTTTTACCTCGAATCGTTCAATTCGAAGTCGAAGGTCGAAGTAGCCCATTCGATGGTCGAAATTCAAACTTTTTTTCCTCTATTCCTTCACTCGAACTAAGTAAATGGGCCCCTATGTGTTCTACTACAACTGCACACATTAACACTAGCAAACCATGGAAGTTTAGTAATTCAAGGGTTCCCTTAGCTACTAGGGAACTATAGTGCCCAGAACTTGGGGGTTATTTATCAAAGTCCGAATTTATCTCGATAATTTCTGGTACAAACTCTGAGCAAATCCGCTCGGGGTTTTTTTTATGCTTATTTATTATTACGTTTTCACGTAAATTTGCTTTGCGGGAAATTATAAGATTTTCATGATTTTTTAGGATTTTTATCCGATTTTCAAAATTTTTTCGGATTACTCTGAGGTATTGCACGAAACCCAGCACACATCAAAAAATCATTGGGACTTCTCCCATTGACTTATATGCAGCCTCGACAGGTCTGAGATTCTGGATTTTCTGATTCAGACTTTCCTGTCCTCGGGGTTTAATAAATTCCCGATAAATTTGTGATTTTTTTAAAAAGTCCGATATTATTTTTGCAATCGTAGTTTAGTGTGCAATTTGGCAAAATTTCATCCATGTTGGCTTTCAGACAACTTGTTGGAGAAATACAATACTAAGCTCATGCTTATAATGACGCTGAAATTCTGAGAACTGTGGAGAAAAAGACATGGCGAAATTGCGTCCGAAAAGCCAGAAGGCTCAGAAATTATAGGCAAACTTTTAGGGGTTATATATCAAAGTCCGAATGTATCTCAATATTTTCTGCTACACACTCCGATCAAATCCGCTAAGGTTTTTTATGCTTATTTATTATTACATTTTCCTGAAAATCTGTTTTGCGGGAAAAAAATCTGATTTTTCCGGATTTTTCCATCCGATTTTCGTGTTTTTTTCCTAATCTATTTTTTCACCTGAATACTTTGGGGTATTGCACGAAACCCATTGCACATCAAAAAAATTATTGGGACGTCTCCCATTGACTTATATGCAGCCTCGACAGGTCTGGGATGCCGGATTTTCTGATTCCGACTTTTCCATCCTCGAGTTTTAATAAAATCCGAAAAATTTGTGATTTCTTAAAAGTCTGATTTTATAAAAAAAAAAAAAATCACCAATTTTTCGGGATTTTTGCATTCTGAGTTTAGTAAAAACCCCCTTAAATTAAAGTTTAAATATTCCATCAAAAATATTCTGTATTTGTAGGCGGATAGGTAAAAAAAAGGCAGCCCAAGTGAAGGCCTCGGGATGCGGCCAAGGGATTTTTATGGACCTATATCCGGTCATATTTTATTTATTCTATCAAACCCAAATCCTTAAACATATTAGATAATTGTTCCACTATGGTGAGAAGCCGGACAGCCTTGAGTATTTAGCAGACACAAACACTTTTGTGGATGTACGCATTAACATCTGGATTTTACCATCTTGAAATAAAAGTTTTATTATTCCAGCCCATAATGGGGCCACAAAATAAAACTTTCTGCTAGCAAAGAAGAAGGGATAGGAGAAAGGGTCAAAGGCCATGCTTGAAACAAACAGCTGGACCAGTTTATTTAAAAAAGATACGAGGATGGGATGTTGACCTGAGTTTGACTCGTTCTGGGAGGAGCAAGAATGCGATTTTATTACTTCTGCCCAGAAGGGAAATGTTCTTGTGTCTAAATTCACCCCAAAGGCACTGAAGGAATAAACGCTGCTTAGACAATATGTATGTGTTTGATGAACAACAAACTGCGTCCAAGTGTAAGTCTAGCATGAGTTTCCATTTGGCAAGATGAATGTTATTCCCAGTGAAGAAGTTTAATTTTAATGGAGAGAAACAAAGCAAATGCAGTTTCTTTGCCACTAAATTATAAGATATATACAAAGGACCGGGTCATTTATAATGGAACAGCTCTAATTTGTGTTGTATAACAAATGGTAGATAACCAGGCAAAGACGGTTGCACCAAAAACACATTCTGAGGAACAATGGCAACTGGACCCCAGTCTACGCAGGCCACGGGAAAGTGTTTGTTGAGCGGCCTCCTTCTAGGGAAACTATTCAGAGATCTGTGTGTCTCAAGGGGTGGGAAACATGCGCTCGAAATAGGGGTCACAGAGGTTTGCCCGGACAATAGATGAGTTTATTTCTTTGTTTTATCACTTTTGATGACATTTAATGTTGCAAAAACGATTGTAATTGTGTAGAAGCCACGAAAATCATTTCATTTGAAAATGAACTCAACTGTGAAGAATGGTCACGAATGCTATGAAAATATTAGGAATGGTTGGATTTCACTAGATATCATATGATATTAAATAAAGATCCAACTAGATAGAGTAATATAACCTCAACTTTTGTCATATAGTCTTGTATACACAAACATACATGTATTACACACAAACACACACTTTTATTATATTTTTAATTGTTAACAAATTATAAAATTATTTTTTTATCTGTGCTATAGTTTAAAATGATTTTGAGTGTTATTTAAATGTGTTGAATATTATTTAAATATTCTATTCTTAAATATTATGTCAATTTTAAAATATTGATATAGTTTAAATGCTAATATCTGTTATATGTCGTAGCCGTGTGAGTGGCAAAGGCACTGACCAGACTTTGGGTCTACATTATATGGCTTTCACCCTGTGCTGACCCCAGTTTTTGAATAAACGAAAGGGGATAAAAAAAAAAAAGGCTAAAAGTCTTTAAAGTGATTACATTGGTCTGAACTCAGGCGGCGGTGTTAGAGAGTGGTGATAAAACGACAGACGGTTTTTCAGATGAGGGTATGGCCGTTACTGTTCATTATCTTAATAGTGGACATTAAAATAAAATTACATACATTAGGCAAAAAAAAGGAGAATATTTTAATAAAAGTTGTGCAATATGCATACAATGAAATATATTCTCACCAGGCTTTATCTTTATTAGAGTCTTCCCCACCCCTCCCAATATACAATTCTGCTCATGCAATTGGAGAGGGAGAGTTGTATGGATGGATATTGCTTTTTCAGCAGTCCTGGCTAATTCCCTCGTGTGGAGATTAAATGGAAATGTCCAACTGTGGTAAAAGCAGGGAAACATAAATCAAATCGGAAGCCCCGAGCCTGTACGCTGTAAGGTCACTGGGGTTTACACAGGTTTTAGAGCATTTAAAACAACATTTAGCCCTGCTGAGTGGGCTTCATCTATTCTGCTCTCCATGAAGGTTGCTGGTGGTAATATCTTTTAGTGGACAACTTAAGAGTTCTTCATATGTGAAAGTCTTTTTATAAATCCAGGAGGTTTCTTCTTCACATCAAGGAAACCTTTAAGGCTGTAAAAACCCAGGACTTTATGAGCTTTTAAATGGCCCCAACAAAGGGTATCATTAACTACAGCCAAATGACTTTAGAGCCTTGGATCTTGGCTACAGTTCGCTTATTGACCATGAAGTTCAACATCAAAAGTGTTGAGTAGAAGCAGAGTAATTCACATATGCTTCTTTATATATATATGTGTTTATTTATGTCATTATTTTGCTTTGTACCATAGGTTTATAAACGCTAGAAGAAGAATAGTCCAGCCTATGATCGACCAGTCCAATCGAGCAGGCAAGTCCCCAATAGTAACTGTATTCAAGTCACGCAGGCGAAAACCATCCTCAAGCCATTCACCGGGAGGCCAGTTAGCTGGTAAATAGAGTAACTGCCAGGAAGAGACCACAGAAACAGTATCCAAAAATAGACTGAGACTATATATATATTTACAGCATTTACTAAAAAATATGATATACTTTTCTTTCTCAGCTATTCTTTCTGCTACTATGACCACTCCCTGGTGCATGGCTTGGTGTGGAATTGGTGTAAACGTTATTACCTGACATAACAGGGTTTGTATCCTTTATGGAGCATTTGGAGTAAGGTGGATCCATTTCTGACATTATTACCCTGTTATAACTTTGATATGTGACTGACTAAAACCTATAACTCCTTGGGGCATCGTTTTATAAATATATATATATATAGTTATTATAAGGTATTAATGTTGCATATTCTTGACCCAAATCAAGAAATAACATTTATATTGCTGGGCCATCTGTCAAAATAATGTCATGCTTGCATAAATGGTGCTGGGTTCATTAAGGTCCCTTTTTTTTTCCAGCATTTGTTTATCCAAACATCCAAATCTCTAATATTAAATTTACATTTCTGACATGTGTATTGTTCTTCAAAATGCAGCGTGGTAAAAATGAATATTATATTTCAGTAAGTCAAGGAACACCATACAATCCAGACGGTCAGCCAATAGGAGGTTTTGTAATGGACGGGCAGCAACACATGGGAATCAGAGCACCGGGTAAGGCACAACTTTTATTAATGATCACATTTTGTTTTGGTTTATGTAATTTACATGTTTGCAAATCAGGTAAATGTGTTTTTTTTAGCTTCATCTGGCCTAGCTTTGGCTTTCTCTTTGCTGCTTAATAATGAAGTATCACAAAAATAAGCTATGTTTTTTTCCCCAAAATTCCATTATTTATCGACGGCAGTGAGCTGTGTAAGCCTCTAGTAGGGAATGGCAAACACAGAACATTGTTCTAAGCCAGGGTTACAAATAAGCTCCCCATAGGGAATGCAAATCTTTCCTCTAAGACAGGGATCCCCAACCTTTTGAACCTGTGAGCAACATTCAGAAGTAAAAAGAAATGAGGAGCAACACTAGCATGAAAAATGTTCTTGGGGTGCCAAATAAGGGCTGTGTTGGCCATTTGGTAGTCCCTATGTGGATTGTCAACCTACATTGAGGTTCTGTTTGTCAGTGCACCTGTTTTTTATACAACTAAAACTTGCCTCCAAGCCTGGAAGTCAAAAATAAGCTCCTGCTTTGAGGCCACTGGGAGCAACATCCAAGGGGTTGGAGAGCAACATGTTACTCATGAGCTACTGGTTGGAGATTACTGCTCTAAGATAATGCAAAGAAATAACTCTTTAAAGAAGGGGGGATAAGGCATATATTATACACTGTGGTCTTAGCTAATTGGGGCAGTAATCAAGACACCACTTTCACTTGCCCAGCATCCAAATAGCAATTGAAAATGCACCATCTACAGCAGGGGTCCCCAACCTTTTTTACCCGTGAGCCACATTCAAAAATAAAATAAGTTGGGGAGCAACACAGGCATGCAAAAACTTCATGGGGTGCCAAGTAAGGGCTGTAATTGGCTATTTGGAAGCCCCTATGTGGACTGGCAGCTACAGGAGACTCTGTTCGGCAGTACATCTGGTTTTTATGCCTCTAAGCCTGGAATTCAAAATAAACTTCTGCTTTGAGGCCACTGGGAGCAACATCCAAGGGGTTGCTGAGCAATATCTTTCTTTTGAACTACTGGTTGGGGATCTAGGGTGGGGTGCTAGGAGAGCCATGGGGCTTTCAATTCCATTGAATGGCAAGGGAACCCAGGAAGGTTGCAAATTAGTAGAAAACCATTTGCACCTATTATTCTAAGTGCCCCATGTTTTATGATATAACTGCTAAAAAGTTTGCCACATTATTATTATTTTGTGAAGCTTGTGGACCAACAATCGGTTGTACCTCAAAATAAATAGTATTTATCCAGTGTAAAAGGCCAATTAAATGCTAACTGTTGCATGTCAGGCTTGTGGCCACCCAGCTACATCTCCCAGTAGGAGCCACTGGTTGGGGGAAGAGATTTGCAACTGTAACTCACTAACATTGGGGCCTAGCAGTTGGAGATCCCTCCTGTTAACCATACATCAAGTCAAAATAATAACCTTAATTTCGTAATGTAAAAACATTGCTTATTTCTGCCGATACTTTGCCTTTTTTTTTTACTTTAGTATCAAAATCTGGGTGCTTTCTCTGTGATAATTCCCTATTTCCTCATCCCACAGAAACTGTATTGGCATTTGGGTCTTTTGGGTGCTGTCTGTTTACCTTTCTGATCTTCTGGCATCTTCTTGGATTTTTATCTCCCTTTTAGGACCTATGAGTGGAATGGGCATGAATATGGGCATGGAGGGGCAATGGCACTACATGTAACTTTCATCTAGTTAACCAATGGCAAAGCAAGGGGGAAGTAAGTACATCCGGGGATGCTCTGTAAACTTTGTTCTAGTTATTTCTTTGTTTATTTGCTCTGGAATTTCATATTCTCCTGCCCATAGCTCCATGCTTGTCGTTCCTCTCCCATGACAATGCTGGTTTTCCATGTCCCTGACTGGTTTGACCTTGGTTTCAGGCGCACTGTGTAATGGACATCTATTCCTGCATTGCTATTATACAGTTCTGCCCACATGAACAAGAAATAAACAGGGGTCGGGTGAATTTGCCATAGCAACAGACTAATTTGCAAAAAGCAGAGGAAAGAGCATGTCCCCAAAGTGTCATAAATCTGTCTAACCACAGTTGATGCACGAGTAACGTTTCTTCCCAAACCTGCAACACATCAACATGCAAACAAGGGACTTTCTGAAGGCAAAAATAAACGCCGGCTTCCTTTGAAATTCTCAACATTTAGAAATTCCTTCCAACGAAACTTAGAATTTCCAGTTGTGCTTCCCTTTGTCTGTCTGTTCTAATAGGATTACGTGCGGCAAGGGGAGAGAGAAAGAATACAAAATGGAGGTGTGCGCAGCAGGCTGCGGGGCTTATCCAAGGCTAATTGACTATATCCAAATTAAGTATGCCATCACTTGCAGTGTGACAAATGGACTTGACTTATTCAGAATACAAAAATAGAGATCATTAATACAATCTGTAGCGGCTGGCCCAAAAGACTGTCCCACAACCTCACTTTGTATCATGGAGCAGGGATAAATATCCAACTCTGCAAAGGAATGTAAAACCGGGCAACCTCAATCTCATTTCCCAACTCACTCGCATTATTCTTCTTTATCCCAAACTTCTATTTATGTGTAGGGTGAGGGGCTTAAAGGGAGACTGTCATCCGAAAACATGTTTTTTTTTCGAAAAACATCAGTTAATAGTACTACTCCAGCAGAATTCTGCACTGAAATCCATTTCTCAAAAGAGCAAACAGATTTTTTTATATTCAATTTTGAAATCTGACATAGGGCTAGACATATTGTCAATTTCCCCAGGTGCCCCTGGTCATGTGACTTGTGCCTGCACTTTAGGAGAGAAATGCTTTCTGGCAGGCTGTTGTTTCTCCTACTTAATGTAACTGAATGTGTCTCAGTGGGACCTGGATTTTACTATTGAGTGTTGTTCTTAGATCTACCAGGCAGCTGTTATCTTGTGTTAAGGTGGCCATACACGGGCCGATAAAAGCTGCCGACAGACTGTGTCAACAGCTTATTGGCCCGTGTATGGGGGCCCCGACGGCCTTCCCCGATCGAGATCTGGCCAAAAGTCGTTTTCCGAAGTCGCCCGAAGTTGCCTCACGAGGAAACTTCGGGCGACTTCGGAAAACGAATCGCCGCGTGTGATTAGCGCAGGCGATTTTTCATTTTAGCCAGGCGCAGAGCGAGGGGAGGCATTCGGGGAAGATTGGTCGTGGAAAGTCGCGGCGATTAGTCGCCAGGCGACTAAATCTCCCCAAATCGCCCAGTGTGTCCCAGCCCTTATGGAGCTGCTATCTGGTTACCTTCCCATTGTTCTTTTGTTTGGCTGCTGGGGGAAAAAAGGGAGGAGGTGATTTTACTCCAACTTGCAGTACAGCAGTAAAGAGTGATTGAGGTTTATCAGAGCACAAGTCACATGACTTGGGGCAGCTGGGAAACTGACAATATGTCTAGCCCCATGTCAGATTTCAAAATTGAATATAAAAAAAGCTGTTTGCTCTTTTGAGAAATGGATTTCAGTGCAGAATTCTGCTCGAGCAGCACTATTAACTGATTCATTTTGAAAAAAAATATTTTTCCGCATGACAGTATCCCTTTAACGTATTTCCGAATGCAATGCAAATAAAGGAATGTGTCAGCCAAGGATCTGACCGAAAATCAAAAGAAAAACCTTCTTTAGAGCTTTAACGGTTCCTTCTGGCATGGTGAACATTTGTGGCTGTTTCTTTTATTTCTGGGTCAATTAAATTTCACCCATGGATGCCATGCTTCATAACCAATTAAATGAATAGGTTATTATAAAAAAAATATCACCTCTTTTTGATGAAAGAGTAATGGATGTGCTTTATTTCCATTAATATATATTTATATTCCTTTCGGCTACATTAGACAGCCATTTACTGCCAGGGATCGGAGACCTGTTTTCAAGGTGTTCGCCATTACTTAGTACTGAAGCCAATTGAACCTACTTAGGAATAGCGTTTTGCTTTTCACCCTTGATGATTACGGAGCTTATAGCTCTCAGAAACAATACACCTGTCAGTATTCATCAAGTACAGCAATCCATGCAGAAGGCAGAGGCCCAGAGAAAGCAGGGAAGGGGGGTTGGCTCATTGTTTTAGGTTCACTTTTCTCATTGTTCTGAAATTTACTGAAGGCTCGACTGAGTTTGTAGTCGGATTTCTTCTAAACGTACACGATCACAAGGAAGGAATTAATTGGCAGCAGTTATTGATTTCTTATGTGCACGCACACACAGGAAAAATGGGCTGCTATATACTGTATATTATTCTTTTTGCTCAGCAATTTATATCAGAAAATAGTCACTTGATGGCTTTAAAAAAAGTACGATTTCTGCATGTGCAAAACTAGATAAGTACGTCCAGCGCAAAACTGCATTTTAGATTATCCGAGTTCTGTTCAGATCATTGAAAAGGTTGATCCGATTTCATAAATATTAAAAACAAGCTGGCTTCTTTGTGAAAAAGTTTTTGGGAAGATGGCTCAATATTATCATGGAGATTCCCAGTGTCGGACTGGGATGTCCAGAAAACCTTAGACCGTGGCCCACTTTCCAAACTATTATTTCTTCTCTACTCACTCAACCACTTTATTCTCTAAGGGGATTATTTATCAAAGTCCGATTTAATCTCAACATTTTCTGCTACAAACTTCAATCAAATCTGCTCGGGTTTTTTACGTTTATTTATTATTACATTTTTCAAAAAATTTGCTTTTCGGGATAAAAACTCAAATTTTCAAGATTTTTTTGATTTTTCATCCAAAAACTCCAAAAACTTTGGGGTATTGCACGAAACCCAGCACACATCAAAAAATCATTGGGACTTTTCCCATTGACTTATATGCAACCAGGACAGGTCTGAGATGCTGTATTTTCTAATTCTGACTTTTCCATCCTCGGAGTTTGATAAATTCAGAAAAATTCGTGATTTTTTTAAAAGTCCGATTTTATAAAAAAAAAATCAAAAATTTTTGGGATTTTTGCATTCGGAGTTTAGTAAATAACCCTATTAGTCTTTTATATCTTCTTACCATACTCTATTCTTCCATAATTAATTCCCATTAAGAAATAGGGAATGACCATGAAATAGGCTAAAAAGTTAGAAGCAAGAAGTCCCACTGACACATGGGCCAACCTGGGAGGTTTCCTGGTATCCCGTTGGGCCAGTCCTACACTGGAAATCCCCCCCCCCAAAAAAAACCTTTTATTTAAAAAAATGTCAATGTCTTTAGGTTGGTTAGGAGGCATCAACCTCGTAGTGAGGTATGTTATTTAGACTGGACTTCCATACAGTAGATCCAATGGTCTTAGGCTACTTACTGTCTGTTGCATGAGGGCCAACAATCATTGGCCCTCATGTAAAAATATCTTGAAATGCAAAGAGAAAATATGCATGATTTTAGTAATTTGGATTCCCTTTACTTTATATTGCTACTAATGTTGAGTAAAACGTGTGGGGTAGGTTATGATAGCTGGAGAACCATACATATACACAGGCAAGGTTTAGCCTAGTCTTGTAACTCCTGCCAACAACAGTAGCAGTAGATGGGCATAAGCCACCTGCTGATTGGTTGCTATGGGCTGAATGGCTAAGGGGAACCTTATTCTTTTTCTATAGCGTCCAATGAATTTGACCAACTAGAAAATCCAGTGACAGGCGTTTTCTAAATCTTTTATGTTAATCTGTTATAATTTTCTAGATCCACTCATCAAAAAACAACATTTATGGTTGTTTTTAAATCTCTTTCAGGACTGCAAGGTATGCCAGGAAGTTACATATCTCCGAGTGGTCCAATGGGAATGAGTATGGGACAGCCTAGTTATACAACATCGCAGATGCCCCTTCACCACGCGCAATTGCGACACGGGACTTCTGTGCATACCTACATCCCTGGACACCATCACCACCCAGCAATGATGATGCACGGGGGACCACCACAACCTGGAATGCCAATATCAGCATCTAGCCCCTCCGTACTTAATACAGGAGACCCCTCAATGAGTGGACATGTCATGAACATCCATGCTCAGTAATTTAAGGGAAGATAGGTGGTCTACGGTGACAAAAAAAGGCAAAAACGGTCTTGTGCTTGAACTGTGGAGCTCTGGTCTTGACGTCCAAGAAAAAACCCCAAGAGCTTGCGAGGGACATGTTAAAATACATTGCAGAAAACAGCCTCTGAAATCAAGAGCGGGACACGATAAATACTTATATAAGACATTAAGAGAACAAAGAGTTAAATATTGTAAATGATATTATACTGTTACCATATTATGTTGTTTCTTATAGATTTTTTTTTAAAAAAATGTGAATTTTTTCCACACTATGTGTGTTGTTTCCATAGCTCTTCACTTCCTCCTTACTTAAAGAAAAAGCCTTACAGTTCCCTGCAGATGACACTCAGTGTTTACTTGCAGGTCATTTTAGAGCATTACAAGAAGTATGTCAGGCAGAAGATTTTTTTTCTTCGATCCAAGGATTTCAGCCATGAATTCTTTCTCTGCAGCTTCGTCTCTCCATCCCTCTCCCCTTCTTTCTGTCTCCATATCTCTCTCTGTAGCCCGGGGCTTGAATTTGCATGTCTAATTCATTTACTCACCATATTTGAATTGGCCTGAACAGATGTAAATTTGGAAGGATGGGAAAAACTGCAGTTATCAACAATGATAAATCAGCTGTACAGGCAGTGTCTCAAGGAGACTGGAGGAGGAGGAATCATGGAAAGCAAAAGGGCAATGTGTTCGGAGCTTAATTGTCACATCAGAGCATTAATGTTCCCCATTCAGCAACATACAATATGGACGTTCCTACTTTATGCAGCTGAAACGAAATCCAGAAGACGATTTATTTTTAATATGTTGACTTTATTTCTCAGCAAAACATCAGGCCATGCATTTTTTTCCCCATAGTCCCATCATGGAACCTTTTATGTACACATTGTAAATAAATTTTGTGCAAAAAGGACTGGAAACGATAATCGTATTGTTGCAATTTTTTTTTTGTAGGGATTGGGTATGAATTGGCATGCATGAAGATCTACTAAGAGGGATAAACAAATTCTACTTTTTTTTTTGTTGTGCTAAAAAAAAAAAGGAAAAAAAATGCTCGCGGATAAACTTTTTCTATCGAGAAACGAACGTATTGATAGTTATTGGTGAACCGTCATCGCTCGCTCACTCTTAGGGGCCGATTCACTAACTTCGAGTGAAGGATTCAAAGTAAAAAAACTTTGAATTTCAAAGTGTTTTTTGGGCTACTTCGACCGCCGACTATTCGACGGATTCGAACTAAAAATCGTTCGACTATTCGACCATTCGATAGTCGAAGTACTGTCTCTTTAAAAAAAACTTCGACCCCCTAGTTCGCCACCTAAAAGCTACCGAAGTCAATGTTAGCCTATGGGGAAGGTCCCCATAGGCTTTCCTAAGTTTTTTTGATTGAAGGATATTCCTTCGATCGTTGGATTAAAATCCTTCGATCGCACTATTTGCGCTAAAATCCTTCGATTTCAATATTAGAAGTCGAAGGATTTTAATTCCCAGTCGAATAATATATATTAGACCCTTTGTGAATCGGCCCCTTAGAGTTTCTGATTTAGGCCATTTGGATTGTATACGAGCGCTAAGTCCAATTGTACGACTTTGAGCTCCGTCATGAAATCTTATTGGAAAATAAAAACAAATAATTTTTTTCATGCGGTCTCTGCTGCTTAAAGGAGAAGGAAAGCTACGGAGGTATTTTATTGCCAATAGATTAGCCACAATAGTGCAAGCTATAACACTATATTTATTCTGTAGAATGTTTTACCATACCGGAGTAAACAGCTCTAGAAACTCTCTGTTTGTTTAGGATAGCAGCTGCCATATTAGCTTTCTGTGACATCACTTCCTGCCTTACTCTCTCCCTGCTCACTCATAGCTCTGGGCTCAGATTACAACAGGGAGGGAGAGATGAACAAACTGAGCATGCTCAAGCCCTAGCCCTGGAGGTTTAAGCTGAAAACAGTTAGTCTGATACAGAAGCCCATGAGTACAAAGTACAAAGAAATGTGATGTTTGACAGAGGACTCAGAGCAACATTACTTTGAGGGTTTACTGGTGTATTTATATAGACCTTTCTGATAAAGCTTACTTACTTTTAGCCTTTCCTTCTCCTTTAAATACAGGAGCATAAACAAAAATAAAAATTCAGCCCCTTAAAAGAGATATTGTAATATATCACTTATTTTAATAACATATCCGAATTCTTAAATCTGGGTTTTGGTTTCACAAATTTCTGAACTAAACGCTCCAAACTATTTCAGGAATATTTACCCAAGGGGCATATTCCTGGCAGATTTTCTGTCTGTAGAGGAAAACAGTTTTAGAATTTTTTTTTAGCAGAACTTTTTTCTTTTTACAGTTCAGTTTCATGAGGTTTTTATTTTTTTTTTAGAATAGTGATTCTGACCTGATTTTATTGAGTGAATGTAACACTTGCCCAATAATATACTAAATCAATTATTTCTCAATTCACAAGCAAAATGCAGGTAATAATCTTAAAATGAAAAGACGCAGACTTTATAGGGTACAATGAGATCAATTTAAAGGTGTAATTGTCTAATTGGATGGCAAAACATATTGCCTTTTTCTCTGAAATAAAAAAAACAGTAGCTTGTACTCAATCCCAACTAAGATATAATTAATCCTTATTGGTGGCAAAAATAAATCTATTGAGTATAATTAAAGTTTAAAGGATTTATTAGTAGACTTATGGAATGGAGGTCTGAATTACAGAAAGATACGTTATCTAGAAAACACCAGTTTCTTCTAACTTCCCCTTCTGGGTTATTAAAATGCTCAGACTAACTAGTCTTAAACGGGTAGGGGCTCAGCTCAAGAGCAGTGTCACATGTGCAACAGATGGAGATTATTCAGGGCTCCCAGTACCTTTTCATTTAATCGTGAACATTAAAATTAAGGGTTGCTGAGCAACTGCACACATACAAAGTAAAGAACATTCATTACTTGATAAAACAGCCGCATTGGAGGAATTGTCACTTTAAACTTTTATAAAGTGCAATGTTTTAATTATGATCAAAGGCTCTGAAGCAAAAAAAAAATGTAGGTGGATCATAAACACGTGTTTGTAAATCAAATTATTATAGAGTTTGGATTTTTCTTTTTAGCCATAAATATGAATTGCTTACTTTGCTGTTATCCAGACCAGAGAAGGAGAAGAGGAAATAATAATGGCATTTTTTGGATGGAAAGGGTAGGGGGCATCACCCTGTAGGAGAATAAAGATACGAACAGAAACAGAAATGGTTTTCATTTAAAATTATATTAAATCATTACTGTTCTCAATTTATTCCCTTAAGGGGTAAATGTAGAAGCTCTAAGAATCACCCTTTGTGGCTTAATATACAAGTGAAGAAGTTAATCGGAATAAAGAGAAAGGCATTTAAAAACTCGGTAGGGACAGAGGCTGCATTTAACGTATATCAACATTAAAATAAATGTTGTAAAGTAGCAATCCGGAAAGCAAAGTTAGGAAATGAGAAGTGCATTGCGGCAGAGGCTAAGACTAACCCCAAAAAGTTATTTTTTCAGTATATTAATAGTAAAAAAGAAAGGTTAAGAGTGTTGTTCCTTTAAATAATTGGACCAGTATGAAGGTAACAGATACAGAAAACTCAAATGTGCTTCAGTACTTTTCTTCAGTGTTTACAACAGAGGAGTCAGAGTTCCCAGAGCCACCTCATAGCTGCACTGTTGGCTCAGCTGAATCTAGTCAGTGACTGACTCAGGATATGGTTCATAAAGCTTTAATAAAAATGAACGTGAACAAGGCACCAGGGCCAGATGGAATGCACCCAAGGGTTTTAAGAGAGCTTAGTTCCATTTTAGACTGGCCTCTATTTCTGATTTTCTCTGATAAACTTAGCTGTAGCAAACAATGCCAGTCAGCAGCATCAAGGGCAAATAAGGTCTTTAGTTGTATTAAATGGGGCAGAGAGTCACGGGAGGAGGGGGTCCCACTGTATAGAGCACTGGTAAGGCCCCATCTAGAATATGCCATACAGTTTTGGTCTCCATCACTCAAACAGGACATTATTGTATTAGAGAGGGGACAGAGAAGGGCAACTAAGCTGGTAAAGGGAAAATCTTAGCTATGAGGAAAGACTGGCCAAATTGGGGATGTTCACACTGGAGAAGAGGCGCTTAAGGGGAGATATGATAACTATGTATAAATATATAAGGGGATCATATAATAATCTCTCTAATGATTTATTTACCAGTAGGTCTTTCCAGCTGACACAAGGTCACCCATTCCGATATTGGGAAGGGGTTTGTTACAGTGAGAGCTGTGAAGATGTGGAATTGTCTCCCTGAATCAGTGGTATAGTCTGATACCTTAGATAGGTACAAGGAAGGGTCGGATGCTTTATTCACCAGTAGCTCCTCCTAGAAGACAGGAGGGAGCCAATGAGATTAGAGGAGGGAAAGGGGTGTTACAGGGAGAGCTGGGAAGTGAATCAGGGGTACAGGCTGATACATTAGATAGGTATAAGGAAGGGTCGGATGCTTTATTCACCAGTAGCTACTCCCAGCAGACAGGAGGTAGCCAATGAGATTAGAGGAGGGAAAGGGGTGTTACAGGGAGAGCTGGGAAGTGAATCAGGGGTACAGGCTGATACATTAGATAGGTATAAGGAAGGGTCGGATGCTTTATTCACCAGTAGCTCCTCCCAGCAGACAGGAGGGAGCCAATGAGATTAGAGGAGGGAAAGGGGTGTTACAGGGAGAGCTGGGAAGTGAATCAGTGGTACAGGCTGATACATTAGATAGGTACAAGGAAGGGTCGGATGCTTTATTCACCAGTAGCTCCTCCCAGCAGACAGGAGGGAGCCAATGAGATTAGAGGAGGGAAAGGGGTGTTACAGGGAGAGCTGGGAAGTGAATCAGGGGTACAGGCTGATACATTAGATAGGTATAAGGAAGGGTTGGATGCTTTATTCACCAGTAGCTCCTCCCAGCAGACAGGAGGGAGCCAATGAGATTAGAGGAGGGAAAGGGGTGTTACAGGGAGAGCTGGGAAGTGAATCAGGGGTACAGGCTGATACATTAGATAGGTATAAGAAGGGGTTGGATGGTGTTTAGCAAGTGAGGGAATACAGGGATATGGGAGAGAGCTCATAGTACAAGTTGATCCAGGGACTGGTCCCATTGCCATTTTGGAGTCAGGCAGAAATATTTCCCCCTCTGAGGCAAATTGGAGATGCTTCAAATTGTTTTTTTTTGCCTTCCTCTGGATCAACTGGCAGTTGATATTCAGATTTAAGGTTGAACTTGTCTTTTTTTCAACCTAACTTACTATGTTACTATCTAAATATATTCCCTTTATGGCATTAACAGTCCTTGAGGTAAAGAAAAGAGCAAGATGATAACTCCTTCCTTCTGTAGCAGGTATAGGGGAGATGTTTCATGGCTACTCTTGGCAAAGAAGCTCAATGACTGGAATCTTACTGCCTCCACTGGTACACGCACGCATCTTTGTAGAAGCAAAGGTTGTGATGGAGGAGGAGTTGTAATGGAGGAATCTTAGGCATATAAGTATATAAAAATGATGTCAATTAAATTCATTATAAACAATACTTGAGTCTATGTTCATCATACTGAGTGTTCCACTGCCAACAAGGAGATTCTTTAAATGATTTCTTCTCTTTGGCACTAACAAACTGTTACGTTAATATTCTGCCTAGTATTGCATGTTATACTGTATGTGCATATGTTCCTTTCTGTCTTACTTCTGGTAACTGATAACTCATTATCCTTTTCTCCCACTATCTATCTCTATATTGTGGTGGACTATCACAAATAGTAGGAGGTATATATTTACAGTGACAACCTTCAACTGCCATATTGAATTTCTGGAATCAGTTGCCCTGGCTGTGCCTATTGTTAGAGCGATACCGTATAGGACATTTTATGAAAATAGAAATTTTTGGAGCAAAGTCGGGTTTATTTTCTGCTATTTGGCCACCATCTGATAATTTTATGGATTATAGGGACTTACTGAGCTGTATATAGTTACAAAAAGGCAATTATTCTGGTGGAAGGAAGAAAGGAACACTGTAAACAGAAAAGGAAATCCAAGGGGGAAAAAGCTACCGGGTTAAACCTATGTTTTCACAAGAGATGGAAAAGAAACCTCTGATACTGAGCTTTAGGCACTTGTATAGAAACACATGAACCATATATCCTTATGGCCTCCACTCTCTCCTGATACTGAAGCTTTCGGACATTCCAATGCTAAACCTTTCATTTCTAGGATGCAGCCTTGTTTCTCAAATTAAATTCACATTATTCTCTCAAGTGCAACTTGTAGACCTTTAATTTCATAAGGGACTGTGGAAGAATTTGGGAGCACACCTCGCTACTCTCAGAAAGACTGTTAATTGGGCACCTCCATTAGCCTAGGAGCCCTCCAAGTCCAAAGTTTGCAAACTTCAAAAAATCTATATCAAAAACCTCCCAGCAATAGTTGGGCCCTACACAGAAGTTTCCCATCAGGGATGCCATCAAAGGGGGCCTGTTAGGAGGTGTGAGCCCTCACTAATAATATGGGGCCTATTATTTCTTGATGTCAGCACTGGCCTCTAGACTGTGGTTATTCTCATGAAGAAAATGGTGATAGACAGTGTAAAATCAGGAGTAAAGAGTCGTTTACAGTTGCAACTTCAGAAACATGGCGTAAATATTTTATATACCCTTATAAATATAGTCAACATGTGCCCAAAGTACACAAATTATAACACTGTTATTGTGTAAATAGAGAAGATCTAAGACTAAACCATGTGGTGCCTCCAAACATATAAATTATATCCAAGTGACTGACCAATACAGGAGTCCGAGTGGGACCATTTGAAAACCAGTTTGAACGGGTTGAAGCAGCTCTTCCTCAAAGACGAAGCCAATTCACTATTTCTCTTAGCGATTGACTAGTCCTCCCAAATGAGACAAGTTTTTCAGACTCTGTTGGTGGGAATGAGACAAGCACAAGGCAGCTGTGAGTATATCTGTAAGTTGTGATTGATGTGTAGTTGTTCCAGTGTTCTTTGTTTGCATTACATGTTGCCCAATCATTAGAAATATGCATCCCACATGTACTATCAATAGACTATAATTGATAAAAGATAAGATGCGTTATTCACTCTTGTGCCCTTATTCAATAATGTTGCATTTGCCAGATATCTACCAGTAATATTCTACTGAGACATTGCAGCTCAAGAAAAAAATCCAGTCGAATCTAAACAATGTTCAGTTGTACTTACAATGCCCACCTCCAGGTCCGTAATAATCAAATTTTAAAAAATCCTTAATATCAGTAATCCTCTGTGTGGTACAATCAGGGGCGCTCCGCCAATGAGGCGAGTTGAGGCACTCAGGCGACAGCGCCCCCCTGGTTGCCAGGGGCGGTAAAAATGCTGCTCATGGTAACTAAGAGCCGCATTTCCGGTTTTCAACCTAGAAATTTTCAACTTTCAACCTCTTCTATTGTAGAGAGCGCAATTGCGCTCTCTGTACTAGCAATGTGGACCCCCAGACCCCCGTCCGGCGCTGAAAGTGAGTGCCGTGGGTGCCAAAAACATAGGCCGCCTCGGGCTGCATGGCCATGTGGCCTGAAACGTTGCCGTGATGCCCCTGTGAAGCACGAATAAAGGCGTTTTAATACAAAAGAATTTGTTGGTGCTGTCCTGAAGTTCTTGTTGATACATTTAGTTGATACATTTAGTTGATACATTTAGTTGATACATTTAGTTGATACAATTAAGGTGGCTATACATGGAGAGATCCACTCATTTGGCAATATCACCAAACGAGCGGATCCCTCCCCCCGATATGCTCACCTTGAGGTGGGCAATATCGGGCTGATACGGATCGCGGGACCGCATCAACGAACAGATGCGGCCGCGATCCAACAGGATTTGTAGTCCCGTCCGATCGACATCTGGCTGACTTTCGTCCAGATATCGATCAGGGAAGCCTGTTGGAGAGCCCCATACATGGGCCAATAAACTGCTGACTCGGTCTGTCGGAAGCTTTTATCAGCCCGTGTATGGCCACCTTTAGTTGATACATTTAGTTGGGACAATTAGTTGATACAATAAGTTGATACATTTACTTGATAAAATTAGTTGTTACATTTAGTTGATACAATTAGTTGATACAATTAGTTGATACAATTAGTTGATACAATTAGTTGATACATTTAGTTGATACAATTAGTTGATATATTTAGTTGATACAATTAGTTGATACAATTAGTTGAAACAATTAGTTGATACAATTAGTTGATACAATCAGTAGATACAACCAGTAGATACAATTAGTTGATACAATTAGTTGATACTTTTAATTGATACAATTAGTTGATACAATTAGTTGATACATTTAGTTGATACAATTAGTTGATACTTTTAATTGATACAATTAGTTGATACATTTAGTTAATACAATTAGTTGATACGTTTCTCAGCAGTATCTAATGAATATCAGTAACTATTGTATCAAGTCTAAAACAGTTGCCTGTAATGAAACTCAGGGATTCTGCTCAGCAGGGACAAAGATAACAAATGTATCAACTAAATGTATCAATTTACAACAGTTTACAGGGTCGGCGACCCCTCCCTCCCAGAGCTGCTGGTGAAAAATGTCACTTAATACTTCAATATTAGAAAAACGGTCGCACATAGAAAGTAGAAAGTAATTGGAAAAAGTCTTAATTTCTGGTGATCTGTCTGAAACCAACTGAATTGGAAAAAGTGTTTGAAGGAGAATAAAACTTTTGAAGTCTCCTGCCAAGAAGTGGGAGAAATCTCTTCTTTCCACCGGAGAAACATTAGGGCCCCACAACCCACAGCCTTGCTCTGACCTAAGCTTTTAGCCCCTCCCCTTTCCCATTCACTTACACAAATGCAGCGACACAGACACACACAGACACACACAGACACACACAGACAGACACACACAGACACACAGACAGACACACACAGACACACACAGACAGACACACACAGACACACACAGACACACACAGACAGACACACACAGACACACACAGACACACACAGACAGACACACACAGACACACACAGACACACACAGACACACACAGACAGACACACACAGACACACACAGACACACACAGACACACACAGACAGACACACACAGACACACACAGACACACACAGACAGACACACACAGACACACACAGACACACACAGACACACACAGACAGACACACACAGACACACACAGACACACACAGACACACACAGACAGACACACACAGACACATAGACACACACAGACACACAGACAGACAGACACACATATTGACACACATCAGCTGCAGGGCAAAGAGGAGAGGACACATGGCCCTCAGTAAGATGACATTCAACACCCTAATACATATTTAATATTTATATTTAGATTGTCAGCTCCTGGGTGCAGCCCTTGCCTTATTTTCATTCTATGTCCTTTACTCAGTCTTATGAAACCCCCCAGTTTGACTATATAAACAAATGATGGTGGTTCTATTACTTATACCCCCCCAGCTGTTGTTGAACTACAACTCCCAACTTCCCACTGACAGCAAGACAGCTGAGCAGCCTCTAGTGGGTAAATACAAAGAAGTGAACAATTACAAATGCAAAGTGCAGCACTAATGGCCGCCTGCTGAGTGTTGTTTCAGACAGCCCTGTTAACCCTTTCAGCGCCAGCACAAAGGCCACTGGAGGGAAGGTGGAAAGACAAAACACTACTTTTTTTGTTTTTTGATGAATAGAACAGTGAGAGTCCTGGTTAGGAAGAGGTTATGGGACAGAAGTAGCCATTCCCTGCTGTCTGCAGATCTCTCCTTGTTGTGCCATTGAGACTGGGGAAGAAACACAGGGAGCACTGCCATCTATAGGCAATCGCTGGAATAACCCCAGACACCCACAGCCCTGAATTGCTGCTCAGTCATAGGGATCTCGCTGAGTGTCTGGAATTCTCAAGCATCTGCTACAAATAGGGTTGCCACATTTTCTGGAAAAAATACTGACCTTCCTATATATTTATCTTTATTCCCTATTAATAACATTGGGATCATATCACTGACCTTCCTATATATTTATCTTTATTCCCTATTAATAACATTGGGATCACTGACCTTCCTATATATTTATCTTTATTCCCTATTAATAACATTGGGATCACTGACCTTCCTATATATTTATCTTTATTCCCTATTAATAACATTGGGATCACTGACCTTCCTATATATTTATCTTTATTCCCTATTAATAACATTGGGATCACTGGCCTTCCTATATATTTATCTTTATTCCCTATTAATAACATTGGGATCACTGACCTTCCTATATATTTATCTTTATTCCCTATTAATAACATTGGGATCACTGACCTTCCTATATATTTATCTTTATTCCCTATTAATAACATTGGAATCACTGACCTTCCTTTATATTTATCTTTATTCCCTATTAATAACATTGGGATCACTGACCTTCTATATATTTATCTTTATTCCCTATTAATAACATTGGATCACTGACCTTCCTATATATTATCTTATTCCCTATTAATAACATTGGAATCACTGACCTTCCTATATATTATCTTTATTCCTATTAATAACATTGGATCACTGACTTCCTATATATTTATCTTTATTCCTATTAATAACATTGGGATCACTGACCTTCCTATATATTTCTCTTTATTCCCTATTAATAACATTGGATCACTGACCTTCCTATATATTTATCTTTATTCCCTATTAATAACATTGGGATCACTGACCTTCCTATATATTTATCTTTATTCCCTATTAATAACATTGGGATCACTGACCTTCCTATATATTTATCTTTATTCCCTATTAATAACATTGGGATCACTGGCCCTTCCTATATATTTATCTTTATTCCCTATTAATAACATTGGGATCACATCACTGACCTTCCTATATATTTATCTTTATTCCCTATTAATAACATTGGGAATCACTGACCTTCCTATATATTTATCTTTATTCCCTATTAATAACATTGGAGTCACTGACCTTCCTATATATTTATCTTTATTCCCTATTAATAACATTGGGATCACTGACCTTCCTATATATTTATCTTTATTCCCTATTAATAACATTGGGATCACTGACCTTCCTATATATTTCTCTTTATTCCCTATTAATAACATTGGGATCACTGACCTTCCTATATATTTATCTTTATTCCCTATTAATAACATTGGGATCACTGACCTTCCTATATATTTATCTTTATTCCCTATTAATAACATTGGGATCACTGACCTTCCTATATATTTATCTTTATTCCCTATTAATAACATTGGGATCACTGACCTTCCTATATATTTATCTTTATTCCCTATTAATAACATTGGGATCATATCACTTCCTATATATTTATCTTTATTCCCTATTAATAACATTGGGATCACTGACCTTCCTATATATTTATCTTTATTCCCTATTAATAAAAAAAATTGATGTGCGTCATAATAATTCGCATTCCCCGTTGACTTTAATGCATTTTGACCAAATATAAAAAAATAAAGTATAAAAATAGTCGCTCTTATAATTATTTTGATGCCCTTTGACTTCAATGCGTTTCGCAAAGTTTTTGCCGTTTTGTGAATTTCGCACAGATTCGCTAATCACTACCAACCAGGGATTAGCTTTTTTTTTTATCAGCAGCAGGGTGTACACTGAAAACAATCATCTGATTGGTTGCTATGGGTTACTGCCCCGGAGCAAATTAGCCCAGTGTTTATAAATGAGCCCTACAGTGGGGCTGACTTTGCACCAGATGCTCCTCTTCCCATCGCTGTTCTACATGAAACTAAAGGACACAGAACCCCTCTTATATGTGGGACAGAAAATCTCTCCTTCCCCAGGCGCAGGAATCTGGAAGATTTGTCCTGAACTCTCCGGCGCACCCGATGCACTAGTGCACTTTAGTGTTTTCCTCTCATTCTTAAAAAAAAAATAAAAAGACTTTTCAGCGACGTTTTTGCTGCTGCTCATTGTTACCATCAATTGTACGAGGCGAGAGGTGTTACTACTTGATCTCCATTTTTTATTGCGACAAAAACGCACAAGCTCTGCCGCAGGGTCGCGGCAGCCTGCCAGAAAGCATTTCTCTCCTAAAGTGCAGGCACAAGTCACATGACTGGAGGCAACTGGGAAATCGACAATATGTTTAGCCCCATGTCAGATTTCAAAATTAAATATAAAAAAATCTGTTTGCTCTTTTGAGAAATGGATTTCAGTGCAGAATTCTGCTGGAGCAGCACTATTAACTGATTCATTTTGAAAAGAAAAATTTTTTCCCATGACAGTATCCCTTTAAAATGACACCCAATTTTATTAAAGCCGAGAGGAGGTGGAAGGCTGACTTTCAGGGGTTAATGTCCCTAGTATGATGTCAGAGCTGTGGAAACTACGGAAGCTGATAGGGAAAAATGTCCTTTGTGTGTTTTCCTTGCAGTGTAGGAGGCTCTGAATGCAAATTGGAAGCAGTAAATCATTTAAAGACAAAACTGCACCCCAGGAACGACCCCCAGCCCTTCCCCCTCATTTCTCCTGGGCTCAAACACCGCAGTGACGTCATAAAGACTTTCAATTATTACTGACCCCCAATAAAGCTGCAGTTTTATTTAGGGGCAGATGGAAGTGGAAAATACTCCAAAATTCGACCATCGAATAGAATCCTCCGACGTTCAAATTCGAAGTTGGAGGATTTTCTTCATTTTACGATCGTACGATTTTCCTTCGATTCCCAAAAACGTAGAAAATTGCTTTGGCAGGTCCCCATAGGCTAAGTATTGAAGTCGAAGTTCTTTTTAAAGAGACAGTACTTCGACTATCGAATGGTCAAATTTTCGAACAATTTTTACTTTGAACCGAAGTCGAAGTAAATTCGAAGTCGTAGTATCCTATTCCATGGTCGAAGTATCCAAAAAATTACTTTGAAGTTCGAACTTTTTTTCCTTCGAAAATTCACTCGAACCTTCGTAAATCTGCCCCTCATTTACACAGCTGATTCCAAAGGCCGCGGGGTCGTGTATAGAAAATACAGAGCTGCATTGAACTACATCTCCCAGCATCCTCTCTGCACACCTCCCAACATTTTGGAAGTAAAAAGAGGGACAACATTTTTTTCCGCACGTAGCGTAGCAACATTTTTGACCACACCCCTTTCTGTGGCCACACCCCTAATTACCATGTTAATTTTACAAAATTTGGCAGGTTATGAAAGTTTGAAAATATTTCTCCTTATCTAAACTGTGTTTTTGTGTCGCAAAATTGTTACAAAGTATCTTATTTGCACCTGTTAGCTGTTCTGGGCTCTCTGCCAGAAGCCAATTAAGTGAGAAACTTTGTTTCTTTTTCTGGCTGTTCAGTGCAGAGAAAATCGGGACTTTCCAGTACAAATGAGGGACTGCGTGTTGAGCTGTCGAAAGAGGGACTGTCCCCCCGAAAAAGGGACAGTTGGGAGGTCTGCTCTCTGGTAGCCCAGTGTTGAAAGCTGTAGTTTTAAAACATCTACACATTCCCTCCCCCCCATCTTGCCTCATTTACACACAAGTTACACAAACTACAGTTGCAATGAGTTTCTTTACTCCTCCCCTCCCCCTGCACAGTCGGTTACCCCTCCCCGCACCCACTACAGACAAGCAGCTCTGACAAAAGGGGGATTTTTTTTTTTTAATTTTTTTTTATTTTCCTTTGGTGCCAGTTTGGAGGATCTCATCTGTTTCCTTGGTGACAGTGTTGAGCCCTGTAAGCCCCCCGGGCTCCCTGATTGTGAGGGGGAAGTATTGTATTTGTGTCCAGTCATTTATCACTGTCACCAACTAATGATCCCCCCTTGCAGCTCCTTATTGATGTTTCTAATGGAATTATCTCATAAAGGGGATGATGATCAGTGAAAGAGAAGCTCTGCATTCTGGGGTCAGGAGATGCTAAAATACTGCGTGTCCCCTTTAATACAACAGCCCCTCATTATCCTGCAGCTTCTGAGACAGAGAAATAATGACCTGAAACACTTCCCATACAGATCAATGGCGGCGATATTAGGGGGAAGATGTGGCCCCACCTGTTTTGCATATGAAATAAATATTCCTGCTAATAAAGGGGGAATTAATAGGCAGATACTCATGTTGCTTTTGGACCAAGGTTAAGGGGAGAGAGGGGGGGGATATAGGAGAATTTAAACTCTGACACTGACATGACTTTGTTATTAACTGAAACTGGTACTAAATACATTTATTGAGGAGATTTCCTGATGAAAATAATTGTGATAAAACAAGTATATGTGAGTGTATAGACACGATTTCTCAAGACAGGGAAAATAGAAAATATCTGATACTACTAATAATAATACTAATACTACTACTACTACTACTACTACTACTACTACTACTACTACTACTACTACTAATAATAATAATAATACTAATACTAATACTAGTACTTATAATAATAATACTAATACTACTACTACTACTACTACTACTACTACTAATAATAATAATAATACTAATAATAATAATAATACTAATAATATTAATACTAATACTACTACTACTAATAATACTAATAATACTAATACTAATAATTATAATACTACTACTACTACTACTACTACTACTACTACTACTACTACTACTACTACTACTACTACTAATAATAATACTAATAATATTAATACTACTACTACTACTACTACTACTACTACTAATACTAATACTAATAATACTACTACTAATAATAATAATACTAATACTAATAATACTAATAATACTAGTACTACTACTACTACTACTACTAATACTACTACTACTACTACTACTACTACTACTAATAATAATACTACTAATAATAATAATAATACTAATAATACTAATACTAGTACTAATAATAATAATACTAATACTACTACTACTACTACTAATAATAATACTAATACTACTACTACTACTACTACTACTAATAATAATAATAATAATAATAATAATAATAATAATTTATATACAGGTCATAATGAATTTAGCAAATATAGGGAATTTATTAAAATATAAATTGTAGAGCAGGAGGGCCCATACTTTACTAATGTCAGGTCTACGTTTAGTGATATTGTCCCATTATGATCTACATCCATAAAAGTATTATTAGCTCTGTTCTATGGAAAATATTACTTACATATTATATTGATTTATGAGAGAATTTATATTGTTGTATTTAACAAGTATTTCTTATGTAACTGTAACATAATAAATATGTGAATGTAAAGAAGGAAACAGGAGGGGGATACAGACAAACTGTGTATTGACTTCTACTGATCCCAAATTAAAGATCTCCTGCTACTTCCCCATCTATATTTTGGGGTCCCCTGGTCTGGACTTTACAAGGAAAAAATTACTTTCTGGATTGACCCCCATTCCTCATTCCCTGTTTATACAGATGAAGGGGAAATTATCCTGAATTCCTACATGAAGTAGTTAATGTGACATTTTATATTTAATTCATTTTTTATCTGGTTTCAGATACAGTAAATCAGCAGAGATATTGGGGATAAATCGTAGAGAAATGGAAGGTCTGTTATAGTCGGGGTTGTAGGATTAAAGGGGAAGATGTGCTGAGTTTGCTGATCTGACAGTTGTAGAGTTGGCAGTTGGTGTAGGGCAGGTGGGGGGTTAAGAGAAGATTTAGCAGCTCCTGAACCAACACACTGACTCATGTATAATCCACATTTCTTTGGGAACCCCTGAACCCCTCAAGCTACAAATCGCTTAATGAGGTGGAAAAGACGCATTTTATTAACCACAGTACCCGACTGTCTTAGGACAAGATCTCCAGATAAATAAACCAATAAAATACATCGGGGTAGAAAAATTCAAACAGTTTCCTCAATTTACAGCCACATTCACTGTCGCACCGATTTGCTGCTACAAAACGCGACGTCCCCCTCCCCCATCAACTTCTCTCCATTTCGTTCATTTTTAACATTAGGATTTTCTATTTCTCTCTCTGTTCTGTTCCCATTGCGGGTCGGTACATTATTTCCTTATAGACAATTCAGCCAATTCATATTCCTGTGCTGAACCTTTAATTCCAAAGAATAAAATACATTTATATTT